>NC_141873.1:404006345-404309375 GCF_056163025.1 Triticum urartu
GTGACAAAGATCTCATCGTAAATGGTTACGTTGATGCAAGCTTTGACACCGATCCAGACGATTCTAAATCGCAAACCGGATACGTGTTTTTACTAAACGGTGGAGCTGTCAGTTGGTGCAGTTCTAAACAAAGCGTCGTGGCGGGATCTACATGTGAAGCAGAGTACATAGATGCTTCGGAACCAGCAAATGAAGGAGTCTAGATGAAGGAGTTCATATCTGATCTAGGTGTCATACCTAGTGCATCGAGTCCAATGAAAATCTTTTGTGACAATACTCGTGCAATTGCCTTGGCAAAGGAATCCAGATTTCACAAGAGAACCAAGCACATCAAGAGACGCTTCAATTCCATTCAGGATTTAGTCCAAGTGGGAGACATAGAAATTTGCAAGATACATACGGATTTGAATGTTGCAGACCCGCTGACTAAGCCTCTTCCACGAGCAAAACATGATCAGCACCAAGGCTCCATGGGTGTTAGAATCATTACTGTGTAATCTAGATTATTGACTCTAGTGCAAGTAGGAGACTGAAGGAAATATGCCCTAGAGGCAATAATAAAGTTATTATTTATTTCCTTATATCATGATAAATGTTTATTATTCATGCTAGAATTGTATTAACCGGAAACATAATACATGTGTGAATACATAGACAAACATAGTGTCACTAGTATGCCTCTACTTGACTAGCTCGTTGATCAAAGATGGTTATGTTTTCTAACCATAGACATGAGTTGCCATTTGATTAACGAGATCACATCATTAGGAGAATGATGTGATTGACTTGACCCATTCCGTTAGCATAGCACTTGATCGTTTAGTTTGTTACTATTGCTTTCTTCATGACTTATACATGTTCCTATGACTATGAGATTATGCAACACCCGTTTACCGGAGGAACACTTTGTGTGCCACCAAACGTCACAACGTAACTGGGTGATTATAAAGGTGCTCTACAGGTGTCTCCGAAGGTACTTGTTGGGTTGGCGTATTTCGAGATTAGGATTTGTCACTCCGATTGTCGGAGAGGTATCTCTGGGCCCTCTCGGTAATGCACATGACATAAGCCTTGCAAGCACTGCAACTAATAAGTTAGTTGTGGGATGATGTATTACGGAACGAGTAAAGAGACTTGCCGGTAACGAGATTGAACTAGGTATTGAGATACCGACGATCAAATCTCGGGCAAGTAACATACCGATGACAAAGGGAACAACGTATGTTGTTATGCGGTCTGACCGATAAAAGATCTTCGTAGAATATGTGGGAGCCAATATGAGCATCCAGGTTCCGCTATTGGTTATTGACCGGAGACGTGTCTCGGTCATGTCTACGTTGTTCTTGAACCCGTAGGGTCTGCACGCTTAACGTTACGATGACAGTTTCATTATGAGTTTATATATTTTGATGTACCTAAGGTTGTTCGGAGTCCCGGATATGATCACGGACATGACGAGGAGTCTCGAAATGGTCGAGACATAAAGATCGATATATTGGACGGCTATATTCGGACACCAGAAGTGTTTCGGGTGATTTCGGAGAAAACCGGAGTGCCGGAAGTGTTACCGGAAACCCCGGGGAAGTATTGGGCCTTAGTGGGCCTGAGGGTAGAGAGAGGGCAGCAGCCTAGGAGGTGGCGCTCCCCCTCCCATGGGGAGTCCGAATTGGACTAGGGGAGGGGGGCGCGGCCCCTCTTTCCCTCTCCCTCTCCATCTCTTTCCTTCCCCCTTCCCTCTTCCTAGTTGGACTAGGAAAGGGGAGTCCTACTCCTACTGGGAGGAGGACTCCCCCCTCCTTGGCGCGCCTCAAGGGCCGGCCGGCCTCCCCCCTTCCTCCTTTATATACAGGGGCAGGGGGGCACCTCTAGACACACAAGTTTATCTTCGTGATCGTTCTCTTAGCCGTGTGCGGTGCCCCCCTCCACCATATCCTCAATAATATTGTAGCGGTGCTTAGGCGAAGCCCTACGATGGTAGAACATCAAGATCGTCACCACGCCGTCGTGCTGACGGAACTCTTCTCTGACACTTTGCTGGATCGGAGTCCGGGGATCGTCATCGAGCTGAACGTGTGCTAGAACTCGGAGGTGTCGTAGTTTCGGTGCTTGATCGGTCGGGCCATGAAGACGTACGACTACATCAACTGCGTTGTGCTAACACTTCCGCTTCCGGTCTATGAGGGTACGTAGACAACACTCTCCCCTATCGTTGCTATGCATCACCATGATCTTGCGTGTGCGTAGGAAATGTTTTGAAATTACTATGTTCCCCAACAGTGAGCGTGTTTGGATCTCCTCTCCCTACGAGGAGGCGAGTCGACCTCTTCGTCATCAGTCGATTCATTGCTCTCCTCGTCCTCCTCGGCATCCGAGTGCCCTTCGCCGCTCTCGCCCCCGCTCGCTCCTTCCGCGGCGTCTTGCTCCTGCACTCCGTTGGGCATTGAGTACATGTCGATGAGGGTCTGAAAAGACAACGATCAAAATGAAATTCAGTCGACCATCAACAAGACGTCACACAGTGAATCTGAAAGATACTTGGTAAAACAGAATCATACCTGCTCCGGCTGACGCGAGTGGTCAAATGGAATCACCCTCCTAGACCCCCGAGGGTTGTCTTTGCTGCTGGTGATTCCCATCAGCCACTTCTCCAAGATGTCCTCGCTGACGTCCTCCGGCTGGATCCGAGTGGAGTCCTCGAGTCCAGAGTACATCCACATCGGATGATCGCGTGCCTGAAGTGGTTGGATGCGTCGACCGAGAAAGACCTCCAGCAGGTCCATCCCAGTCACCCCATCGCGGACGAGTTGCACGACCCTCTCGACCAGTACCTTGAACTGCGCCTTCCCTTCTGGGAACACCTTCAGGGAGGAGGGCTTCTCCACTCGAGCCAGAGAAAAGGGAGGAAGTCCAGTCGACTGACCCGGGGTCGGCTGGTCCTTACAGTAAAACCAAGTTGACTGCCAACCCTGGACCGAGTCGGGAAGGATCATTGCTGGGAAGGTGCTCTTGTTCCTCATCTGGATCCCCAGGCCCCCGCACATTTGGATCACATGCGTCCTCTCATCACTCAGATTGGCCTTTTTGACTGACTGGGAGCGGCAGGTGAAGATGTGTTTGAAAAGACCCCAGTGCGGTCGACAGCCCAAGAAATTTTCACACATTGACACAAAAGCAGCCAGATAGACTATGGTGTTTGGAGTGAAATGGTGGAGCTGAGCCCCAAAGAAGTTCAAAAAGCCCTGGAAGAAAGGATGGGGAGGCAGTGAGAATCCGCGATCTACGTGGGTGGCGAGGAGAACGCACTCACCCTCCCTTGGCTGCGGCTCGGTCTCGTTCCCCGGGAGCCGCGCCCACTTGTGGGGGATCAGTCCCTCCTCCACCAGGTCGTCGAGGTCGTCTTGGCTGACCGTCGAGCGGATCCAGTCGCCCTAGATCCAGCCCAACGGCAGGCCGGATCTTGATGACCCAAAAGTATAGGGGATCTATCGTAGTCCTTTCGATAAGTAAGAGTGTCGAACCCAACGAGGAGCAGAAGGAAATGATAAGCGGTTTTCAGCAAGGTATTCTCTGCAAGTACTAAAATAAGTGGTAACAGATAGTTTTGTGATAAGATAAATTGTAACGAGCAATTAGTAACAGAAGTAAATAAAGTGCAGCAAGGTGGCCCAATCCTTTTTGTAGCAAAGGACAAGCCGGAACAAACTCTTATAATAGGAAAAGCGCTCCCGAGGACACATGGGAATATCATCAAGCTAGTTTTCATCACATTCATATGATTTGCGTTCGATACTTTGATAATTTGATATGTGGGTGGACCGGTGCTTGGGTGATGTTCTTACTTGAACAAGCATCCCACTTATGATTAACCTCTATTGCAAGCATCCGCAACTACAACAAAAGTATTAAGGCAAACCTAACCATAGCATGAAACATGTGGATCCAAATCAGCCCCTTACGAAGCAACGCATAAACTAGGGTTTAAGCTTCTGTCACTCTAGCAACCCATCATCTACTTATTACTTCCCAATGCCTTCCTCTAGGCCCAAATAATGGTGAAGTGTTATGTAGTCGACGTTCACATAACACCACTAGAGGCTAGACAACATACATCTTATCAAAATATCAAACGAATACCAAATTCACATGACTACTAATAGCAAGAGTTCTCCCTTGTCGTCAGGAACAAACGTAATTACTCACAAAGCATATTCATGTTCATAATCAGAGGGGTAATAATATTCATATAGGATCTGAACATATGATCTTCCACCAAATAAACCAACTAGCATCAACTACAAGGAGTAATCAACACTACTAGCAACCTACTACCACCAATCCCGGACTTTGAGACAAGAATCGGATGCAAGAGATGAACTAGGGTTTGGAGATGAGATGGTGCTGGTGAAGATGTTGATGGAGATTGCCCTCTCCTGATGGGAGGAGCGTTGGTGATGACGATGATGATGATTTCCCCCTCCGGGAGGGAAGTATCCCCGGCAGAACAGCTCTGCCGGAGCTCTAGATTGGATCCGCCAAGGTTCCGCCTCGTGGCGGCGGAGTCTCGTCCCGAAAAGTTCCTTCCTATTTTTCTCATCAAAAGACTTCATATAGGAGAATATGGACGTCGGAGAGCCACCAGGGGGGCCACGAGGTAGGGGCACGCCCCCCACCCTCGTGAGCAGGGTGTGGGCCCCCTGGCCTTCATCTTTGGCGAGGATTTTTATTTATTTATTTTAAGACGTTTCGTGGAGTTTCAGGACTTTTGGAGTTGCGCAGAATAGGTCTCTAATATTTGCTCCTTTTCTAACCCAGAATTCCAGCTGCCGGCATTCTCCCTCCTTATGTAAACCTTGTAAAATAAGAGAGAATAGCCATAAGTACTATGACATAAAGTGAACTAATAGTCCATAATGTAATAAATATCGATATAAAAGCATGATGCAAAATGGACATATCAACTCCCCCAAGCTTAGACCTCGCTTGTCCTCAAGCGAAAAACCGATAACAATAAATATGTCCTCATGTTTAGAGGTAGAGGCGTCGATAAAAATAAAATACGGACATGAAGGCATCATGATTATTCTCATAACAGCAACATATATAGATTTTGTCATATGATTACTTATGTTCAAATGATGATCTATTCACAATGTGAAAGTATAAATCATAAACCTTATTGGGCTCCGACAAACTATAATCTCAGTCATTGAAGCAATTGCAATTTATCATAACATCGGAAAGAGTCTATTTCAGAGCTAAAAAACAAGTCCACATACTCAACTATCATTTAGTCCTCCATAATTGCTAACACTCACGCAATACTTGTGGTTACGGAGTTTTAATCGGACACAGAGAAAGATAGGGGCTTATAGTTTTGCCCCACAACCTTTTACCTCAAGGGTAATGTCAACAATAATGGTTCATGCTCCCCTACATCCAAGTAGATATATATATATATATTATGTTTTTTCCAACATGCTGAGCTTGCCAAAGGATAAAATGAAAAAGAAAAGGTGAAGATCACCATGACTCTTGCATAAGGTAAGGGATAAAATAAAAGATAGGCCCTTCGCAGAGGGAAGTAGAGGTTGCCATGCGCTTTTATGGTTGGATGCATAAAATCTCAATGCGAAAGAACGTCACTTTATATTGCCCCTTGTGATATGAACCTTTATTATGCAGTCTGTCGCTTTTATTACTTCCACATCACAACATCGTATAAAGCTTATTTCTCCCACACCAATCAATCATACATATTCAGAGCAATTTTTATTGCTTTGCACCGATGACAACTTACTTGAAGGATCTTACTCAATCCATAGGTAGATATGGTGGACTCTCATGGAAAAACTGGTTTAGGGATTTTGGAAGCACAAGTAGTATTTCTACTTGGTGCTGAGAATTTGGCTAGCATGAGGGGGAAAGGCAAGCTCAACAAGTTAGAGGATCCATGACAACATACTTTATCTCAGATATAAGAAAGACATAACTCATTACGTTGTCTTCCTTGTCCAACATCAACTCTTTAGCATGTCATATTTTAATGAGTGCTCCCAATCATAAAAGATGTCAATGATAATATATCTATATGTGAAAACCTCTCTTTCCTTATTACTTCCTATTAATTGCAACAATGACCAAAGCTATGTCTGCCAACTCCCAACAACTTTTAATCATCATACTCTTTCTATGTGAAGTCATTACTCTCAATAAGATCAATATGAACTCTTTGTTTCTTTTTATTCTTTTCTCTTTTTCTTTTTTTCATCCAAGATCATGGCAAAATAATCAAGCCCTTGACTCAACACTAATCTTTATTATATATAGCTCACGGACTTGATTACAAACAGAGATCAAAAAGCAAAACTCAAAACTAGATCATGCCATAAACTTTATTCTACTAGATCAAGATACTACTAATAGGATCGAACTAAGAAAAACGATAAAGATAGGAGTTGTGATGGTGATACGATAGCGGGGCACCTCCCCCAAGCTTCGCAGTTGCCAAGGGGAGTGCCCATACCCATGTGATTATATCCCCTTTGTCGGTGAAGAAGGTGAAGGTGTTGTTGATGATGCGGGCTTGTCATCCATCTTCCAAGGCATAGGTTCACCATCATAGAAGGATGATCGTGACTCCAGAATCCTCGAATCTGTAGCCAAACTCATTCTTTTGAATCAATATTCATACTCATAGTTTTGGTTTTGCAGGTCATAGATTTGGGCGTGGAGGCGCTCGATCTTCTCATATAGCTTGAAGATGGCCTCCTCGGTGTTCTTGGCATCCGGCTTGTAGTTGTTAGTGAACTCCGCGAGCATCATGTGGCTAGCGTTGATTCCACGCTCCACCATCCCCTAGCACTTGAAAATTTGTTGCTCCATTGCTTCGAGCCTCGTCTCCACGCTTCCGGTTCCCTTTGGTCCCTCAACATCGCGGATGTGCAGCAACCCATCACGCATCTCAATGGTTTGAGGGTGTCGCAGCACCTCCGCGAGGTAAGGGTTGATGACCTTCTCGAAGAACTTGTACTTGGATGCACTTCGGGATGTCATGATAATCTAGATCTGTCAGAAAAACAGCTCGAAACAAAAACAGGAGATTTTGGCGTCATACGGGATTCAAAACCTTCAGGAGAATATATAATGAATTTTTACCGACCAAAATACGTATCGTGCAAGAAAACGGAGTCCGGAAGGCACACGACGTGCTCACGAGGTAGGGGGCGTGCCCACCACCCTCGTGGGGCCCTCGTGTCCTTCCCGGACTGCTACTTATTTTTCTATTTTTCTAAATATTCCAAAACGGAGAAATATTGCCTTAAAAATTGTTTTGGAGTCGGTTTACTTACCGTACCACATACCTATTCCTTTTCGGAGTCTGAAATGTTCCGGAAAGTGTCCCTTGTGTATTCCTCCAGGGTTACGGTTTCAATAACATTGGTTTCAACATTTATGGGATTACCTGAGATATAATGTTTAATTCTTTGACCGTTTACCACCTTCAGATTTGTGCCCTTGAATTTGTTGATTTTTATGGCACCGGAACGATAGACCTCTTCGATGACGTAGGGGCCTTCCCATTTAGAGAGAAGTTTTCCTGCAAAAAATCTTAAACGAGAGTTGTACAGAAATACATAATCACCTACATTAAACTCACGCTTTTCTATCCTTTTGTCATGCCATCTTTTAATTTTTTCTTTAAACAGCTTGGCATTTTCATAAGCCTGGGTTCTCCATTCATCAAGTGAGCTAATATCAAATAACCTCTTCTCACCGGCAAGTTTAAAATCATAGTTAAGCTCTTTAATAGCCCAATATGCCTTATGTTCTAGTTCGAGAGGTAAGTGACATGCTTTTCCATAAACCATTTTATACGAAGACATATCCATAGGATTTTTGTATGCAGTTCTATATGCCCATAATGCATCATCAAGTTTCTTAGACCAATTCTTTCTAGACCTATTAACCATCTTTTGCAAAATTAATTTGAGCTCTCTATTGCTCAATTCTACTTGACCACTAGACTGTGGGTGATAAGGAGATGCAATTCTATGATTAACATCATATTTAGCAAGCATTTTACGGAAGGCACCATGAATAAAGTGTGAACCACCATCGGTCATTAAATATCTAGGGACTCCAAACCTCGCGAAAATAACTTCTTTAAGCATTTTAATAGAAGTGTTATGATCAAAACTACTAGTTGGAATAGCTTCTACCCACTTAGTAACGTAATCAACAGCAACTAAAATATGTGTGTATCCATTAGAGGCAGGAAAAGGTCCCATATAATCAAAGCCCCATACATCAAACGGTTCAATAACAAGAGAATAATTCATAGGCATTTCTTGACGTCTACTAATATTACCAATTCTTTGGCATTCATCACAAGACAAGACAAACTTACGGGCATCCTTGAAGAGAGTAGGCCAATAAAAACCAGATTGCAATACCTTATGTGCAGTTCTATCTCTAGCGTGGTGTCCTCCATAAGACTCGGAATGACACTTGCGTAGGATCTGTTCCTGTTCATTCTCAGGTACACAACGTCTAATAACACCATCTACTCCTTCTTTATAAAGATGTGCGTCATCCCAAAAGTAATGTCTCAAGTCATAGAAGAACTTTTTCTTTTGCTAGTATGTGAAGCTAGGTGGTATAAACTTAGCAACAATATAATTAGCATAATCAGCATACCATGGAGTACTACGAGAAGTACTTATAACATTTAATTGTTCATTAGGAAAGTTATCATTAATAGGAAGTGGGTCATCAAGAATATTTACTAACCTAGACAAGTTGTCTGCAATGGGGTTCTCAGCTCCCTTTCTATCAACAATATGCAAATCAAATTCTTGTAGCAAGAGAACCCATCTAATAAGTCTAGGTTTAGCATCTTTCTTTTCCATAAGGTATTTAATAGCAGCATGATCAGTTTGAATAGTTACTTTAGAATCAACAATATAAGATCTGAACTTATCACAAGCAAATACAACTGCTAAAAGTTCTTTTTCAGTAGTAGCATAATTTCTTTGAGCATTTTCTAGAGTCTTACTAGCATAATGAATAACATTTAATTTCTTATCAACTCTTTGCCCTAGAACAGCACCTACAGCATAATCCCTAGCATCACACATAATTTCAAAGGGTAAATTCCAATCAGGTGGCTGAACAACAGGTGCAGAGACTAATGCTTTCTTAAGTATTTCAAATGCTTCTACACAATCATCATCAAAAACAAATGGTATATCTTTTTGCAATAAATTAGTCAGAGGCTGAGAAATTTTTGAGAAGTCCTTAATGAACCTCCTATAAAATCCAGCGTGACCAAGGAAACTTCTTATACCTTTGATGTCCTTGGGACATGGCATCTTTTCAATAGCATCAACCTTGGCTTTATCAACTTCAATACATCTTTCAGAAACTTTGTGCCCCAAGACAATACCTTCATTAACCATAAAGTGGCACTTTTCCCAATTCAAGACAAGATTAGTTTCTTCACATCTCTGCAAAACTCGATCAAGATTTCTCAAGCAATCATCAAAAGAGGAACCATAGACGGAAAAGTCGTCCATGAAAACCTCACAAATCTTTTCACAAAAGTCAGAGAATATAGCCATCATGCATCTTTGAAAGGTAGTAGGTGCATTACATAAACCAAAAGGCATGCGTCTATAAGCAAAAGTACCAAAAGGGCATGTAAAAGTAGTCTTAGATTGATCTCTAGCCGACACAGGTATTTGAGAGAAACCAGAATAACCAGCTAGAAAGCAATAGTGTGTATGTTTACATAATGTTTCTAGCATTTGATCAATAAAAGGTAAGGGGTAATGATCTTTCTTAGTAGCTTTATTTAATTTGCGGAAATCAATTACCATCCTATAACCTGTGATAATTCTTTGTGGAATCAATTCATCTTTATCATTAGGAACAACAGTAATACCTCCCTTCTTGGGGACACAATGGACAGGACTTACCCACTCACTATCACCAACGGGATAGATTATACCTGCCTCCAGAAGCTTAAGTATTTCTTTTCTTACCACTTCTTTCATTTTAGGATTCAGACGTCGTTGAGGATCACGAACTGGTTTGGAATCCGCTTCCAAATTTATTTTATGTTGACATAGAGTGGGACTAATGCCCTTAAGATCATCAAGAGTATATCCAATAGCAGCATGATGCTTCTTCAGAGTTTTCAATAATCTTTCCTCTTCATGCTCTGAAAGGTAGCACTAATAATAACAGGATATATCTTCTTTTCATCAAGATAAGCATATTTAAGATTATCAGGCAACGGTTTAAGCTCAAACACGGGATCACCCTTGGGTGGAGGAGGATCTCCTAAATTTCAACAGGCAAATTGTGTTGCAGAATAGGTTCCTGTTTAAAGAATACTTCATCTATTTCCCTTCTTTCATTCATGAACATATTATTTTCATGGTCTAGCAATTAGTGTTCTAAAGGATCACTAGGAGATACAGCAATAGAAGCAAGACCAATAATTTCATCCTTACTAGGTAATTCTTCCTCACGATGTTGTTTACTAAATTTAGAGAAATTAAAATCATGAACCATATCATCCAAGCCAATAGTAACAACATTCTTCTCGCAGTCTATCTTAGCATTAACAGTATTCAAGAAGGGTCTACCAAATATAATGGGACAAAAACTATCTTGCGGAGAAGTAAGAACAAGAAAAACAGCAGGATATTTAGTTTTCCCACACAAGACTTCAACATCTCTAACAATCCCAATTGGTGCAATATCATGCATAATTTCTTTGTATAAGTCATGAGGTATAACACTAGCACTGGCACCCATATCACATAAGCCATGATAACAATGATCTCCTATTTTAACAGAAATAACAGGCATGCCTACCACAGGTCTATGTTTATCTTTAGCACAAGGTTTAGCAATTCTAGCAGTTTCACCTTTGAACTGAATAACATGCCCATCTATATTATCAGACAAGAGATCTTTAACAATAGCAATATTAGGTTCAACTTTAACTTTCTCAGGAGGTGTATATGTTTTAATATTGCTTTTACGAACCACAGTTGAAGCTTTAGCATGATCCTTTATTCTAACAGGGAAAGGTGGTTTCTCAACATAAGAAGTAGGAACAATAGGATCATTATAAGTGGCTGTCTTTTCTTCAACTTTAACAGGTGCAGCTACTTTTACTTCTATGGGAGGATGATATTTAAACCACTTCTCCTTAGGGAGATCAACATAAGTAGAAAAAGATTCATAGAAAGAAGCTACTATCTTAGAGTCAAGTCCATATTTAGTGCTAAACTTACGGAAAATATCGATGTCCATAAAAGATTTAACACAATCAAACTTAGGTGTCATACCTGACTCTTTACCTTCGTCGAGGTCCCAATCTTCAGAGTTGCGTTTAATTCTATCCAATAAATTCCATCTGAATTCAATAGTCTTCATCATAAAAGAGCCAGCACAAGAAGTATCGAGCATGGTGCGATTGTTTTCAAAAAGCCGAGCATATAAATTTTGCATAATTATTTCTCTCGGGAGCTCATGATTGGGGCATGAATATAAAATTAATTTAAGCCTCCCCCAAGCTTGAGCGATGCTTTCTCCTTCGCGAGGCCAGAAATTATATATATAATTGCGATCACGGTGAACAAGATGCATAGGGTAATACTTCTAGTGAAATTCCAACTTCAATCTTTTATAGTCCCATGATCTCATATCATCACATAGCCTATACCATATCAATGCGTCTCCCTTCAAAGATAAAGAGAAGACCTTCTTCTGAGCAACATCATCGGGTATACCTGCAAGCTTAAATAATCCACAAACTTCATCCACATATATTAAGTGCTCATCAGGATGCTTTGTTCCATCTCCTGTAAAACGGTCAGCTAGTAGTCTTTCCATCATACCCGAAGGAAATTCAAAAGTAGTTTCATTTTCAGTAGGTTCAGTAGGTTGAGGAGCAACTCTTTACTCTACTGGACAGGGTGAAGATACCCCGAACAAGCCCCTCATAGAATTACTTTCCATAGTAAAAAGTGACAGTAAATTTCAGCACACTATATAAATTTTTCCTTACCAAATTCCACCTACCAAAGGCACTACACTCCCCGGCAACGGCGCCAGAAAAGAGTCTTGATGACCCACAAGTATAGGGGATCTATCGTAGTCCTTTCGATAAGTAAGAGTGTCGAACCCAACGAGGAGCAGAAGGAAATGATAACCTGTTTTCAGCAAGGTATTCTCTGCAAGTACTAAAATAAGTGGTAACAGATAGTTTTGTGATAAGATAAATTGTAACGGGTAACAAGTAAATAAAGTAACTAAGGTGCAGCAAGGTGGCCCAGTCCTTTCTGTGGCAAAGGAAAAGCCAGAACAAACTCTTATAATAGGAAAAGCGCTCCCGAGGACACATGGGAATGTCGTCAAGCTAGTTTTCATCACATTCATATGATTCGCGTTCGATACTTTGATAATTTGATATGTGGGTGGACCGGTGCTTGGGTGCTGTTCTTACTTGAACAAGCATCCCACTTATGATTAACCTCTATTGCAAGCATCCGCAACTACAACAAATGTATTAAGGCAAATCTAACCATAGCATGAAACATGTGGATCCAAATCAGCCCCTTACGAAGCAACACATAAACTAGGGTTTAAGCTTCTGTCACTCTAGCAACCCATCATATACTTATTACTTCCCAATGCCTTCCTCTAGGCCCAAATAATGGTGAAGTGTTATGTAGTCGACGTTCACATAACACCACTAGAGGCTAGACAACATACATCTTATCAAAATATCAAACGAATACCAAATTCACATGACTACTAATAGCAAGACTTCTCCCTTGTCCTCAGGAACAAACGTAATTACTCACAAAGCATATTCATGTTAATAATCAGAGGGGTAATAATATGCATATAGGATCTGAACATATGATCTTCCACCAAATAAACCAACTAGCATCAACTACAAGGAGTAATCAACACTACTAGCAACCTACTACCACCAATCCCGGACTTTGAGACAAGAATCGGATGCAAGAGATGAACTAGGGTTTGGAGATGAGATGGTGCTGGTGAAGATGTTGATGGAGATTGCCCTCTCTCGATGAGAGGAGCGTCGGTGATGACGATGATGATGATTTTCCCCCTCCGGGAGGGAAGTATCCCCCGCAGAACAGCTCTGCCGGAGCTCTAGATTGGATCCGCCAAGGTTCCGCCTCGTGGCGGCGGAGTCTCGTCCCGAAAAGTTCCTTCAAATTTTTTTCTCATTGAAAGACTTCATATAGGAGAAGATGGACGTCGGAGAGCCACCAGGGGTCCCACGAGGTAGGGGGCGCGCCCTAGGGGGGGCACCCCCCACCCTCATGAGCAGGGTGTGGGCCCCCTGGCCTTCATCTTTGGCGAGGATTTTTCTTTATTTATTTTAAGACGTTCCGTGGAGTTTCAGGACTTTTGGAGTTGCGCAGAATAGGTCTCTAATATTTGCTCCTTTTCCAGCCCAGAATTCCAGCTGCCGGCATTCTCCCTCCTTATGTAAACCTTGTAAAATAAGAGAGAATAGCCATAAGTATTATGACATAAAGTGAAATAACAGTCCATAATGCAATAAATATTGATATAAAAGCATGATGCAAAATGGACGTATTAGATCTCGACGAGGATCCGCCCCGGCTGGTCCGCTTGCCCTTCGCCTTCGCGGTCGCCTTCTTCATGCGCTCCAGCGCCACCATCTTCTCTTTTCCCATGGCGGCGGGTCAATTTCGAGCGAGGGTTCGCCGATGAGGACAGGAGCGAGCGTGGCAGAGAGGTCAAAGGAAGAAGAAAAGAGAATGGGAGCGCATGGGGCAGAGGCTTGGTCCGGTGCCTTTTATAATGTCATTCCCCGAGTGACTGACTGGTGGACCCGGACGATCTAAACAAATCCCGCAAGTGTCGCGCATGCAGTACGTGGCGAAAAAGGTGGCGCGGAGATCGAGGAGACTTGCCTAATCCGTCCCGATTACCACGGTCTCTCCCATTTGGCGCGCTTCCCGAAATTCGAATCCCGCGAAATCCGCGGAGAGCAGAGCAACTTGTCAGACTGAAAACGCCCTCTACATTATCATTCGGAATTCTACTGTGAAAAATCACTCGACAAAAACCAAGAATGGACCAAGGCGACTGAAAAAGGAGTCGACGTTGTCTCCTCAGTTCATTGTTCCAGAACAAGGTATACTCATAGCACAAAGAATGAGTCGGAAGTGTTCCCAACTCCTTCCTCACTCAAACCCTGATCCATTCGGGGGCTAATGATGAAGCTATGTACCTACGGTAGGGTCATGGATCTGTCCAACATACCCTCGCCAAGGACATCTCTACAAAGAACCAGAAGCAGTCGAAGAGAAATCATCATCCACTCGACCATGAAGCTATGCTCACTCGACAGCCTTGAAGACACTCGACCATACGAACAACCACTCGACCACCAGAAGATGTGAAGCCCTTCACTCCGCAACGGTCGGGGTTTAAGTCATAGCTTTATGGTCATTTATAGCACTTTACTTCGGACGTTACCAGTAACGCCCCTCCTTTATGAACATTGAACCCTGTGTAACGGAAGAGAGCTGGGGTCCTGGCGCACTCTATATAAGCCATCTCCCTCCTCTGGGACAAGGGTTCGCACCTTTTGTAATTCACACGCATATATCCAGTCGACCGCCTCCGGGCTCCGAGCCGTAGGGCTGTTACTTCCTCCGAGAAGGGCCTGAACTCGTAAAACTCGCGTGTACAACTCCTCCATAGCTAGGATCTCGCCTCTACATTCCTACCCCCCTATTCTACTGTCAGGCTTAGAACCACGACACCAAGAAAGCTTTGTCAACTACAAGCCATCCTACTACGAGCAACTTCAAGCCGAGAGCTTCATCATCATCAACCCCAACCGATGAGACTGTCAAGACGAGTTCCTTCAAGTGTTTCACTTGCGGAGGCCGAGGCCACAAGTCCTATGAGTGCACCAACAAGCGAAACATGGTCTTCAACGACGATGGCACTTATGACTCACTAAGTGAAGGCAAAATGGAAGCCCTTGAGCAAGTCTCCATGCACCGCCAAGTGAACGATGAAGAAGAACAAGTCTTTTGCGATGAAGACTCAAGTCCCGCACTTGTTGTCTCCAAAGTCTTGACTCTCCAACATCACCAAGAGGAAGACCAAAGATGCCACATATTCCACACCAAGGCCGGCATCAATGGACGATCCGTCAAGGTCATCATCAATGGAGGGAGTTGTCATAATCTCGCAAGTGAAGAACTTTGCTCCAAGCTCCAATTGACCAAGACGAAGCATCCACATCCATACAAAGTGCAATGGCTTAGCGACTCCGGCACCATCCAAGTCGAGCACCGAGTACAAGTCTCCTTCAAAATTGGTGCCTACGAAGACACCTTGGAGTGCGACGCCGTTTCAATGAACGTTTGCCATCTTCTCCTTGGACGCCCATGGCAATTCGATAGAGGAGTCATCCACAATGGCCGAACGAACCACTGCATCTTCAAGATGAAGGGCAAGGAGTACGTTCTCTGTCCAATGTCGCCAATTCAAGTGATCGCCGACAAGAAAGCCACCCATCGTGGAGATCATAGTGAGAGAGCGAGCCACCAAAAAGAGAGTGAGCGCCACAACCCCAAATCGAGTGCCTCCACGATGAGCGAAAAAAAGAACCTAGTTCTATTTGCCACCAAACGTGACATAAGAGAAGTGTGTGAAAACCCATCTAGTGTGATACACTATGTCCTCTTGTGCAAGGACAATGCACCAAAAGCTAACACCTCTCAAACTCTACCTTTAGTCTTGTCTTCTCTTTTCCAGGAATTTCAAGATGTTTTCCCCTATGAGCTACCTCCGGGTCTACCTCCTCTACGAGGCATTGAGCACCAAATCGACCTCATCCCTGGAGCACCTCTTCCGAGCAAAGCTCCATACCGTATCAACCCCGAAGAAACCAAACAAATACAAAGGCAAGTAAAACATCTCATAGACCATGCACATGTGCGTGAAAGTTTGAGTCCTTGTGGCGTCCCGGTCATTCTTGTACCAAAACGTGATGGTAGCTTTCACATGTGCTCCGATTGTAGACCTATCAATGCTATCACCTTTCGATATAGGTATCCCATTCCACGCCTAGACGATATGCTTGATGAGCTTAGCGGTGCCACTATCTTTTCCAAAATTGATCTTAAGAGTGGTTACTATCAAATCCGCATACAAGAGGGTGACGAATGGAAAACCGCCTTCAAAACCAAGTTTGGTTTGTATGAGTGGTTAGTCATGCCTATTGGTCCCTCGGAGGCACTGGGCACTTTTATGCACCTTATGAATCATGTCTTTCTCCCTTACATTGGTATATTTGTTATGGTTTACGTCGATGACATTCTTGTGTTTAGCAAATCTCTCAAAGAGCATGTCACCCATGTCCTGCAAACTCTTAGAAAAGAGCGCCTCTATGCTAATATGGAGAAATGCCTTTTTGGTGTTGAAAAGCTCGTTTTCTTGGGTTTTGTTGTTTCCTCTAAGGGTGTTCATGTTGATGAGTCCAAGATCAATGTTATTAATACTTGGCCACAACCAACCAACTTGCATCAAGTGCGTAGTTTTCTTGGCCTTGAGGGTTTCTACCGTCGATTTGTGAAGGATTTTAGCACCATTGCATCTCCTTTACATGCTTTGAGCAAGAAGAATGCGCCTTTTGTTTGGGGACCATCCCAAGATACCGCATTCAATGAGCTTAAGAATTTGCTTACTCATGCTCCCGTGCTTGCTTTACCCAACTTCGACAAGCCTTTTGAGATTCATTGCGATGCTAGTGGTAATGGCATAGGAGGTGTGTTAACGCAAGAGAAGCGCCCCATAGCTTACTTTAGTGAGAAACTTTCCGGAGCGCAACTCAATTACCCCATCTATGACAAAGAGCTATATGCTTTAGTCCGCGTTTTGCATGAATGGGAACATTACCTTCGTCAACATGAGTTTATCATTCATACCGATCATGAGACTCTCAAGTATCTTAAGGGTCAAACCAAGTTGAACAAGCGTCATGCTAAATGGAGTGAATTTATTGAGTCTTTTCCTTATGTCATCAAATACATTAAAGGTAAGGAAAACATTGTAGCGGATGCTCTTTCCTGCATATGCATGCTTGTTACACAACTTGAGTTAGATGTCATTGGCTTCGAGCATATCAAAGACTTGTATGAGCATGATGCAACTTTTGCTACTCCTTATGCCAAGTGTTTGTCGCATAAATCTTGGGAACGCTATTACATCAAAGATGGATATCTTATGAGAGCTAACAAACTTTGCATCCCCGAGTCTTCTCTTTGTTTGTTGCTTTTGCAGGAATCTCATGGAGGAGGCTTAATGGGACATTTCGGACACGACAAGACGTTCGCCACACCTTGAAGAACTACTTTTGGCCCAAGATGTTTCGGGACGTCAATCACTTAACCAACCGATGCTCTACATGTCGCAAAGCTAAGTCCAAAGCTCAATCTCATGGCCTCTATATGCCTCTACCAATTCCATACCAACCATGGGAAGACATTAGCATGGACTTTGTACTTGGTTTGCCTAGGACTCGAAATGGGAAAGATTCAATATTTGTCGTTGTGGACTGTTTCTCAAAAATGGCACATTTTATTCCTTGCAACAAGATAGACGATGCTTCACATGTTGCTACTCTCTTTTGTAGGGAAATATTGCTTCTACATGGACTGCCAAAGACTATCGTCTCGGACCACGACGTCAAGTTCCTTAGCTACTTTTGGAAGACCCTATGCACTAAGCTCGGAATCAAGCTACTCTTCTCCACAGCTTACCATCCTCAAAGTGACGGCCAAAAGGAGGTGAAAAACCATACACTCTCTGCTCTACTTCGAGTACTCATCAAGAAGAACATCAAGGAGTGGGAGAAGTGCCTACCTATCGCCGAGTTTGCCTACAACCGAGCAAGACACTCAACAACAGGCAAGTCCCCCTTTGAGGTCGTCTACGGATTAAACCCTTTGTCACGATTGGATATTCTCCCTCTACCACTCCAAGAGCGCATCAATTTGGACGCAAGCGCACGAGCGACCCATCTCAAGAAGGTGCACGAGCGACCCATCGAGCGCCAAGTACAACGCCTTGCGATCAAGCTCAATGTCAACAAGCACCCTATGATATTCAACATTGGAGACCTCGTGTGGCTACACCTTCGCAAGGACCGCTTTCCCCAAGAACGCAAGTCCAAACTTCGACCACGCGCAGATGGACCATTCAAGGTGCTTGCACGCTACAACAACAACACATACAAGATCGACATCCCTTGTGACAAGTACTCCGTAAGCGACATCTTCAACATCAAAGATCTCTCGCCCTACCATGGTGATGAGGATTTCAATCCGAGGACGGATCTTCCCCAATGGAGGGGGGATGATGCAGAGCATCCCAAGATCATCCCCATGGACGCACCTACACCTCCAATGACACCACTTGGACCAATGACACGAGCCCGAGCCAAGGCTATCGAAGATAAGGTGAACTCACTCCTCTCCGAACTTCCACTTTCTATGCATGAGACATGGCTACTACCTAAGTCTGAGGTGTTGTGCATGATTAGGCACCAAGAGGACCCTCCCGAAGATGCGCATGAAGATGTACAAGTCCCCAAGTCCGCAGATGAGGAGAACCAACGGAAGGAGCCAAGAACATCTCCCAGGCCCGGGACATCCGGCCATGACCCCGGACATCCGGCCCCTGGAGCGTCATCCACTACAGCAGCACAGCCGCCAGAAGCTACAGGCCCCAGACATCCGGCCCCGACAGCCCGGACATCCAACCTCTCCCGAGCCCCCAGACAACCGTCCACCAGCCCGGAAATCCGGCCCCTCCGAACCCGAGAGCAACAAATGCCACCACTCCAGCCCGGACATCCGGCCTCCCCAGCCCAGACATCCGGCATCGTCTAAAAGCCCGAACATCTGGCCCGACCGGCCCGGACGTCTGGCCTCCCCTGTCTGCGCACAGTGAAGGGCCGAGGCCCGTGTATCCCTTCTCCCCCTAGACTATATATACTCCCCCTCGCCCAACTTTCTAGGGTTAGTGTTGTGATAGCTCATTTGAGAGATAGAGCTACGCTCACCCATATCGGATCTCCTCCTTGCGAGAGACCGCGGTCTGTTCAGAGAAGATCCCTTTGGATTCAAGCCCCCTTTCTAAGGGAAGATCCCCCCGTGGATTCAAGACCACCTCACGGAGAAGACCGGTTACCATGTATCGTCCCTAATTGATCGTGTACCGTGTATCGTTCCATGTACTCGAGGATCTAGCATATGTGTGACTATTTCTTGTTGGTTTAGTGTTTCCTCCCGTGTTTCCCCTTGTGTTTCCCCCCGTTTTCCCCTCGTGTTCCTCGTGTTCTTTGTGGGATCCGCTCCTTTCGTGAAAGATCGGGCGATTAGGGTTCTACCCTACATCACCTACGTTCCCCCATTATCCAATACAAGATTCAGGGGGAGAAAGACTGCTAGGGAAGGAAATCCTTGAATTCGTTGCATATCTTTACCTTTTGGGTACATGTCTATATCTAATAGAGTATCCAGTACTCACACTCTACATGTCATCCCAATCTTTGTACTCTTGTGGTTTCTTTTGGTTGCTCTGGCTTGTAAATATATCTGTGTTAGCTAACTTGTTTACTCAGGTTCATTCCTTCCTAAGCTAACTCAAGAACACAAGGTAAGTATATGCATCACACTCATGTGCATGATGACTTCTTGCTGATGTACATACTATTTGCAAGAATGACTCATGAGCATGTAGGTACATTTCCTATATTCACATCTTTTGCCCTGATGCATATAGCCAAGATACATGTAACACCTTGCTTACTATGTCATGCTTATGCATTCACATGCTCTTATATTCCATATTTACATGATTACATACATATAGGGGGAGCCTATGCATGTTACATGTCTTTCCAAAGCTTTACTTGTTATTCTCTATATCTTTATCTAAAGCTTTGATGTATGTTGTCATCAATTACCAAAAAGGGGGAGATTGAAAGCACAAGTGCTCCCTGGGTGATTTTGGTAATTAATGTCAACATATCTCTTGTTGGACTAATTCTTTCGTCTAGTATGCTTCAGATAAGTTCAACAATGGAGTGGCATGGACTAGAGGGAACCCTTTTGAGATGATAAGGACAAAGGATTGGCTCAAGCTCAAAGCTCAGGACCCTACATTTTCATTTTAGTGATCCAAGATCACATTGACTCCATAGGAAAGCCAATACTATTAAGAGGGGATGAGGTGTTGCTTAATGGCTTGCTTCCTCAAAGTGCTTAGTGATATGCTACAAAGCCCTCAACCACTTTCTCACATCCACATATGTCCCAAACCAAAATTCAAACTCGGCCCCACCGAAATTTTCTACCTGGCGCCACCGAGTTTTCTTGACATAGCCACTGCCAGAATCCCTAATCAATTCGGTCTCACCGATGGGATCTCGGTCTCACCAAGATGGGCTTGCAAACTCTCTGTTGCCTATTGCATTAATTTCGGTCCCACCGAAAATATGAAATCGGTCCCACCGAGTTTGCATGGCCAATTCTCTGTTTAGCTTATTACCAAAATGGGCCCCACCGAGTTTGTGTAATCGGTCCAACCGAGATGAGGCTTTACCCTAACCCTAGCACATCGGTCCCGCCGAGTTGATCATGTCGGTCCCATCGAAATGCCTAACGGTCACATTATGAACCAAATCGGTCTGACCGAGTTTTATGATTTGGTCCCACCAAGTTTAGTGATTTGCGTGTAATGGTTAGATTTTGTGTGGAGGCTGTATATACCCCTCCACCCACTCTTCATTAGTGGAGAGAGCCATCAGAATATGCCTACACTTCCAACATACATTTTCTGAGAGAGAACCACTTACACTTGTGTTGAGGTCAAGATATTCCATTCCAACCACATAAATCTTGATCTCTAGCCTTCCCCAAGTTGCTTTCCACTCAAATCGTCTTTCTACCAAATCCAATCCTATGAGAGAGAGTTGAGTGTTGGGGAGACTATCATTTGAAGCACAAGATCAAGGAGTTCATCATCAACACACCATCTATTACCTTTTGGAGAGTGGTGTCTCCTAGATTGGTTAGGTGTCACTTGGGAGCCTCCGTCAAGATTATGGAGTTGAACCAAGGAGTTTGTACGGGTAAGCAGATCACCTACTTCATGAAGATCTACCCTAGTGAGGCAAGTCCTTCGTGGGTGATGGCCATGGTGGGATAGACAAGGTTGTTTCTTCGTGGACCCTTCGTGGGTGGAGCCCTCCATGGACTTGCGCAACCGTTACCCTTCGTGTGTTGAAGTCTCCATCAACATGGATGTACGATAGCACCACCTATCGGAACCACGCCAAAAATCTCCGTGTCTCCAATTGCGTTTGCACACTCCAATCCCATCCCTTTACATTCTTGCTACTTGCATGATTTACTTTTCGCTGCTCATATACTCTTATCATGTTTGCTTGATTTGTATTGTGAATGTTTAAACTTGTGCCAAAACTCCACTTCAACTTAAAGAATTTAAAAACTGTAACTTTTCTTGCTAAGAGTCTATTCACCCCCCTCTAGACAGTTCTTCTCGATCCTTTCAGTGGGCCAACTATTGATAAACTAGTACGTATATAAAACTTATTATTGTACATGTCCGCTAAGAGGTTGGCTGTATATGACATGGCAACTTCTTATAGCCGACCCTTGGCTGTATTATTAACCATGCTCTTAGTGTGGTAGCTAGTATATCATAGATGACTAACTAGTATCAGACTAGCCACAGTGGGAGTAACTTCAGCAGTAACACCGACTCCAACTCAACAAACTTGCTTATGTGGCAATAAGTTAATGAGGAGAGAGATACTTTCAGTAACTTAGCTAGTTACTGTAGCATCACATGCATGTCCCAATGCAATATGAGTCTGTAACCTAAGAAATGAAGCTTTGCATGACACTACACTTATGTTACTACCCACTATGAAGGTAGTAACATATATGGTCTAAGGATACGTGTATGTTACTAGTGTACTACTCTCCATTATGGCTAGTCTCATACACCCCCTCTGAGGGAGTCCTGGATTAGGGGGTCTCCAGACAGCCGGACTATATCCATTGGCCGGGCTGTTAGACTATGAAGATACAAGATTGAAGACTTCGTCTCGTGTCCGGATGGGACTCTACTTGGCGTGGAAGGCAAGCTAGGCAATACGGATATGTATATCTCCTCCTTTGTAACCGACCTTGTGTAACCCTAACTTCTCCGGTGTCTATATAAACCGGAGGGTTTTAGTCCGTAGGACAACATACAATCAAACCATAGGCTAGCTTCTAGGGTTTAGCCTCTCTGATCTCGTGGTAGATCTACTCTTGTACTACCCATATCATCAATATTAATCAAGCAGGACGTAGGGTTTTACCTCCATCAAGAGGGCCCGAACCTGGGTAAAACATTGTGTCCCCTGCCTCCTATTACCATCCGCCTTAGACGCACACTTCGGGACCCCCTACCCGAGATCCGCCGGTTTTGACACCGACATTGGTGCTTTCATTGAGAGTTCCTCTGTGTCGTCGCCGTTAGGCTTGATGGCTCCTACTATCATCGATGGCGAAGCAGTCCAGGGTGAGACTTTTCTCCCTGGACAGATCTTCGTGTTCGACGGCTTTCACTGCGGGCCAATTCGCTTGGCCATCTGGAGCAGATTGAAAGTTACGCCCCTAGCCACCAGGTCAGGTTTGGAAGCTTAAACTACACGGCCGACATCCGTGGAGACTTGATCTTCAACGGATTCGAGCCTCTGCCTTGTGCGTCACGCGGTCATGATGAGCACGATTTAGCTCTACCATCGGACAGTGTTTAGGAGATCGCACAGGCAGCTGCCCCGACCCTCAATTCGGAGCCAGTTGCGCCGTCCATGGATGGGTGGATGGACCCCGCCACGGAGGCCTTACCCTCAGCGGCGATCGAGCTGAACATCGACCTTAACTTGCCCGAGAGCCGTGTTGTTAAACTGCCGAATTCTTCTCCGGCCACGGAATCCGAACCGCCTCCGCCCGTTCCTATCGAATCTGATTGGGCATCGATCATGGAGTTTACCTCCGCGGATATCTTTCAACACTCCCCCTTCGGCGACATACTGAACTCATTAAGGTCTCTCTCCTTGTCATGAGAGTCCTGGCCGAACTACGTCCGGCAGGACTGGGATGCGGACGACGAAGAAATTCGCTGTCCACCCACCACCCACTTAGTAGCCACTGTCGATGACTTAACCGACATGCTCGACTTCGACTCCAAAGACATTGACGGTATGGATGACGATGCGGGAGACGAAGAGGAACCACTGCCCATAGGGCATTGGACAGCCACCTCATCATACGATATATACATGGTGGATACACCCAAAGAAGGCAATGGCAACGAGACAGCGGAGGATGACCCCTCCAAGAAGCAACCCAAGCGCCGACGTCAGTGGCGCCACTCTAAGTCCCGCCAAAGCAAAAGTGGTGATACTAGCACAGGAGGTAATAACACTCCGGATAGTGCCGAAGACAACAACAACCCCCTCCAGCAAGATTTAGAGCAGGAGGATGGAGGAGCTAGCCCTCCTGAGAGAGTGGCAGACGAAGAGGCGGAGGATGATAATTACATGCCCCCTCCGAAGACGAGGCAAGCCTCGGCGATGAAGAATTCACCGTGCCAGAGGATCCCGTCGAACAAGAGCGCTTCAAGCGCTGGCTTATGGCCACGGCAAATAGCCTTAAGAAAAAGCAGCAGCAGCTTCAAGCTGATCAAGATCTGCTAGCTGACAGATGGACTGAAGTCCTCGCGGCCGAGGAATATAAACTAGAGCGCCCCTCCAAGAGTTACCCAAAATGCAGGCTACTACCTCGATTGGAGGAAGAAGCGTATGATGCGGCTGATCGGCCACCTCGTGGCCGTGATAGAGAGGCATTCCAGCCAAAAGCTCAGCCCGCACCCCGACGCCATTCAAATAAAAAAGCATGGGGAAACACGCCAGACCTGCGAGACGTACTGGAGGACAAAGCAAAACATGCAAGATCGATCTACGGATTATGAGGGCGCGCCAGTATGCGAGACGATAAACGTCACGCCGGATACAGTAAAAGTAAATCCGGGTGGGCCGAACACAGCGGGCAAGACCCATTTGAGCTGCGACGCGATATAGCCCAATACAGAGGCTCCGCACACCCCTTATGCTTCACAGACGAAGTAATGGATCATCAAATCCCAGAAGGTTTCAAACCTGTAAATATTGAATCATATGACGGCACAACAGATCCTACGGTATGGATCGAGGATTTCCTCCTCCACATCCACATGGCCCGCGGTGATGACTTACACGCCATCAAATACCTCCCACTAAAGCTCAAAGGACCAGCACGGCATTGGCTTAACAGCTTGCCAGCATAGTCCATCAGCTGTTGGGAAGATCTGGAGGCCGCATTCCTCGACAACTTTCAGGGCACTTATGTGCGACCACCAGATGCCGATGACTTGAGCCACATAATTCAACAGCCAGAAGAATCAGCCAGGCAATTCTGGACTCGGTTCCTAACAAAGAAAAATCAAATCATCGACTTTCCGGATGCAGAGGCCCTAGCGGCTTTCAAACACAACATCCGCGATGAGTGGCTAGCCCGGCACCTTGGTCAGGAAAAGCTGAAATCTATGGCAGCCCTCACGACACTCATGACCCGCTTTTGTGCGGGAGAAGACAGCTGGTTGGCTCGCAGTAACAATATGTCAAAGAACCATGGTACCTCGAATACAAAGGACGGCAGTAACAGGTCCCGTCGCAACAAACATAAGCGCTGCATTAACAGCGATAATACTGAGGATACGGCGGTCAATGCCGGATTCAAAGGCTCTAAACTCGGTCAGCGGAAAAATCCATTTAAACAAAGTACGTCGGGCCCGTCTAGTTTGGACCGCATACTCAATCACTCGTGTCAAATACACAGCACCCCGGGAAGCCAGCCAATCACACCAACAGGGATTGTTGGGTGTTCAAGCAGGCCAGCAAGTTAATTTCTGAAAACAAGGATAAGGGGTCACATAGAGATGACGAGGAGGAGCCCCGACAGCCACACACCGGAGGATAGAAGAGGTTTCCTCCACAAGTGCGGACGGTGAACATGATATACGCAACCCACATCCCCAAGAGGGAGCGGAAGCGTGTGCTCAGGGACATATATGCGTTGGAGCCAGTCGCCCCAAAGTTCAACCCATGGTCCTCCTATCCGATCACCTTCGATCGCAAGGACCACCCCACTAGTATCCGTCATGGCGGATTCGCTGCACTGGTGCTAGACCCAATCATTGACGGATTTCACCTCACTTGAGTACTTATGGATGGCGGCAGCAGCCTGAACCTGCTTTATCAGGACATAGTGCGCAAAATGGGTATCGACCCCTCAAGGATCAAACCCACAAAAACGACCTTTAAAGGCGTTATTCCAGGCGTAGAGGCCCATTGCACAGGCTCAATTAAACTGCAAGTGGTCATTGCATCCCCGTATAACTTCCGAAGCGAAGAGTTAATCTTCGATATAGTCCCGTTCCGCAGTGGTTATCATGCACTGCTCGGGCGAACTGCATTTGTGAGATTCAATGCGGTACCGCATTATGCATACCTCAAGCTCAAGATGCCAGGACCTCGTGGGGTTATTACAGTCAATGGAAACACAGAGCGCTCTCTATGAACGGAGGAGCACACTGCGGCCCTCGTAGCAGAAGCTCAAAGTAGCCTGTCAAGGCAATCCACCAGTTCGGCATTTGAAGACCCGGACACCTTCAAGCGCGCTCGGAGAAATCGGCAACTAGACCGCCTGGCGCGATCTGAGCTCATGTAGCAATGCGGCCCCCACCCCAATCCCAGCCAAGCGGCGAAACTCGTACCACGCGTACATAATTATGCATTAAAAATACCATGGGAACAGGCGGGGAGGGGGGCACAACTGCGGCACGCCCCAAGACGCGGCTTAAACCACAGTAGGGGCTTCCCGCTTGGTTAATTTTCTCTTTTTCAGGACATTAATCTCTAGAAACCCTGTCCGGCAGAACTATTGCCGAACACATGATGCAGCAATCAAGGAGGCAGAAAGCTACGTCACACCACGGTTTTCCCAGGTGGATTACAATAACGAGCGAAATATTTGATTTAATACTATTCCTCAGCTTGCCCTTGGAAAGGACATAGTCCTACTCTTTGCTTATCGCACTATCTGTATCATTCTGCTTTAACGCACCTTTTTGAATAAACAATGCATAACATTACGACTATTATTGCATTCATGTTATATATATATATATATGTGTGTTCATTGATGA
This sequence comes from Triticum urartu, assembly GCF_056163025.1. Taxonomy (NCBI): domain Eukaryota; kingdom Viridiplantae; phylum Streptophyta; class Magnoliopsida; order Poales; family Poaceae; genus Triticum; species Triticum urartu. Next base: position 404,032,782 of record NC_141873.1, read on the forward strand.
CGCCTTGCAACCGTACACTTTGGTACGGTCGATACACCAGGGGCTTAAGTACCGACAATATGGTGTCAGAAGTCCGAACACTTTCACAAGTGTGGCACCCCGAACTTATAGCATTATATGCATCAGCTCCGAATCATGTCTTTGGTCAAATGTTGGGTTTGCCCGGCTCCTATGTTTTGGTACCTTACGTTCCGCTCTATCGGCTAAGGTAGCGCTAGGAGAACTACTGCGATTGTGCCCCGGTTCTGCTGGGCTGAGCACCTCAGTACAGAAAGCTAAAACTGACTGTCATGATAAGGCGAGAGACTGGTCGCTGTTCGGCAAGGTTTCGAGTACCTAAAGACTTATGCCGCTTAGAGCGAGGGGCCGGCCCTGTCCGGCTTAAAGGCGTGTATCACGCCCCGAATTAGGCCTTCCGAATACCAGGGGTTTCGCCGAAATTTAAAATTATAGAATTCTATGGCTAAGTGAGAGTGATAAAGCATTATTAGTCTAGTTGCCTTGTTCGTTGTGCTGAGCACCTCCCTCGAAGGACCCAAAAATGGGAACAAGAGTGCTCAGGTTTATCCCGAACACCCCAGCACTCGTGGCACGGGGGCAGAAGCCGAGGACTAGCCATCTCTCAGATTGATAAACAGCCAAACAGAAGGTAATATTTTAAATTTAAAAAGCGTTGCATAGCGCATATGAACAAGTTTTCATAAATACAGGATCACACGAGCAAGTTTCACTCAAATATTACATCTTTCGTGCACTCGTCTGCTATGAGACGGGCACCCTGCAGAACACCCTCGTAGTACATCTCGGGGTGGCGATGCTCCTTGCCCTCTGGCGGCCCTTCCTTGATCAGCTTCACGGCGTCTAGCTTGACCCATTGCAACTTCACACGGGCGAAAGCCCGGCGTGCACCTTCAATGCAGACGGATCGCTTGACGACCTCCAGCCGTGGGCAAGCATCCACAAGCCGCCTCACCAGGCCGAAGTAGCTGTTTGGAAGGGTGTCGCCAGGCCACAGCCAAACTATAAAGCCCTTCATGGCCTGTTCGGCCGCCTTGTGCAGTTCGACCAGCTGCTTTAGCTGGTCGCTCACAGACACTGGGTGTTTGGTCCCAGTATACTGGGCCCAGAACAACTTCTCCATTGAGCTTCCATCCTCGGCCCAGTAAAACTTCGAGGCATCCGCCACGCTATGGGGCAGATCTGCGAATGCTCCTAGAGAGCTCCGAATTCGGGTAAGTAATCGGTAATTTACTTTTACATGTTTGCTTTGCATATAGAATGCCTTACCCACCGCTATCTTCTTCATCGCGTCGATCTCCTGGAGGGCCTTTTGGGCTTCGGCCTTGGCACTCTTTGCGCTCTTGAGGGCCGCGGCAAGCTCAGACTCCCGCATCTTCGAGTCAAGCTCCAACGCCTCGTGCTTCGTCACGAGAGCCTGGAGCTCTTGCTGCACCTCACCCACCCGAGCCTCTTGTTTTTCCCGCTTGGTGCGCTCCTTGGCCGCTTTATCTTCAGCCTTGGACATCACTTGCTTTAGGGTCGCCACTTCGGTCGTCGCCCCTGGCAAATTCATGATGATCCTGTCATTTTGCAATCGCATTATTTTTATACATATACATAGACTAGGTACTACTTACCTTTGTTCTCCTCGAGCTTCCTCTTGGTAAGGCCGAGCTCGTCCTGGGACCCTTTAAGGTCCTGCTTCAGTACGGCGACCTGCGCAGTCAGTGCGGCGGACGCCAGCAGCGAAGCCTGCATATGTATATTGACATACGCGTATTAGACTCCTGTGATATTGCTTGATCCTCTGTTCGGCCTTTCTTTGTGAACACCAAACAGAGCATCAGGGGCTACTGTCTATGCGGTAATATTTTTACTATATTTTAAACACTTACCTCAAAGCCTGTTAGAAGGCTGGCACAGGCTTCAGTCAATCCGCTCTTAGCGGACTGAACCTTCTGGATCACCGCACTCATAATAGTGCGGTGCTCCTCATCGATGGAAGCGCTGCGAAGCGCTTCCAACAGATTGTCTGACACCTCTGGATGGACAGAGGTCACCGGTGCAGGCGTCTTGCCCCTCTTAGAAGGAGGCCGCCTGTCCGAGTCCGGAACCACTGGAGGTTCCGGCGCGGTGTTCGGCTGAGGGCCGAACTCGGAGCCCTCAGGGGCCTTGTCCCCTCTGCTCCCGGAGTCCGGGAGGCCGCCTTGAGGCGCCTCCGGGACTGTCTCCCCTCGACCCAGTGCCTCTTGAGATAGCACCTCGGCGTCGTCCGCAGGATGGGGGGAGGTGGCGGTCGGAACTGGATTGCTATCCATATCCAACGAGCCCAGGGAGCCGTCCGATGATACATCGATACGGGCTTGGGGCGGCCTGCATTATCACATTCGGCGTTAGGTAAAGTAGTGCGAAAAAGGGGTGCTATGAGTGACTCTGGTATCCGAATACTTACGACTTCCCCAAGGGCTTGACCCTGGGTAGCCACTCGTCTTTGCCGTCGGCGGCGGTGGTAGAGCTGTCCGGAAAGAGAGTCCTTCCCTTGTTGGACCCTTCGGCCTCCCCAGTTGGGGCGGCCTTCCTTTTATTGTCTCCCCTGTCTGGAGGGGGAGCATCTTCTTCTGCCTCCTCGTCTTCGGGGGAGGATTGCACCGTAGAGTCCTCGAACGGTGAGTCCGATGACACCTGGCGCCAGGAAATCTTTCGGGTTCCCTTGGCCTTCTTGGTCTTCTCCGGCACCGTATAAGGAGCCGGAGTCAGCATCTTCGTCAGAAGAGCGTCTGCTAGGCCTTCGAGCAAATGAGCCGGACAGTCGATTTGTCCGGCCATCTCCTGCCAGTCCTGTCAAAGGTACGGGGGTTTAGATCTCGCATGGAGTCAAGCTATGAAAAACAAGTATCCTGTAATAGGTAAAGCGGCTTACCGCGTTGGCTTGGCGCTTTGCGCTGAATCCGCGATCCTTAGTAGTGGGAGGGGGGACCTCAGCGCTCTTGAACAGCACCCTCCAGGCATCTTCGTGAGTTGTGTCGAAGAGCCTGTTCAGAGTCCGGTGATGCGTCGGGTCGAACTGCCACAAGTTGAAGGCCCGTTGTTGGCACGGGAGGATCCGGCGGTGGAGCATGACCTGGACTACGTTGACGAGTTTGAGCTTCTTGTTCACCATGTTTTGAATACATTTTTGGAGTCCGGTCAGCTCTCCCGAACTGCCCCAGGACAGGCCCTTCTCTTGCCAGGAGGTGAGCCGTGTGGGGAAGCCAGATCGGAACTCGGGGGCCACTACCCATGTAGGGTCACGCGGCTCGGTGATGTAGAACCACCCTGATTGCCACCCCTTTATGGTCTCCACGAAGGAGCCCTCGAGCCATGTGATGTTGGGCATCTTGCCCACCATGGCGCCTCCGCACTCCGCCTGGCGGCCGCTCACTACCTTCGGCTTGACATTAAAAGTCTTTAGCCATAAGCCGAAGTGGGGCTTGATGCGGAGGAAAGCTTCGCACACGACGATAAACGCCGAGATATTGAGGATGAAGTTCGGGGCTAGATCGTGGAAATCCAGGCCGTAGTAGAACATGAGCCCCCGGACAAATGGGTGGAGAGGAAATCCCAGTCCGTGGAGGAAATTGGTAAGGAACACTACCCTCTCATGGGGCCTGGGGGTGGGGATGAGCTGCCCCTCTTCTGGGAGCCGGTGCGCGATGTCGTCGGGCAGGTATCCGGCTCTTCTCAGCTTCTTGATGTGTCCCTCCATGACAGAGGAGACCATCCACATGCCTCCCGCTCCGTACATGGTTGGAGAAGGTCGAGGTGGGAAATGTGAACTTGGGCGCTGGAGCTCGAGTGTGCGAAAACGGATGAGCAAAGGAGGAAGAAGGCGTGGATGAAAAGGTAAATCCTTATCCCTTTATATGGGTGGACGAAACTATGCGTCCCCACTAGCCTGGTAAAACTCGCTTGTCCCCCAAGAGCCGTAATCGATGGCGCGGTTGGGTTACCCACACCCATATTGATGAGAATCCCGTGATAAGGGGACACGATCTCTGCTTTGACAAGACGTGTCAAAAAACTGCCTCGTGTTATGTGCGGGGCTAGTTAAAGGAAACGGTTCGAATAATCACCGGGCCATGACATAATGTCGTGTTGCCAAAACAAGTCAGCGAATTGGATTTGTGGAAATATTATTCTCTCTACGGTGGTATGTGGAACTTATTTTGCAAGGTCGGACACTATCCTTATATTCAAATTCTTCCGTGGTGTATTCGGAGGAGGAACCCGCCTTGCAATGCCGAAGACAATACTGCGTGCCGGACTCATCGTCATTGAAAGCTTGGTTCAGGGGCTACTGAGGGAGTCCTGGATTAGGGGGTCTCCGGACAGCCGGACTATATCCATTGGCTGTGCTGTTAGACTATGAAGATACAAGATTGAATACTTCGTCTTGTGTCCGGATGGGACTCTACTTGGCGTGGAAGGCAAGTTAGGCAATACGGATATGTATATCTCCTCCTTTGTAACCGACCTTGTGTAACCCTAACTTCTCCGGTGTCTATATAAACCGGAGGGTATTAGTCCGCAGGACAACATACAAGCATACCATAGGCTAGCTTCTAGGGTTTAGCCTCTCTGATCTCGTGGTAGATCTACTCTTGTACTACCCATATCATCAATATTAATCAAGCAGGACGTAGGGTTTTACCTCCATCAAGAGGGCCCGAACCTGGGTAAAACATTGTGTCCCCTGCCTCCTGTTACCATCCGCCTTAGACGCATAGTTCGGGACCCCCTACCCGAGATCCGCCGGTTTTGTCACCGACACCCTCCTTTCCGGTTTAGGCTGGTTGTAATGGTATTATCATAAGCGGAATCATGCATGCCAACTAGACTTTCTGGATGATGTGGCACACAAGAGAGGATGTGGTATCATATCATGATATCGTGTCATATTAAATGTTGTACTACTACTTTGTGTGATGCATGACAATTAGTAAGGCAACCTAAGATGTTAACTCATGATACTATGCATTATAGAAGTAGTATCCTAGCTACACTATCATATATATGCATGCATGATACTACTAGTATATATATAATATTCCCCATTACAACCAGCCTTATAGGGCTCAATTCATAAATACGGTCATCTATGATATATACTCCCTCCGTAAACTAATATAAGAGCGTTTAGGTCACTATTTAGTAATCTAAATGCTCTTATATTAGTTTACAGAGGGAGCTAGTACTACTCTATGATACTATATATGCACTACATACGTAGTATCATACACTAGTATCATATGCATGATACTATATATATAGTATATATGATACTCCCCACTATATAAGGCTGGCCATAGTGGTGGTATCATAGCCGACGATGTCATGCACTCGGAAATAGCAAGTATGCTGATGTGGCAAATAATTAAATATATATAGAGGGTTAGAGTAACATATAATAGGTAGATACCGTATCATGTTAAATGCGATGCAAATTTGTGTCATGCATGTCAATAAATATGATCTATATATGATATTATACTCTATGTATTATACTATGCGCTATAATTAATTAAAGGTAGTATCATATGTACTGTATATTCATGATACTAGTATATGACACTCTCCACTATACTCATGATTTCTTACTGTGGAAAAAAATTGGAGGCAAAACAATGAGCTCATGTTTTCATTCGAACAAAAATATGATGTTAGGCAATGTAAATGTTTTCAAAGAGCAAATGGTTCACTCACGAAAGTCGTGTGTCCACTAAACCATGGAGATGCACCCCCCACCCGTCTGCCACGCGCACGATCTGAATCGTGCGTTCTGATTGGCCAGAATCCAAACCCCACGGATCGTACGTCTTCACTGTTGGATGCTCCCAGATCGAACGACAATCGTCATCCCATTCGACAGGAAATGCAGTCCGGCTAGGAATTGATTTATATGCCAACATGCACGGTATATGCCAAAAAAATGTCTTACATATAGCACACGAGACCTGAAATGCGCCAGCAAATCAAACCCATGGTAAAATTGTGATTGGTTTACGTGTGAAAAAATTAGAGGCGAAACGATGAACTCACGTCTTCATTTCAAAATTAGTACGTCTTCATTTCAAACAAAATTATTCTATTTGTGCACACGAGCGCTTAGAGGCAAGCGTTTGCATAGGCCTTTCCGCACGCGCGGCAATCGGGAATATTTTTCACCCTTTTCACCTAGGCCGCCAACACCCCCCCCCCACCGTCTGCCCACGTTTCACTCAACTAGTCCACCCAATCTCCTTCGCCAGCTCCCCCCTCCCCCAGTCCACAACAGAACCCTCTCCGGCGCCGCCGTGCTCACCCCAGACGTGTGCCCGCTCTTCGGCGTCAAGCCTACCTCCACTACCGTTCCCAACATGCGGTGGCCTGTGCCTCGCCGTCTTCATTTGCTCGCCATCCACCCTTGAGCATATCAATGAAGTAACCCTTGCCTCTCCTGTGGTCCGGCCAGGTTTGAATTAAGAAGCATGTTAGTTACTGCTCTCCATCACGGTCCTCGCAATCCCTCTTCCAATTTCGTTCCGTATGTTCCCAGATTGGTTATAAAATAACGGAGAGCGTATATATGTTCATTATCTACCTTCCTTACTACATATAAGCTATATTTGTTCCAATAAGTTACTGCCTATTTACAGATCGCGGGCGTGTGAGTCACACAAACTTAACAATTAGCCGTACATTTTCTAAATTATTGCATGGCATGTTTAGAAAGCTTGATACCAAGTTGTTAGTTTTATGCTTATCCTCCTTTCTCGAGTTTCGCATGTGTTCTCTGTAGATGCCGAGTAGCAGCGATGGCACTCATTCAGGCCATGTATCTTCATCTGATTCGGACAACCCTAGGTCTTCAGCAAATTGTGAGGGATCAAGTAGTCTTGAACGGGATAGAGCTGCAGCAATTACCCTTCCGGTCAGGACACGGAGGAACGCTCCAAGGAAGCCCACACACCAGCCTAAAGGTGTATATGAAGTTACCGAGATTGATTTAAAGTCCTGGGCTCCAACTAAACCAGATAAAGCATGCATGAGGTTTAGGAGTGTGTGTGGATCTGTTGGCAGGGCAAGGCTCAACATTAATCTGCCGGGGTTTCGGAAGGCTGACTCAGAAACATGGCAAAGGATAGTCCGGGAGATCATGGATCACTTCAACGTTCCAGAGTAGTGGAGAATGCATGTGGAACACACTGCACTGAAGAAGGCTAGGGATGCTTGGAGAAAATGGAAGCACGTGTTGGACAAGAAGTACTTGAGTGAAGAAAAGGACCCAATCCCCGCATACCCCCAAATTACAAAGGCAGACTGCGCAGAATTCAAAAGGGTCAGGGCAACTCCAGAGTTCTATGCAAAGAGTTTCAAGCAATCGGAACTTCAGAAGAAGAACATACACCCCCACCGTATGGGTGTGGCAGGATACTACGGCATGAAACTGACATGGGAAGAGGAGGACAAAGAAGCAGTAGCGGCGGGTGGGAATCCGGCCTTTAGTGAAATCAAGGGCGAACGCGCCAGAGATTACTTGCGGGCACGTGCAAAAAGGCGTGATGATGGAACTTATTACTTTGAAAACGCACGTGACGCCAAACTCTATGAAGTGATGGTAGAGGCTTCCAAGATCCCTGGAAGATTTTGCAGGAACTCAGGGCCATGTGACATTTTGTCCATTGCTCTGGACATAAAAGAGCGCCCTGGCCGTGCAAGGCATATAGGTGTTAATGTCCCGCACAAGAGGGCTTTCACACTTAACAAAGAAGAGAGGCTCAGCATGAAAAAAGCGAGGAGTGAAATGAAGCAGAATGCATTGTTTGAAAAGTTGAAGAAGGAGATTTATCCGGCTGTTCGAAAGGATGTTGAGGAGTCAATGATGATGCAGAAGACTCTAACACTGACAGATAGCCAATAGATGGGAGGGGAGGCGGGCATGGATGATGCTGCTTATTGCGCGATGACAACACTTCACTAGAGTAGTTGTGCATCAGCTGAACCCAGCGACACTGAGACTGCAGCTGCTCGTGATGATGCTATATCTGATCTATCTGGAATGAAAGACAGACTGAAGGGCATGCTTACACATTATGAAGGTACATTAAAATGTGCAACAGCCTGGGTTTGCCCGCCCTTCTTGGAAGATGGCCTCTTCTTGGACAATGTGCCATTGAAGCCGGGCTGTGTGAAGTGCTACGTGACTGAAGTAAAGTCTGGATTCAATGAATCTGCCCTGAAGAATGTCCTAGGAGACTTCGATGAGCAAAGGACCTTGGGAGAAACACTGTTACATCACATCCAGTGGCCACGAAAGGAAATAGAGTTCATCGATGAGATTCCTGAATCCCCGCCAAGAGCAACCACTGTCGTCCCTCAACCGGTGACGGTCTCCTTGCCAGAGCAGCTCTTGCGGGCTGATGCATCAACATGTGATCAGCCGGACCGACTTTGTGGCATACAGGCCATGTCATCCTCCGCCCCAAAGCATCCAGTGGCAAGGCCTACAATTGCTGATGACGCACCACCGGTTCAGATGCCGGCAGCTGAAGCAGCGGGGGAGACCCAACTTCAGCACATGCTCAGCAGATGTAACACCCACAATGCGGCTATATCTCCCACGTGTCGGGGCACGACTTGGAGGCATAGCGGCATGGTAGGTTTGTTGCTAGAGGGGTAATCTTCACACAATCCCATGTACTGAATAAGAAACGGATAAAGAGTTGGCTTACAATCGCCACTTCACACAAATACAAGTTAAACATACATCATCGAAGGTACAATCAAAGGTCCGACTATGGAACCAAAGTAAAAGAAGACAACCCCAATTGCTAGATCCCTGATCGTTCCAACTAGGCTCCACTACTGATCAATCGGAGAAGACACAAAACAACGATCAAGATCTTCATCGAGTTCCCACTTGAGTTGGGTTGCGTCATCTGCACTGGTATCATCGGCACCTGCAACTATTTGGAAGTATCTGTGAGTCACGAGGACTCAGCAATCTCACACCCGCGAGATCAAGACTATTTAAGCTTATGGGTAGGAAAGGGTAGTGAGGTGGAGCTGCAGCAAAGCACTAAGCATATATGGTGGCTAACTTACGCAAATAAGAGTGAGAAGAGAAGCAAAGCAATGGTCGAGAAGCTAGAAGTGATCAAGAAGTGATCCTGAAACCACTTACGTTCAAGAATAACAAAAGAACCATGTTCACTTCCCGAACTACGCCGAGAAGAGACCATCACGGCTACACACGTGGTTGATGCATTTTAATTAAGTTAAGTTACAAGTTCTCTACAACCAGACATTAACAAATTCCCATCTTCCACATAACCGCGGGTACGGCTTTCAAAAGTTCAAAACCTGCAGGGGTGTCCCAACTTAGCCCATCACAAGCTCTCACGGTCAACGAAGGATATTCCTTCTCCCAGGAAGACCCGCTCAGACTCGGAATCTCGGTTACAAGTCATTTTGACAATGGTAAAACAAGACCAGCAAGACCGCCCGATGCGCCGACATCCCGATAGGAGCTGCACATATCTCGTTCTCAGGGCAACACCGGATGAGCACTCCATACAACTAAAACCAGCCCCCAAGTTTCCTTGAGGTGGCGCTGCAAAGGACTCTAGTTCGGACCAACACTTAGAGAAGCACAGGCCCGGGGGGTTAAAATAAAGAAGAACCTCGGGAGCGCGACTCCCAAGGGAAAAGTAGGTGGTGGTGAGGCAAATGGTAAAACCAAGGTTGGGCCTTGCTGGAGGAGTTTTATTCAAATCAAACTGTCAAGGGGTCCCCATAACACCCAACCGTGTAAGGAACGCGAAATGAAGGAACATAACACCGATATGACGGAAACTAGGGCGGCAAGAGTGGAACAAAACACCAGGCATAAGGCCGAGCCTTCCGCCCTTTACCAAGTATATAGATGCATTAATTAAATAAGAGATATTGTGATATCCCAACATATCCATGTTCCAACATGGAACAAACTTCATCTTAACCTGCAACTAGCAACGGTATAAGAGGGGCTGAGCAAAGCGGAAACATAGCCAAACAATGGTTTGCTAGGAAAGGAGGGTTAGAGGCTTGACATGGCGATATGGGAGGCATGATATAGCAAGTGTTAGGTATCGCAACATAGCAATAGAGCGAACAACTAGCAAGCAAAGATAGAAGTGATTTCGAGGGTATGGCCATCTTGCCTGAAATCCCGCAAGGAAGAAGAACGAGTCCATGAAGAAGACAAACAGACGTAGTCGAACGGATCCTCACAACTCCGGAATGAAACCGAAGCTAACGAGATAAAGCAACCCGGAAAGAAGCTAACAACATGGTAAACAACCATCACATAAACATGGCATGATGCACAAAAAAGTATGATGCATGTCCGGTTTAATGAGGCATGGCATGGCAAAGTGCAACAAACAATACTACAAATTAAGTGGAGCTCGATATGCAACGAGTTGCATATTGATGGAACACCACATGACTTATTTAGTTTTCTCCCGTTTATGTACTCAGCAATATTAAATGTTGGTTAGCATGGCAAGAGGTGTAGCATATGAAAACTACCTATCTAGGCAAGTTTAAATGAGGCCGGATATAACAAACAACAAATCCGGAAAATCCCCATGTGCAAATTATGGATTTGGTACTGTTCTGCCTTAAACCATATTTTAGAGTTGTTAAACATGCAAGATGAGTGCACCAAGTTAAACTAGGCATTTTTCTACCCCGTTTACATGTAAAGTTTATCAAATTTGGAGCTACGGTTATTTAGTTATGAAATAAATCATATTAGCATGGCATTTAAGCAAATTAATGCAAACAGCAGTTTAAACATTTCAAACATGCATGAAAGTTGGATATTATGAAACTAGACAAGATTCTAAGCATTTTTCATATATAAATCATTTTAAAAAGATGCACGGTTATAAAGTTATTTTATGCACGATCAACAAGGGTTTTTCTGTAAAAACTGCAGTCTCTGGATAAATAGGAAAATCACAGACTGAAAAAACAATAATGGGCCGAAACAGAACTGAACTGGGTTAGACGAAGCTCCTCACATTGGGCTTGGCCCGGTTGGTGGAAGAGGCAGGCTGGGCTGGAGGACGGTGCGTTGGGCCAGGTGCGCGTGAGGCGGCCCATGCATCTGGCCGTCTCGGTCAACGAAGGCGCGCGGCAGGGGCTCCGGCGAGTCTTGGAACGGCGGTGGACGGCGGCAGGGACTTGATCCGGGGTGGCGGTTGCGCGGATCCGGCGAGGACGGGCCGGCACCGGTCATCTCCGGCAGCGGGGCGTCATCCATGGCCATTCCCTGAGCGAGAGGGAGAGAGATGAGGTGAGGTGAGGTCCCGAGAGAGGGAGGAGACAGGAAGGAGAGGTAGTTGACGGGAGGCGTTGATGGGTTTCATAGTAATTTTAAAAAATTTCCTACGCACACGCAAGATCATGTGATGCATAGCAACGAGAGGGGAGAGTATGATCTACATACCTAGTAGATCGACAACGGAAGCGTTTGGTTGATGTAGTCGTACGTCTTCACGATCCGACCGATCAAGCACCGAAACTACGGCACCTCCGAGTTCTAGCACACGTTCAGCTCGATGATGATCCCCGGACTCCGATCCAGCAAAGTGTCGGGGAAGAGTTCCGTCAGCACGACGGCGTGGTGACGATCTTGATGCACTACAGCAGCAGGGCTTCGCCTAAACTCCGCTACAATATTATCGAGGACTATGGTGGCTGGGGGCGCCGCGCACGGCTAAGGAATAGATCACGTGGATCAACTTGTGTGTCTCTGGGGTGCCCCTGCCTCCATATATAAAGGACTAAGGGGGGAGGCTGGCCGGCCAAGGAGGGTGCGCCAGGAGAGTCCTACTCCCTCTGGGAGTAGGATTCCCCCCCCCCCCAATCCTAGTTGGAATAGGATTCGTGGAGGGGGAAAAGAGAGAGGGGAGGCCGGCCACCTCTCCTTGTCCTAATAGGACTAGGGGAGGGGGGAGGCGCGCAGCCCATCTTGGGCTGCCCCTTCTCTTTTCCACTAAAGCCCACCAAGGCCCATATAGCTCCCGGGGGGTTCCGGTAACCCCCCGGTACTCCGGTAAAATCCCGATTTCACCCGGAACACTTCTGATATCCAAACATAGGCTTCCAATATATCAATCTTTATGTCTCGACCATTTCGAGACTCCTCGTCATGTCCGTGATCACATCCGGGACTCCGAACAACCTTCGGTACATCAAAATGCATAAACTCATAATATAACTGTCATCGTAACCTTAAGCATGCAGACCCTAGGGGTTCGAGAACAATGTAGACATGACCGAGACACGTCTACGGTTAATAACCAATAGCAGGACCTGGATGCCCATATTGGCTCCTACATATTCTACGTAGATCTTTATCGGACAGACCGCATAACAACATACGTCGTTCCCTTTGTCATCGGTATGTTACTTGCCCGAGATTCGATCGTCGGTATTCCAAATACCTAGTTCAATCTCGTTACCGGCAAGTCTCTTTACTCGTTCTGTAATACATCATCCCGCAACTAACTTATTAGTTGCAATGCTTGCAAGGCTTAAGTGATGTGTATTACCGAGAGGGCCCAGATATACCTCTCCGACAATCGGAGTGACAAATCCTAATCTCGAAATACGCCAACCCAACATGTACCTTTGGAGACACCTGTAGTACTCCTTTATAATCACCCAGTTACGTTGTGACATTTGGTAGCACCCAAAGTGTTCCTCCGGCAAACGGGAGTTGCATAATCTCATAGTTATAGGAACATGTATAAGTCATGAAGAAAGCAATAGCAACATACTAAACGATCGGGTGCTAAGCTAATGGAATGGGTCATGTCAATCAGATCATTCACTTAATGATGTGATCCCATTAATCAAATAACAACTCATTGTTCATGGTTAGGAAACATAACCATCTTTGATTAACGAGCTAGTCAAGTAGAGGCATACTAGTGACACTTTGTTTGTCTATGTATTCACACATGTATTATGTTTCCGGTTAATACAATTCTAGCATGAATAATAAACATTTATCATGATATAAGGAAATAAATAATAACTTTATTATTGCCTCTAGGGCATATTTCCTTCAGTCTCCCACTTGCACTAGAGTCAATAATCTAGATTACATAGTAATGATTCTCACACCCATGGAGCCTTGGTGCTGATCATGTTTTGCTCGTGGAAGAGGCTTAGTCAACGGGTCTGCAACATTCAGATCCATATGTATCTTGCAAATCTCTATGTCTCCCACCTGGACTAGATCCCGGATGGAATTGAAGCGTCTCTTGATGTGCTTGGTTCTCTTGTGAAATCTGGATTCCTTTGCCAAGGCAATTGCACCAGTATTGTCACAAAAATTTCATTGGACCCGATGCACTAGGTATGACACCTAGATCGGATATGAACTCCTTCATCCAGACTCCTTCATTTGCTGCTTCCGAAGCAGCTATGTACTCCGCTTCACATGTAGATCCCGCTACAACGCTTTGTTTAGAACTGCACCAACTTACAGCTCCACCGTTTAATGTAAACACGTATCCGGTTTGCGATTTAGAATCATCCGGATCAGTGTCAGAGCTTGCATCAACGTAACCTTTTACGATGAGCTCTTTGTCACCTCCATATACGAGAAACATATCCTTAGTCCTTTTCAGGTATTTCAGGAGGTTCTTGACCGCTGTCCAGTGATCCACTCCTGGATTACTTTGGTACCTCCCTGCTAGACTTATAGCAAGGCACACATCAGGTCTGGTACACAGCATTGCATACATGATAGATCCTATGGCTGATGCATAGGGAACATCTTTCATATTCTCTCTATCTTCTGCAGTGGTCGGGCATTGAGTCTTACTCAACTTCACACCTTGTAACACAGGCAAGAACCCTTTCTTTGCTTGATCCATTTTGATCTTCTTCAAAATTTTGTCAAGGTATGTGGTTTGTGAAAGTCCAATTAAGCGTCTTGATCTATCTCTATAGATCTTAATGCCTAATATGTAAGCAGCTTCACCGAGGTCTTTCATTGAAAAACTTTTATTCAAATATCCCTTTATGCTATCCAGAAATTCTACATCATTTCCAATTAGTAATATGTCATCCACATATAATATCAGAAATGCTACAGAGCTCCCACTCACTTTCTTGTAAATACAGGCTTCTCCAAAAGTCTGCATAAAACCAAATGCTTTGATCACACTATCAAAATGTTTATTCCAACTCCGAGAGGCTTGCACCAGTCCATAAATGGATCGCTGGAGCTTGCACACTTTGTTAGCTCCCTTTGGATCGACAAAACCTTCTGGTTGCATCATATACAACTCTTCTTCCAGAAATCCATTCAGGAATGCAGTTTTGACATCCATCTGCCAAATTTCATAATCATAAAATGCGGCAATTGCTAACATGATTCGGACAGACTTAAGCATCGCTACAGGTGAGAAGGTCTCATCGTAGTCAATCCCTTGAACTTGCCGAAAACCTTTTGCGACAAGTCGAGCTTTGTAGACAGTAATATTACCGTCAGCGTCAGTCTTCTTCTTGAAGATCCATTTATTCTCAATTGCTTGCCGATCATCGGGCAAGTCAACCAAAGTCCATACTTTGTTCTCATGCATGGATCCCATCTCAGATTTCATGGCTTCAAGCCACTTTGCGGAATCTGGGCTCACCATTGCTTCTTCATAGTTCGTAGGTTCATCATGATCTAGCATCATGACTTCCAGAACGGTATTACCATACCACTCTGGCGCGGATCTTACTCTGGTTGATCTACGAGGTTCAGTAGTATCTTGTTCTGAAGTTTCATGATCATTATCATTAACTTCCTCACTAACTGGTGTAGGTGTCACAGAAACAGTTTTCTGTGATGTACTACTTTCCAATAAGGGAGCAGGTACAGTTACCTTGTCAAGTTCTACTTTCCTCCCACTCACTTCTTTCGAGAGAAACTCCTTCTCTAGAAAGTTTCCGAATTTAGCAACAAAGTCTTGCCTTCGGATCTGTGATAGAAGGTGTATCCAATAGTCTCCTTTGGATATCCTATGAAGACACATTTCTCCGATTTGGGTTCGAGCTTATCAGGTTGAAGCTTTTTCACATAAGCATCACAGCCCCAAACTTTCAGAAACGACAACTTTGGTTTCTTGCCAAACCACAGTTCATAAGGCGTCGTCTCAACGGATTTTGATGGTGCCCTATTTAACGTGAATGCGGCCGTCTCTAGAGCATATCCCCAAAACGATAGCGGTAAATCAGTAAGAGACATCATAGATCGCACCATATCCAGTAAAGTACGATTACGACGTTCGGACACACCATTACGCTGTGGTGTTCCGGGTGGCGTGAGTTGCGAAACTATTCCACAATTTTTCAAATGTACACCAAACTCGTAACTCAAATATTCTCCTCCACGATCAGATCGTAGAAACTTTATTTTCTTGTTACGATGATTTTCAACTTCACTCTGAAATTCCTTCAACTTTTCAAACGTTTCAGACTTATGTTTCATTAAGTAGATATACCCATATCTGCTTAAATCATCTGTGAAGGTGAGAAAATAACGATATCCGCCACAAGCCTCAATATTCATCGGACCACATACATCTGTATGTATGATTTCCAACAAATCTGTTGCTCTCTCCATAGTACCGGAGAACGGCGTTTTGGTCATCTTGCCCATGAGGCACGGTTCGCAAGTACCAAGTGATTCATAATCAAGTGGTTCCAAAAGTCCATCAGTATGGAGTTTCTTCATGCGCTTTACACCGATATGACCTAAACGGCAGTGCCACAAATAAGTTGCACTATCATTATCAACTGTACACTTTTGGCTTCAACATTATGAATATGTGTATTACTACTATCGAGATTTAACAAGAATAGACTACTCTTCAAGGGTGCATGACCATAAAAGATATTACTCATATAAATAGAACAACCATTATTCTCCGATTTAAATGAATAACCGTCTCGCATCAAACAAGATCCAGATATAATGTTCATGCTCAACGCTGGCACCAAATAACAATTATTCAGGTCTAATATTAATCCCGAAGGTAGATGTAGAGGTAGCGTGCCGACTGCGATCACATCGACTTTGGAACCGTTTCCCACGCGCATCGTCATATCGTCCTTAGCCAATCTTCGCTTAATCCGTAGTCCCTGTTTCGAGTTGCAAATATTAGCAACAGAACCAGTATCAAATACCCAGGTGCTACTGCGAGCATTAGTAAGGTACACATCAATAACATGTATATCACATATACCTTTGTTCACCTTGCCATCCTTCTTATCCGCCAAATACTTGGGGCAGTTCCGCTTCCAGTGACCAGTCTGCTTGCAATAGAAGCACTCAGTATCAGGCTTAGGTCCAGGTTTGGGTTTCTTCTCTTGAGTAGCAACTTGCTTGCCGTTCTTTTTGAAGTTCCCCTTCTTCTTCCCTTTGCCCTTTTTCTTGAAACTAGTGGTCTTGTTGACCATCAACACTTGATGCTCCTTCTTGATTTCTACCTCCGCGGCTTTCAGCATCGCGAAGAGCTCGGGAATAGTCTTATTCATCCCTTGCATATTATAGTTCATCACGAAGCTCTTGTAGCTTGGTGGCAGTGATTGGAGAATTCTGTCAATGACGCAGTCATCCGGAAGATTAACTCACAACTGAATCAAGTGATTATTATACCCAGATATTTTGAGTATATGCTCACTAACAGAACTGTTCTCCTCCATCTTGCAGCTATAGAACTTATTGGAGACCTCGTATCTCTCAATCCGGGCATTTGCTTGAAATATTAACTTCAACTCCTGGAACATCTCATATGCTCCATGACGTTCAAAACGTCGTTGAAGTCCCGATTCAAAGCCGTAAAGCATGGCACACTGAACTATCGAGTAGTCATCAGCTTTGCTCTGCCAGACGTTCATAACATCCGGCGTTGCTCCTGCAGCAGGCCTGGCACCCAGCGGTGCTTCTAGGACGTAATTCTTCTGTGCAGCAATGAGGATAATCCTCAAGTTACGGACCCAGTCCGTGTAATTGCTACCATCATCTTTCAACTTTGCTTTCTCAAGGAACGCATTAAAATTCAACGGAACAACAGCACGAGCCATCTATCTACAATCAACATAAACAAGCAAGATACTATCAGGGACTAAGTTCATGATAAATTTAAGTTCAATTAATCATATTACTTAAGAACTCCCACTTAGATAGACATCCCTCTAATCCTCTAAGTGATCACGTGATCCAAATCAACTAAACCATGTCCGATCATCACGTGAGATGGAGTAGTTTCATTGGTGAACATCTTTATGTTGATCATATCTACTATATGATTCACGCTCGACCTTTCGGTCTCCGTGTTCCGAGGCCATATCTGTATATGCTTGGCTCGTCAAGTATAACCTGAGTATTTCGCGTGTGCAACTGTTTTGCACCCGTTGTATTTGAACGTAGAACCTATCACACCCGATCATCACGTGGTGTCTCAGCACGAAGAACTTTTGCAACGGTGCATACTCAGGGAGAACACTTCTTGATAATTTAGTGAGAGATCATCTTATAATTCTACCGTCAATCAAAGCAAGATAAGATGCATAAAAGATAAACATCACATGCAATCAATATAAGTGATATGATATGGCCATCATCTTGTTGTGCTTGTGATCTCCATCTGTGAAGCACCGTCGTGATCACCATCGTCATCGGCGTGACACCTTGATCTCCATCGTAGCATCGTTGTTGTCTCGCCAAGCTTATGCTTCCACGACTATCGCTACCGTTTAGTGATAAAGTAAAGCATTACATCGCGATTGCATTGCATACAATAAAGCGACAACCATATGGCTCCTGCCGGTTGCCGATAACTCGGTTACAAAACATGATCATCTCATACAATAAAATTAAGCATCATGCCTTGACCATATCACATCACAACATGCCCTGCAAAAACAAGTTAGACGTCCTCTACTTTGTTGTTGCAAGTTTTACGTGGCTGCTACGGGCTTAAGTAAGAACCAATCTCACCTACGCATCAAAACCACAACGATAGTTTGTCAATTTGACTCCGTTTTAACCTTCGCAAGGACCGGGCGTAGCCATACTTGGTTCAACTAAAGTTGGAGAAACTGTCACCCACAAGCCACCTCTGTGCAAAGCACGTCGGGAGAACCGGTCTCGCGTAAGCGTACGCGTAATGTCGGTCTGGGCCGCTTCATCCAACAATACCGCCGAACCAAAGTATGACATGCTGGTAGGCAGTATGACTTATATCGCCCACAACTCACTTGTGTTCTACTCGTGCATATAACATCAACATATAAAACCTAGGCTCGGATGCCACTAATGGGTTTCGTAGTAATTTTAAAAAATTTCCTACGCACATGCAAGATCATGTGATGCATAGCAACGAGAGGGGAGAGTATGATCTACATACCTAGTAGATCGACAACAGAAGCGTTTGGTTGATGTAGTCGTACGTCTTCACGATCCGACCGATCAAGCACCGAAACTATGGCACCTCCGAGTTCTAGCACACGTTCAGCTCGATGACGATCCCCGGACTCCGATCCAGCAAAGTGTCGGGGAAGAGTTCCGTCAGCACGACGGCATGGTGACGATCTTGATGCACTACAGCAGCAGGGCTTCGCCTAAACTCCGCTACAATATTATCGAGGACTATGGTGGCTGGGGGCGCCGCACACGGCTAAGGAATAGATCACGTAGATCAACTTGTGTGTCTCTGGGGTGCCCCTGCCTCCGTATATAAAGGACTAAGGGGGGAGGCTGGCCGGCCAAGGAGGGTGCGCCAGGAGAGTCCTACTCCCTCTAGGAGTAGGATCCCCCCCCCAATCCTAGTTGGAATAGGATTCGCGGAGGGGGAAAAGAGAGAGGGGGGCCGGCCACCTCTCCTTGTCCTAATAGGACTAGGGGAGGGGGGAGGTGCGCGGCCCATCTTGGGCTGCCCCTTCTCTTTTCCACTAAAGCCCACTAAGGCCCATATAGCTCCCGGGGGGTTCCGGTAACCTCCCAGTACTCCGGTAAAATCCCGATTTCACCCGGAACACTTCCGATATCCAAACATAGGCTTCCAATATATCAATCTTTATGTCTCGACCATTTCAAGACTCCTCGTCATGTCCGTGATCACATCCGGGACTCCGAACAACCTTCGGTACATCAAAATGCATAAACTCATAATATAACTGTCATCATAACCTTAAGCGTGCGGACCCTACGGGTTCGAGAACAATGTAGACATGACCGAGACACGTCTACGGTCAATAACCAATAGCGGGACCTGGATGCCCATATTGGCTCCTACATATTCTACGAAGATCTTTATCGGTCAGACCGCATAACAACATACGTCGTTCCCTTTGTCATCGGTATGTTACTTGCCCGAGATTCGATCGTCGGTATTCCAAATACCTAGTTCAATCTCGTTACCGGCAAGTCTCTTTACTCGTTCTGTAATACATCATCCCGCAACTAACTTATTAGTTGCAATGCTTGCAAGGCTTAAGTGATGTGTATTACCGAGAGGGCCCAGAGATACCTCTCCGACAATCGGAGTGACAAATCCTAATCTCGAAATACGCCAACCCAACATGTACCTTTGGAGACACCTGTAGTACTCCTTTATAATCACCCAGTTACGTTGTGACGTTTGGTAGCACCCAAAGTGTTCCTCCGGCAAACGGGAGTTGCATAATCTCATCGTTATAGGAACATGTATAAGTGATGAAGAAAGCAATAGCAACATACTAAACGATCGGGTGCTAAGCTAATGGAATGGGTCATGTCAATCAGATCATTCACTTAATGATGTGATCCCGTTAATCAAATAACAACTCATTGTTCATGGTTAGGAAACATAACCATCTTTGATTAACGAGCTAGTCAAGTAGAGGCATACTAGTGACACTTTGTTTGTCTATGTATTCACACATGTATTATGTTTCCGGTTAATACAATTCTAGCATGAATAATAAACATTTATCATGATATAAGGAAATAAATAATAACTTTATTATTGCCTCTAGGGCATATTTCCTTCAGGCGTGACCTAGAGGAGGCAGTCGTCGGCGACGAGGTAGAGTGGCCGGAGGCGGGCGACCCGGGAAGGCTCCGGCCGGCGAGGCAAGGAGGAGTCAGGTGGCGTTGGGGCTCGAGCTGTTTGGGAACGAGAGGAGCTCCTGCGGGAGCGGCGGCGCTGCTCGGGCTCGAGGCGGGCCCCGATGGGCTTGCTCGGGCCCGTTCTGGGTTTTGGCGGGCCATGTGGCGGTGCAGGGGCGGGGGAAGGCGCTGGGGACAGGTGGCGTGGCGCGATAGGCCGAGGGTGGCGGCGCTGGTGGTGGCTGGCGGCAGCTGGCGAACAGTGGCGTGCCAAGTGGTGGCAGGGAAGCGGGTAGGCGCGGAAATTTAGGAGGAGGGTAGGTAGCTGCCCAAAATGGAAGGGGAGGTGACTTATATAGGGCAGGTTCTAGGGTTAGGGGGTTTAGGGGGGGTTTTCGGAGCCTCCGATCTCGATCTGACGGCTCCAGACGCGAGGAGGGTAGGTTGGAGCTTGTGGGCTCTGCAGAAAGCCTCGGGCTGAGAGGAGAGAAGAGAGAAAGAGGCCTGGCGTCTGTTTCCGGAGACCTAAAACGCCCGATGTTAGACCGACTATACTATCGCTATAGTTATCCGTTGGGGCATCAAATGATCTCCGAATGCGATGAAATTTGACAAGCGTTCTACTGACAACATAATAACACCGCACGCCAACTTTCAACCCATTCCGAGAACATTTTTCGGCCACTTATAAAATACTATTTTGGACGTGCCGCGGGCCCGTGCAAGTGTGTCTGGGCTCAGAACGGACAACGAAAGGAACGAGGAGACCCAGGCGGATGCAAGTTTTGAAAACATGATGATGCAATGCACATGATGACATGACAAGATGCAACACGCAAGCAAATGACATGGCAACGACGGCGAATAACTGGGAGACACCTGGCACATCGGTCTCGGGGCGTCACAACACTCCACCACTACAAGAGGATCTCGTCCCGACATCTAAGATGGCACCGGAGGGAAACGGAAGAGGAAGAGAAGAGGTAAAACTAAGTTGCTTCTTTGACCAATGAGTGAAACCAAAGAACCTTGAGAGGTTGAAAATTGAAAGAAAGAATACAACGGAGATGAACGAAGTTGAAAACACTCTATTAGAAAAGAGGAACAAGGAACATTACTAGAACCTTGTAGGTTGGAAGACATAAGAAAAAGGGTTGCAATGGACAAGAAGTACATGCAAGCACTCCGGTAGAAACGAGATGCACAAGGAACGATAAGGATCAATTACGACAACACTCCGGTTGGAAATGGAAGGCAATAATATGAACTTGGAAAAAATGAAAGCACTTGGATGAGACTCCTGTTAGAAGAGGAATGATAGACACAACACTCCAGTTAAAACAAGATAAAGACGGAATAAGAATGATATAATTTGGATAACACTCCGACTATAACTGGAAGGAATCGAACATGATCTTGACAAGATGAGAGGATACTTGATGAAATCAACAACACACTGCCTCCGGAACTATTGAAAGAATGGCACAAGGGGTAACAAAGATTTCAGACAGCACTCCGGTTGGAAATGGAAAAGCAAAAGGAAAGAACATGATCTTTGACAAAAAAGGGATGATGAGTGAAGAGAGCGACATCACAATGCCTCTGGAACGAAAGAATAGAAGTTGGATCGTTGGAAAGGAAAGAATTGAGAAGAAAATGACAACTTCTGCCACAAATGAGTTTGGAAAGCACCCTTCCAAGAAGGTTATAACGGAGTTGTTGGAAAACCAACAACGAAAAGAACAAGCTTGTAGTGGGTTTATGGAGAACATCTCAAAACTACGAGGTGAAATTCTGCCACTAACGAAAAAATAGATTGGATTGATATCAACAAGGTGACGAGAACCTTATTTCACCGGGAGGATAAATGAAGAACTTGGGTCATTAATGAGCACCATAAATAGCAACAATCCTTAGGGAAAGCTTTAGGTGAAACATGACACAAGATAACTCCAATGAAGAGATTAATGGATTGCAAAGGATCTCCTGAACGAAAAGAAAATGATGGGTTTACATATCTCATCCGTGACAACTTGCGAATCATGAAACACGAAGGGAAATTATCAAAAATGACATAACACCACCTCAAAAGATAAGGTAGAAAGAATTGCACTTCAGAATGCAAGATGAAGAATGCTTGAACTCCTCCAAAACAAGACATGTGTTGAGCACCATGTTAACTTTTGAGTATAGCTTGGCAGATCAAAACTTCGAGATAAATCTTGAAGAATAATTGAAGAATGAAAGGAATCCTTGACGAAACACCATGTAGAGCATCCATGAAGAACTCCAATAATAAAAGCATGATAGAAAGAAAGAGAAGTTGAAAACACAAGGTGAAGCCTTGCAATGATTTAGATGGATCTTTCGTGATGATATAATTGAGAGATCTTGGAACTCCGGGAAACGTATGAAGCACTTGAACCGAGAATTTACTCATCGGAACACACTCCAGAAGAATGAATCCATCACTTGGATGAAGCAAGAATAAGAATTATGTTATGAGTATCCTTCACCAATTTAACTTCATGACAAGCAACGAATTTGGCATACTACTTATTCTCGTTGAAAAGGATTAAGGAGAGATATAGCGTAATCTTGGTATGGTCTTCAACGAACCACCGGTAGGATTTAAAAACAAACAAAGAAAAGATAACGAAACACTAGGAAGAATTAGAAAATGAACGAAGATACTTGAGAGAATTTAGATGCAAGTGAACGAAGAGATCCCGAGCTGATTAGAGAATACTTGAATGATGCACCGGTAATATTTGGAGAACGAGAGCTGAAAGCTGGAATGAATAGATCTTCTGAAATGATGGCCTTTGGATGATCAAGAAAAATGAAAACACCTCCTGAAATGCTCCGGATGGGTGAAAAGAATTCTCACAATCAAACACAATTATGAGAGGATGGTGGCAATCTTGAACTACGCATCTTTGGAAGAACTGGTAAAATTTGGAGGAGAAACTCTTCCTCGGTCTTCAAAGTCTAAGAATGGCGATGAGATACGCCACCATGAATTATTGAGGCACTCCGGAATGAAGAATAAAAAGGTTAAATCAACAATGAAAAGAATTTGAAAGATCTTGGAGAAGGCATTTGACTAATGATAACTCATTCTCACGTCAAACTTGGAAAAGAATTTGAGAATAACATCGAAAAAATAGAAGAGTCGGGTAAGATCCTGGGAAAAGACCTATGGGTTAGGGCCCACTGAAAAGAAACACCTTCGAACAATTACTTAAAAAGGGAGATTGCACCGGTTGATTTAAATGGCTTGAATGAGCTAACATCGTCAAAAGAACTTGAGCGAATTGAGAATGGAAACTTGAATCTTCTGAGATATCTTCAGCACTCCGGAACAATTGAATAGCAAGAAATGGATTATTAAGAGGTGCACCGGTATGAGAAAGCATTGAAACGAGGAAAGGATATGATCAACAAAGCTTGAATTAAATCCACCGGAGAAGAAAAATAATGATGAATGATGAACTTGAAGCTCCGTTAGAATCTTCCTGGGAATCACCGGATAAGAACATTGAAAGAAAAGAATGGAGAGACTTCACATCCATAAGATGGATACTTGATTAAGAAATCCGAGTCCTTGAAGAAAAAGGGGTGGGGTGGGAAAACAAAGGCAACTTGGGGATAGATGAAACGAACAACATTGGGAAAAACCGAGAGGTGATCTTGCGGATGTTGAAATGATCAGATCCACTTGAAGAGAAACACGCCAGTTGAAAAGGATTGACCTGACAATCTCGATTAACAAGAAGGATTAGTATTCACATAGAAATATGAGAACACCACTTAGGGGAGGTATGGAATCAACACTTGACTTGAAGCAACTCGAATACCACAATTCAAAACAAAACAAAGGATTGGCTTGCAGAATAAGCTAGAACAAACATATGATAGATCCCATATCATATCATGTGTCTGCTGGAAAGATATTCTAGGATCTACTTGAATTCCCACCTATAAACTCCTGAAACTTTCTGGTTATGCAATCCAGTGTTGGGGATACAGGGGAAGCATAATATCTCACCCAAACTAACAATACCTACATCCAGCTGTATCCATCCTTCAACACATAACAAAGAAACCTTCGGAAATCATGTACCTCAACCTTCGAAAAGAATCCGCTATACGAGTTATGGCAATACCCCTGAACTCCCACCCAGTACTAGGTGGCGTCGAGGTTATCTCACCAACAACTGCATAAAAGAGATTTTTTATGTCGGCGAACTCAGGTATTCCAGAACTGCAACGATAAAATTGTGACGACAACACCTCGGAGCTCAACTCCCCGGGACACTGCCACAACCCCTAAATGTTAGGAGGCACCAAGAGCAATATTCTCGTCACAAAACCATCGGAACGATTCCAAGACACCCACGTGATCCTAAAAAAATTCATGAAATTTGAGGAGAGAAGAATCAAAACTCTACGTCAGGAGGCCTCACCAGAGCGACGAAGGGACTGAGGAGTAAAAAGAATCCTACTCTCTGATATATATAATCCTAAGACTGAAAAACATTTTTTTTCTAGACTCAACAACGTCAGCGATTTGATCAAGCAGGGGGCTCCTAAGTCGGGGATGGCTCTGATTACCAACTTGTAACACCCACAATGCGGCTATATCTCCCACGTGTCGGGGCACGACTTAGAGTCATAGTTGCATGGTAGGTTTGTCGCAAGAGGGGTAATCTTCACACAATCCCATGTACTGAATAAGAAAGGGATAAAGAGTTGGCTTACAATCGCCACTTCACACAAATACAAGTTAAACATACATCATCGAAGGTACAATCAAAGGTCCAACTATGGAACCAAAGTAAAAGAAGACAACCCCAATTGCTAGATCCCCGATTGTTCCAACTGGGCTCCACTACTGATCAATCAGAAAAGACACAAAACAACGATCAAGATCTTCATCGAGCTCCCACTTGAGCTGGGTTGCGTCATCTGCACTGGTATCATCGACACCTGCAACTGTTTGGAAGTATCTGTGAGTCACAAGGACTCAGCAATCTCACACCCGTGAGATCAAGACTATTTAAGCTTATGGGTAGGAAAGGTAGTGAGGTGGAGCTGCAACAAAGCACTAAGCATATATGGTGGCTAACTTACGTAAATAAGAGAGAGAAGAGAAGCAAAGCAAGGTGGAGAAGTTAGAAGTGATCAAGAAGTGATCCTAAAACCACTTACGTTCAAGCATAACACAAGAACCGTGTTCACTTCCCGGACTCCGCCGAGAAGAGGCCATCATGGCTACACACGTGGTTGATGCATTTTAATTAAGTTAAGTTACAAGTTCTCTACAACCGGACATTAACAAATTCCCATCTTCCACATAACCATGGGCACGGCTTTCGAAAGTTCAAAACCTATAGGGGTGTCCCAACTTAGCCCATCACAAGCTCTCACGGTCAATGAAGGATATTCCTTCTCCCAGGAAGACCCGATCAGACTCGGAATCCCGGTTACAAGACATTTCGACAATGCTAAAACAAGACCAGCAAGACCGCCCGATGCGCCAACATCCTGATAGGAGCTGCACATATCTCGTTCTCGGGGCAACACCGGATGAGCACTCCGTACAACTAAAACCAGCCCTCAAGTTTCCCTGAGGTGGCGCTGCAAAGGACTCTAGTTCGGACCAACACTTAGAGAAGCACTGGCCTGGGGGGTTAAAATAAAGATGACCCTCGGGAGCGTGACTCCCAAGGGAAAAGTAGGTGGTGGTGAGGCAAATGGTAAAACCAAGGTTGGGCCTTGCTGGAGGAGTTTTATTCAAGGGCTCCCCATAACACCCAACCGTGTAAGGAACACAAAATCAAGGAACATAACACCGATATGACGGAAACTAGGGCGGCAAGAGTGGAACAAAACACCAGGCATAAGGCCGAGCCTTCCACCCTTTACCAAGTATATAGATGCATTAGTTAAATAAGAGATATTGTGATATCCCAACATATCCATGTTCCAACATGGAACAAACTTCATCTTCACCTACAACTAGCAACGCTATAAGATGGGCTGAGCAAAGCGGTAACATAGCCAAACAACGGTTTGCTAGGAAAGGAGGGTTAGAGGCTTGACATGGAAATATGGGAGGCATGATATAGCAAGTGGTAGGTATCGCGGCATAGCAATAGAGCGAACAACTAGCAAGCAAAGGTAGAAGTGATTTCGAGGGTATGGTCATCTTGCCTGAAATCCCGCAAGGAAGAAGTACGAGTCCATGAAGAAGACAAACAGACGTAGTCGAACGGATCCTCACAACTCCGGAACGAAACCGAAGCTAACGAGAGAAAGCAAGCCGGAAAGAAGCAAACAACATGGTAAACAACCATCACATAAACATGGCATGATGCGCAAACAACTATGATGCATGTCCGGTTTAATGAGGCATGGCATGGAAAAGTGCAACAGACAATACTACAAATTTAGTTCTCTCCCATTTATTTACTCAACAATATTAAATGTTGGTTAGCATGGCAAGAGGTGTAGCATATGAAAACTACCTATCTAGGCAAGTTTAAATGAGGCCGGATACAACAAACAACAAATCCGAAAAATCCCCATGTGCAAATTATGGATTTGGTACTATTCTGCCTTAAACCATATTTTAGAGTTGTTAAACATGTAAGATGAGTGCACCAAGTTAAACTAGGCATTTTTCTACCCCATTTACATATAAAGTTTATCAAATTTGGAGCTACGGTTATTTAGTTATGAAATAAATCATTTTAGCATGGCATTTAAGCAAATTAATGCAAACAGCAGTTTAAACATTTCAAACATGCATGAAAGTTGGATATTATGAAACTAGACAAGATTCTAAGCATTTTTCATATATAAATCATTTTAAAAGATGCACGGTTATAAAATTATTATATGCATGATCAACAAGGCTTTTTCTGTAAAAACTGCAGTCTCTGGATAAATAGGAAAATCGCAGACAGAAAAAAACAATAATGGTCTGAAACAGAACTAAACTGGGTTGGGGGAAGCTCCTCACATTGGGCTTGGCCCGGTTGGTGGAAGAGGCAGGCTGGGCTGGAGGCCGGAGCGCTGGGCCAGGTGTGCGTGAGGCGGGTCTTGGAACAGCGGCAGACTGCGGCAGGGACTTGATCCGGGGCGGCGGTTGCGCGGATCCGGCGAGGACGGTCCGGCACCGGTCATCTCCGGCAGCGGGGCGTCATCCATGGCCATTCCCTCAGCGAGAGGGAAAGAGATGAGGTGAGGTGAGGTCCCGAGAGAGGGAGGAGACGGGGAGGAGAGGTAGTTGACGGGAGGCGCGAACTAGAGGAGGCAGTCGTCGATGATGAGGTACAGTGGTCGGAGGCAGGCGACGCGGGAAGGCTTCGGCCGGCGAGGCAAGGAGGAGCCGGGCGGCATAGGGGCTCGAGCTTCTCGGGAACGGGAGGAGCTCCTGCGGGAGCGGAGGCTCTGCTCGGGCTCGGGGCGGTCCCCGATGGGCTTGCTCGGGCCCGATCTGGGTTCTGGCGGGCCATGCGGTGACGCAGGGGCGTGGACAGGTGGCGTGGCGCGATAGGCCGAGGGTGGCGGCGCTGGTGGTGGATGGCGGCGGCTGGCGAACGGCGGCGTGCCAAGTGGCGGCGGAAGCGGGTAGGCACGGAAATTTAGGAGGAGGGTTAGGTAGCTGCCCAAAATGGAAGGGGAGGTGGATTATATAGGGCAGGTTCTAGGGTTAGGGGGTTTATGGGGGTTTCGGAGCCTCCGATCTTGATCCGACGGCTCCGGACGCGAGGAGGGGTAGGTTGGAGCTTGTGGGCTGTGTAGAAGGCCTCGGGCTGAGAGGAGGGAAGAGAGAAAGAGGCCCGGTGTCTGTTTCCGGAGACCTAAAATGTCCGACGTTAGACCAACTATAATGTCGCTATAGTTATCCGTTGGGGCATCAAACAATCTCCGAATGCGATGAAATTTGACAGGCGTTCTAGAGAAGAGGGAAAGAGGCCCGGTGTCTGTTTCCGGAGACCTAAAATGTCTGACGTTAGACCAACTATAATGTCGCTATAGTTATCCGTTGGGGCATCAAACAATCTCCGAATGCGATGAAATTTGACAGGCGTTCAACTGACAACATAATAAACTGCACGCCAACTTTCAACCCATTCCGAGAACATTTTTCGGCCACTTATAAAATACTATTTCGGATGTGCCACGAGCGTGTGCAAGTGTGTCTAGGCTCGGAACGGATAACGGAAGGAATGGGGAGACCCGGGCGGATGCAAGTTTCGAAAACATGATGATGCAATGCACATGATGACATGACAAGATGCAACACGCAAGCGAATGACATGGCAATGACGGCGAATAACTGGGAGACACGTGGCGCATCGGTCTCGGGGCGTCACAGCAGACCAACCTGGTGGAACAGACTGCTAAGCAGTCTGATGCTTCGAAACTTCCTGCTAAGCAGTCTGTAGGTCCAGAACCAACTGCTCATCAGTCCGCCAGCCGCAGGCACATGATCAGCATACCAATACGTCAGCACTTCCTGCTCAGCAACCAACGCGTTGGCACGGCCTCCTCAACACACCGACAAGTTGGCACCACCTTCGCAGAAACCCAACATAGCTTCAACACATGGTCAGCGGTCTGATGCCTCTGCTCCTACAGCCTAGCAGTCCGTCACAGCAGCACCGCCAGCTCAGTGGTCCGCCATAGATAAACCGTCTGCTAAGCAGTTCGTCCAAGATTCACCGTCTGCTCGGCATTCTACCGTTCAGGCAACGAGACGTTCTGCCAGAAATGCTTCAAGTCCAAGAAGGAAGTGTCCAAAAAGGCTACACCCATGACCACGAGGAAGCGCAGTGGGAGAGTGAAGAGGAAAGAGAATGATTGCCTCTTACTTAAAGCACTCATCACCCAGAACCAAACTAACAGCAGCTTGTTCAAATCGGGGAGTAATATTATTTCTGACGCCATGGGTGATGAAGAAGTATGTTCGTTGCTTGCTAAAAATAAAGCAGGCATACTTGAAGCACGCAATTACGTCCATGACCAGCCATTTCTTGTTGGCGAATACTTTGATGAGTGCATCTCCAGTTGCCACGAGTTACATGAATATTGCATGGATCAAATGTAAGAAGGTCATCACCATTTGCTAGTCCACTACAACAGAGATCATTTCTGACACGATGATGGTTCCATCATTGTGAGTTTAGAGGACTTACATCTCTTCTTCAACTTCAACGTGCTCGATGCCACTCGTGTTAGATGCGTGATTTTGTAAGTACTTAACACACTCTGATCAACTTCTCCATACAAGGATGTAAATGATAAACAGCTAACTGCATTTTATTCCTCTCAGGGGATTGAACGCGCAGAGAAGACAAAGTGAGAGTGTGTTCATAGATCCTGCATTAGCAAGTGGCACAACATTACATGAAAAGGACCGATGGGACTGGGCCGTTAACACGGCCGTCCGTATCTTCAAAAACACGTCTCATGCAGAAACATTTCTCTGTCCATATCATGAACGGTTAGTCAAGTAAACAACCACACATACACTGATTGTCTTTCAGATTTCGACATCATTCGTAAGTTCATGGCTTTCTTAATATGTAGCAATCACTGGATATTGGTATTCATTGTTCCAAACAAGAACACAATTTACTACATCGATTCTCTCAGAGAGTCAACAAACGCTTAGGATCTGACACATCTTCAGCAATTCTTGGTTATGTATTGAATTCTATGATGTTGAAATTAATTTGCATTCATATCTGGTACAATAATTGATGTTGTCAAAATTCATCATCATTTGCAGTGTGCTCGCGTTGTGGGAAGCTAAAACAGGGAACCTGTTCAAGAGGACACTACCTCTGCAGCACGAGATCGTTTCTCCGCTAACACACCGAAATCCATTATTTTCGGAAAATTTATCCAATAGTCTGCAAATACCTTTCCTTACGCTAGTCAAATGTTCAAGCTTCTAAATAAACCTCTTTCTATTTTTTCCAAAGAAAAAATAATACATCTAACACCGGTTAGGTTGTTCCTAATAGGACAAATACATGACTAATTTTGTACAAAAAAATTCATTATCCTCAGCAAGAAGCAGGGACCATCCTTTGTGGATACTATGTTTGCAGACACATGATCTCCATCTGTAAATCTGCTGATAGTTGTGACGATCCTTGCGAATTAGTACCAGTAAGTCTATCTTAATTAATATCTTTTACTCCACTCATATGACACATTCTGATCTTAAAAAAACTGCAGCTCATCTTAAAACCGAGGACCCCTGAACCGCTCCTGGCTGGTGAATTGCTGATGGTTCAGAGATTTATCAGCGACTTCTTCGTGGATCACTACATCAATCCCACTGGTGATAATGAAGATTTCAGCATGCGTTCTCCTGAAACACTAAGAGTTAGCCGCTAAACATATAACGCATGGATCCATTGTTTTCCATCTGATGAGGTCTTTGTATTTCGTACACTATGATTAATTATGTAATGCATATATGTGTGGACAAATCATTGGAATTTAGCTACCATATGTTCAATTGCAATTGTTGCGAAATCTGATGAATGTTCTTCCTGTGGACACTATTTGTTCAATCAAATATTATGGCGAATTTGCTTTTTGCGTGTCGATTCAAAATGGGATATTTTTGTTTATTTGTTCAATTGAATATTGTGGCAAATTTTCTTTTTGCGTGCCGATTCAAAATGGGATATTTTTGTTTTAACCTAGCAATTGCTCCGCACACGGTTCAACTAAATGAGTGTGTGTGATCCACATCGGAAAGCATACGTCAATCATAGCGGAACCATCGGTGATACCCAGCAGATTGCAAACGATTTGCAGTGCTACTACGTGTGCGTAGGTTCTCCGGAACCGTTTGTGATATCGCGTTATCGCACACGAGAATTGGGAGTAAACCGTACCCAATGCAAAATACAATCCCAGTCGTATTTTTTCAGAAAACATGTGGGATCCCAAACAAAAAGCACACGTCACTCTTGCGGCAACCGTCGGTGATACCTAACAAAACACAAACGGTCTGCAGCACTTGTATGTGTGCGAAGGGGCTCCTGAACCGTTTGTCATAAAACATTATCGCAGACGGTAATTGTTGGAAAACGTGTGCGATGGAGTCTGGCATGGCAGACGGGTTACGCAGAAAACTCGTGTGCGACAACGCACAAATCGCACACAGTTCATATGTTGGCCCATGTGCCTTACATACTGTTTCCCAAACGGTTCGTTATGATAGACCGTAGGGTTTCACTGCGTCATTAGAAATGCTTAATCACCGGTACCACACGTGCGAAAGAATTTAGTGTGTGCTGCATCGCACACGATTACATTTTGAAAGGCCTATGGATCACTGTTCCATATCCCCGACGGTTTCTGGGTCGTGTGGGAAGGACCCCCTATCGCACACACTCACTTGGCGACGGTTCCGAAGGCCGTCGTGGAAAGGGGTTAAAAACCGTTTGTTTAGGACCGACGCGCACCAGTGTTTGTTAACTATATTTGCACTGGCGGCGAACTTTGATGCGCAGTGGATATAATATTTGTAATAGCCGTAATATTCTAGCATAAGTTGCTTGCTTATTTATTTATTTCCTTATTGTATTGTTTATTTGTTTGCTTGTAGTTCTTTTTCCGCGGTTTGCTAGTGACCACAATAACCTTTTTATTTAGAACTAGGGCCCAATAACCACGGGCAACATACAGACCATTGTAACCATGGTCCTCTTACCTGCTATAGTGACCACGGGCCTTCTATGGGTCGTAGGATCCATGGGCCTTCTACGGCTCGTAAAACCAACGGGCCTTCTACGGGCTGTATGATCGATTGGCCAAACATGGGTCGTACTATTCATGGACCACTAACGGACCATAATATGGGCCATAAACGGGCTAGAATGGGAATCATATATTTATGGGCCGGCCATAACGGGTCGTTAATAGGCTGGCATGTATAACAGGCTTAATTCTATTGATGGGAATAATGGGTCGTTAATGGGTCGTATTAGATGACGCTATGAAAACAACCCACTTGATTAACGGGCCACAAACGGGCCGACTGTAACCACAGGCTGAATTTGGCCCATCGGCAGGACATGCTAGTAACGGACCGTAAGTAATCGTATGCTAGAAATGATCCCAAGAATAAATGGGCCCTTAGAAGGCCAAAAGATAACACAGGGTGGAAAATGGCCCAATGAAATAATGGGTCGTTAATGGGTATGTAGCGAAATACTGTTCATTATGGGCCAATTTCACTAGGGGCCATTAAAGGGCCCAGAGTTACAATGGGCCTCATATGGGCCCAAAAACATCATGGACCATACATGGGCAGGAAGTTACAACGGGCTGGAATCATATTGGAGGGCTCAGATGATGCTACTGGGCCTAATTCAGTTAGTCCATAACGGGTGGCGAGTTAGCGGGCTGTGAACGGGCTATATGCGAACAGATCGTTAACAGACTTTCCATCGGCCAGCCCGCTGCCTTTTGACCAGGTCAAATGGGCCAACCTTTTGACCTAAATAGGCCACTGTTGGGCCAAGCCATGTGTTGATGTATCATAGGTGCGTCTCGTCCATTTGCTGGATGCAATCTGTCCCAATGCGAAGCTGACACGTGGTTCCTTCGGACAATGAGAATTGTACACATGGAAAATCGCCATTGGTCTATGCTGTTAACAGGTTATCGGATCCAAAACCGGACCCGATAGCTTAACATCGACCCATTATGGTGGATTCCATGTGTCGGTTACCTTTAACGAAAACACTTCCATGACGCACCATTTATCGTCATGGAAGTGGTCACTTCCGGGATGATAATTTCAGTATTGTCATGGAACACTTCTACGACAGCACATGTATGACTATCTTGATTATGTCATAAAATCGTCATGTATGTACATGCATGACAAAAAACATGGCATACTGTGACAAACACGTATTATCACGAAAGTGTTTTTTTGTAGTGAGGAGAAGAGGGCATTGGCGGCTGGTCGGAAGGAGGAGAAGATTACTTGCTTCTATGAGATGAAGATGATGGACGAGGGAAGGTGAAATCATGGAAGGCAAATGTAGTGGCCAAGGAGAGAAAGGTGCATGCAGAAGAAAAAGACTTGAACTTAGAGGTGCAAATGTTTGCATTGGAGTTCGAGGAAAAAATAATGATAATGGGGAGCAAAGGCTTGCATTGGAGGCCGATGACAAAAAAGAAAAAGAGGGTGGTCAAGGAAATGATACGTCTCCGGTGTATCTACAATTTTTTATTGTTCCATGTTGTTGTATTATCATTATTCGATGTTTTACAATCATTTTATAGCAACATTATATCATTTTTTGGGACTAACCTATTGACATAGTGCCTAGTGTCAATTGTTGTTTTTGCTTGTTTTTTACTTCGTAGAATATCCCTACCAAATGGAGTACAAACGCAGTGAAACTTTTTGGAGATTCTTTTTGAACAAGAAGACGACTTGGGAGCCAAGGAAGCACCAGAGGGGAGGCCCGTGGAGCCCACAAGACACAAGGCCCGCTAGAGGCCCCTGGCGGGCCCTGATGGGTTGTGGGGCCCACGGGGGTCTCCTCCACCGCCTCTCAGCTCTGTAAATATCCAAATATTCCAGAAACACTAGGGGGAGTCGACGAAACACAATTCCAGCTGCCGCAAGTTCCAGAACCATGAGATCCAATCTATAACCTTATTCCGGGACTCTGCTCAGGGGAACACGATCACGGAGGGGTTCATCATCACCATCAGTGCTCCTCCGATGATGCCTGAGTAGTTCACCATAGACCTACGGGTCCGTAGGCAGTAGCTAGATGGCTTCTTCTCTTTTTATTGATTCTCAATACAATGTTCGCTTGAAGATCTATTTGATGTAATGACTTTTTGCGGTGTATTTGTTGGGATCTGATGAAGTTCGATTTTATAATCAGATCTATATCCATGAATATTATTTGAGTCTTCTTTGATCTCTTATATGCATGATTATTTAAAGTCTCGTATTTCTTCTCCGAATCTTTGGTTTTGTAAGGCCAATTAGATTGATTTTTCTTGCAATGAGAAAAGGTGGTTTATGATGGGTTCGATCTTGCGGTGTCCTCACGCACTGACAGAAGGGGTAGCGAGGCACGCATGTATTGTTGCTATTAATGATAAAAAGATAGGGACTATTTCTACATGAATAGATCTTGTCTACGTCATGTCATCGTTCTTATTGCATT
This sequence comes from Triticum urartu, assembly GCF_056163025.1. Classification (NCBI taxonomy): domain Eukaryota; kingdom Viridiplantae; phylum Streptophyta; class Magnoliopsida; order Poales; family Poaceae; genus Triticum; species Triticum urartu. The sequence continues at coordinate 404,067,195 of NC_141873.1, forward strand.
ACTCCGTTTTTCCATTAACTTAATACACTAGATGCATGCTGGATAACAGTCGATGTGTGGAGTAATAGTAGTAGATGCAGGCAGGAGTCGGTCTATAATCTTGTATGTGATGCCTATATTCATGATCATTGCCTTGGATATCGTCATAATTATTTGTTCTTCTATCAATTGTCCAACAGTAATTTGTTTACCCACCGTATGCTATTTTCTTGAGAGAAGTCACCAGTGAAATCTAAGCCCCCCTGGTCTATCTTTTATTATATTGCTTTTAGATATATCTTTTATCATATTTGTTGTGCGACGCATGATAGGACGTATCCGCGGATTTAGTAGGCAGGAGCAAAGGGGGGGACCTTATGGCACCAAGTGCATGAAAGTTTCACGCACGAAAGCACATTGCGCCCTATGACATGTACATCATTTAAGAACGCAACATGAGGTCGTTATCGTATCGCTGGTATGCTATCCAGACCGGCGTCACCAAGTTTTGTGGTGTAGTTTGTCAGCTGGTGGCAAGATGGCCATTGCATGCGGCAGAGGACGAGATCGTAAGGTTTGCTTCCTCTTGCTCAACTTGTTGCTTCATTCATTCATTCAATGTTGGTGTACACATCATCTAGCCCGCACACACTGTCATGGTGTATCAATGGTGTACCACAGGAAAAAGGGACGGCGATTTACATACACACACTGTTGGATGAAGCTGAAGGGGGAGTATGTGTGGGAGGGCATGATCCGTTGATGAAAAACTTGTTGGACATCTGGTTAATCTAGTCGAATTTGAGACATTGTTGTACTAGACTTAATTTGCATGCTATTATGATTTGTGTTATTTTCTATCAGTACTTTGATGAATATCGGCCCATTTGCATGAATTTCGTTCGGTTAGTTTAAATTTTGATTGAAATGTATGCGGGCAGCGCTGGATGGCTGCCTCTCACATCCATGTCCGCGTACTAATCCCTTCTATCTGCTGACGGATGCCGGAGGGAATTTACAGGTCGCCGTTGAACATGCCCTAATGTGATGCATTTGTTTCAATTGGTTGAACAAATATTTGGATGCACCAGCGAAAGAAATTGGGGATCTAAGTTTTGGAAATCTGCTAGATGAAATAAAAAGTTTAATCTCTAAAAAATAAGTTTTTTTACTAGAATAAGGGATGGGATGTAGGGCCTGTTTGGTTGATGACTAACTTTGCCATAACTAATCTTAGGCAAAGTGTGGCTAACAAAATGGCCACCACAAGTGTGTCAAGATTTGACAAAAAATTGAGCCTATGACATGTGGATCATACAACTAGAAAAGTATTGCAAGCCATAAGTGTGACAATGAACTAAACACATGCCTAGAATATTGTGGCGTGACTAAGATAAGGCGTGGCAACCTTAGGCCGTAACTAAACAGGCCCGTAGGATTAAAGTTAAGATATGTTAGAGATGCCCTAAGCTAGCTACAGAGGCACTGAAGCTAGCGCCATGTCTGGCCCCAAAAAGCCAAATTACAAAAGCCATTCCTCAAGGCCACGCTCTCCCTTGCCTTGCTTGCATCATCAAGAGATCTAGTGTAGATAGGAGAAGTGTCTCTGTCCTCTCGCGTGTCATCATCGATGGTCTGGATAGACCTGTTCTGTGCCGAAGAGGGGCGTGGCAGGACAGGCTGCGAGAACCGAGCAAGCAACCGTCCAATTCCAGGTGATTGAGTGTTGGCGACGGCGAACGGCGAAGTTATGATGAAGCACATCGATCTACCCAGCTAGCTTTCACCCAAACGCCAAAGCTATAGCCATACCGCGGTGTGCTGCGTGGCGTAGTGGGCTATGAGATTCTTTTACTTCGTGATGGGCGTGTCTGTCTCTGGCATCGATCGCTCTTTAAGGTTCATATATACACATATGTTGACGGGAGACTACATTGGTTAATTTGGTAATGTTGGAATGCTTAGGGATAAACTTCTGTGGCACTGTAGATTTTAGCATGGGATTTTGAAAGTTTGCAATTATAACTTTAATTACTAACTACAGCACTACTTTCTCATTTCAGGTCAAGACATCTCTTATCCTCTCTTCTCATAGATGCATTTGTAATATTTTTTCCACTTGTCTTACTTAAACGCCTCTATTTTGTTTGGAAGCAATTTCCCAATTCCTTGCCTGCAACATCTAACTCTATGTACTCACTCTGTCCAAAAAGACTTTTTTTTTTAAGATCCAGCAAAATGCTGGCTTGATTCGATTTAGCAGGAAGCAGCGGAAGAACAACATGATGAAGATCCGAAGATCAAAGAAAAAGATAACGACAACCCTATTAGCTGCCGAGCTACCCACCACAGCCAACACGACTACAAAGCAAAAAGGGCCTGTCCTAGGCTAAGCGTCACCGCCGCGTCACTTGACTAACGCCGGTATCCTTCGAAGACAGCAGCAGCTTCAACTAAGACTTTCTTCGATAAAATACGTCTAAATACAATCATTTCTTCGATAAGTATTTTTGGACAAAGCGAGTACTTAACCTTAACCCGTGAATTCCCGTTGATGTATACGTATTGTGCAACTGCAGATCACTTTGAGCAACGTCACGATGACATGAACATTTGATCTGAGAAGCGTTGACCCCCTGCAGAATGACAGACTTAACTTTGACACGTGTAGTACTAGTGGGCAGTGAATTGCCATCCGTGCATGCATCACTGCCTAGCCGTGTGATGCAAACTTAACGGGAAAAAAATATTCACATTTTAACGTTTTCATAGAAATGCCCATGGCCGACCCCTGTGAAAAATAGTACTATGAAATGAATTGCTTCAGTACACGTCATGACATGATCACGCATTTAAAGTTTGTGTGCATGTCATGCATGCATATGCTTTTCCCAACTAGCAACGGACACTTGCATTGCATGCGTCTTTTGAGAGTTTGCTCCATGCTGCTACGGAGAGCGGGACACGGAATGTCGACGTGACGGTGGTCAACTGGCGTACGTCGCCACTGGGTTTGCTGCGGCCCGATCGCTCGCGGTGGCCGCGAAGTTAGGGCGCGCGTCTCCAATCATCATGGGAATTCACGCACGCACAGTCGCACGCACACACGCGATCGATACACTTTACTCTGCGTTGCATCCATGCGCGGGCTAGCCATCCCGTCGATCCATCAGTCGATTCCTATTTACTGTTTGCTTGCAGAGCGGGTAACAGTGGCGTAAAGTTGAGTGCCATGCCATGCCATGCCGCGGATGTAGAATAGTACGTACGGGGAGACGCATTGCAGCGTCTACTGCAGCGATAGCTGGTTTTTGCTCCGCTCTCTTTTTCCAGCCTTGTCGATCTACTCCTACACTGGTATGGCTAGGAGGAGGCGTGGGTAGGGCTTGTGCGGATGGATTGATTGCAGCTAGCTAGGGCAGGTAGGTTTGGGTCAACACAAGCTATCTATCACCTCCATCCATCATTCCATCTGTCCATCATCCTCGACCGACGATCTCTTGCTCCTCACGCAAACCACACACCAATGGCACCACCCACACCCAGCTAGCATGGCTCCATGCTAGCCCGTATATTTTTTAAATCTACCGGGGTACGTACCACCGCGCCAAGAGAGAAATGGAGGGCAAGACAATATTTCCATTTTGAAATAGAATGTAGTACGTGTGTTTGGTCTGCCTTGAAGATTCAGTTTAAATATATTAGCCCAAAGTACAGTACAAGTATTGCATGACGTCAACTTGTTTAACAACGTTTGCATGGCAAAATTCGTCGTTTGTTTGCACGGGTCGTACTGCACTCCATGTGCTAGCGCGCCCTACACGCATCGATCCCTTGCAAGAATATCTGCTGCGCGAGACGGACAGACATGGAATCCGAGGATAGATCGCGCCACACGTCAGTAAAAATAATTGTATAAACCGACCTCACCGGCCGGCCCGCCGGTTCGGCGATCGATCGATCGATCTACCGGATGCATGCATGACCTCACCTGCTGCTGTGCTCGCTCCTCTATTTTTACCAGTAGACCATAAACTTTCCAAGAAAGGGCCCTGGACAATGATGCAGCGTCGACCCGCTTACGTGCGTAGCCGGCTATATACTGTATTGGTAGTATTCAGTCAGTGCGCGCGCCATCATCGCAGTTCATCGCTTCAGCCTTCAGCCAGCGAGACTGTCTTAACTCAGTCAGTGTGCAGAAGCAGAGCTGCAGCCAGAGAGGTAGTCATGCCTATGGCAGCAGCAGTTGAAAATCTAGTGGAGTGGAGTGCTGCACCGGTTCTCGTTTCTGGTTCCTCTCCACTCCATGGACCGTCGTTCTGGCCAGGCCTCCAGCTTCCGTCGGCCCGCAGGCGACGAAATCATTACAGAATCCAACGCTAGGTTTTGCTAGCTTCGATCCATGCATCTCTCTCTGCCTCTGCACGCACGCGCGCGCGCCACACACGGTTTCGAATCATTCGGTCGCGTACCCGGTTCATCATGGCTGCCGTACTGGTCAATCCCCCCATAGATCATGCGCCTTCCTTTCGCAAAAACACACGGCACCCTATCGTACTTAGCAGGCGTAATGCACACTGCTACCACCGAACGCGCGCCTCGTATGTTCTTCAAGCTTAATCTAATTTATTTATTTATTGCAGAAAAATTTCTAATCTATTCATTATCAATCATGACAGTACGGCGAACATCAGAAATAATAAAAATATATTTAGATCCGTAGACCAACTAGCAACAACTACAAACACTGAAGTGAGCAGAAGGTGCGTCGCTGTCATAATCCATTCCTCGCCAGAGCAAGGCAAAACATGTTGTAGTAGACAATCGAGAAGTTGTCGTGCTAAGGTCTCTTAGGACCAGTGCATTAGAACATCACTGGTCCCTGATGATGGGCACACTGACATAGACGAACGGAGTCCTGATCCGAGCGAATCGATCAAAGACTATTGACGTATAATGTGCTGCCTAGTCTCTTTCATCAGATCGGTCTTTTGGTTGCATTGGCTAGAGTATGCATTTCTACATGATATCGAAGCCAAGAGGTCTTGAGTTCAAGATCCGGGTGGCGCACGTTTAGGTCTTAGGAAGCCACACGTGAGGGAGAGTGTTGGCGTATAATGTGCTGCCTAGTCTCTTTCATCAGATCGGTTTTTTGGTTGCATTAGTTAGAGCATGGACTTCTACAAAGACAACCACTGAACGAATCCTACGAGATCACCGGAGACACACCACTACACGCCCTCCAATGATACTAGACGCACCACCGGGACGCAAGCTAGACGGGAAGAACATTATTCAATCTTCAAGAAGCCGTCTCGTCTTTCAGAGAACATTATTCGATCTTCAAGAAGCCGTCTCGTCTTCCAGAGGTTAACCTAATTAACGTACGTGTCCCTGCTCAGCTTCATGCATGGAATAATCTGGTCGAAATATCTGGAGCTTTATCTGATTAATCCAAGCTTTGCTCCTTTGTGTCTAGGGAAACCCTATGTTCTTTCACTGATGCGACTATATATCAGCAACTTTTTATCATCAGCTATCTTATTTATATATAGGTTGGGTGTTGCTCATCATGTTGTTTATCTGTCCGATAATATATTTTAAGTTAATAAAAATGCCCTTTATCGAATATATCAGCAGCTAACAAGACATCATGCAGTGCTTTGTTAACATAACGGATCCATTTTGTAACTGTTATCACGCATGCTTTTGGTGGCTTTTAAAATCATATATGATTACACATTGCAGGAAACTAATTTTGGAACCTTGTAAATGCATAAATCAAGGTTAGCGTTAACAAGTCCAGTTTGTCTAATTCACGTCTACATGTTTTCTAAAAGTGTCACATCTAAGCTCCCACAAATAAGGCAGGAACAAAGAACAAAAAAAACTGGAAGAAAAAAAATAGACCACAAACATAATGGACATCAAGTTATATGTGACATAACTATGTCCCATCTAAATGTGTCCTAAACAGACCCCTAACAAGTCACCCCTACTCTCACTTGTCGTACTGTATCGCTCCATGATTCCAACTTCCAACCAGCATAGTCTTATGGCTTCTTTGATTCTATCCTTTTTAGGGTTATTGAAGGACTTGAGATCCTTAGATTTTTTTTTCTCCTACGTACATAATTTTATTTACAGTTTGAAATACTTAGGATCCTTTCCTAAGGGTCCCTTTGCACTCTGCTTTGGAGGAGAACTTTCATTCATTCGAACTTGTTGCTGAAACTCCTTTGTTTTCCTGTGTTGTTAACAAGATTTCCGTTATCAATGGACGATTTGCAGTTCCTATGGTCAAATATATCAGATGGTCACCACATGACATTTTAAAATGAATTTGTAATTAAAATTACTTTCCAAGGATAAATACGTCATGGATAAAGTAATGTTCACATGATACAACTTAGCTCAATGGTAGGGCACTTGGACTCACCAAGCTTGGGCAGATCATAGACAAAAGCATCTCTAACCGAACTCCTATAGTTTAGCCCCTCATCTGGCTCCTCAAACCTTAACTCCCTAAATTCGAGGAGTTAAAAAAGCGGTTCCTAACCAACTCCTAGAACTTAACTTCGAATATTTTTTCAGACAAATTCATGTATATAAGCCATTGAGTGTAGAGGTTCACTACTTAATTACTTCATAAGAGGACATTTAGCGCACTTAGTTCATAAGTCTTTCACGCGGAGAGATGCTCCAAATAAGACGACAAGAAGAATTACACACTTCAACGGAAACGCGACTTCCTTGATTGCCACTACAAGTGCAATCAATCCTTTTACCATCTCCTTATGTTCATTGACAATACTTTTGCCCTTCTTTGTTTTTTTGAAAAACCAAACCATGTATTAATTAACTTAAAATGTATGTACAATCATTCATAACAAACTTTGCCACGCAGGGCGGATTAGAATGAAAAAGAAAACCATCAGATTTATTATCAAAACTAAACTTCGCAATCTCATGGGCTACCATATTAGCCCTCCTGTTGATCTTAGAAATCTGTAAATTCACCAACAACTTTGAGACAGCTACGACTTCCTTCTTAAGATCAACAAGGGATGATCTGTCCATAGAATCTCTTCCAAAAACGGAGGCCACAAAGGAACGATCAGTTTCCAAAATGATGGGCATGCCTAGTGTCAAACCAATATATAGGCCGGACAGGGATGCTCTAAGTTCCGCTTCCTCGACGTTGTAGCAATTACCAATATAATCCCAGGAGGAAAGAATCACTTGACCATAGTGATTTCTTACAACCACCCCCACACTCGCAGCTTCAATGGCCTCCACAGAACTTGCATCGACATTAATCTTGTAGTAGTCTGGGGTGGGTGGCCTCCAAGGAACAACCTTCCTCTCAATGATATTGGTTGGCTGAAGATCCAGCTCCACTTGCTTCCCTTTACTACATATCTCCACCTGCATTTTAGCATGACAAGATGAGAAAGATGCCCAATAATTTTTGACAAAACTCACCGAAACTGGCATGGATTCCATCCCCCTACCAAAAAAATCAAATCATTCCTCAAGTGCCAAGCTCACGAGAACATGAATATAGTTTGCTCGCGAACAGGCGATGTTAACTGGTCCAATAAAATAAGGAACCAGTACGGTCCAGAATATTTGAAGATCTCCTTCGCTGGTAATTTCTACACTTCCTTCAATGCCATACGAAACGCTCGAGCCTTGGGACAAACCACCAACGCATGAAAAATACTCTCATCGTCAATACCACATATTGAGCATGTACCCAGAGTAGCTTGATGATGTTTAACCCTATTGAGTTGAACCGCCAAACTAATAGAAGCAGCCCTCCCGGCAAAAATTCTAATCTTCTGGGGGACATTAGCATTCCAAATAATATTCCAGAGTCTCTTGTCCCCGTTTATGGTATCACTAGAATTGCCAGAATCAATCCTCTGTTCCTTAAGATTCAGAGCCAGTCTATACCCACTCTTCACCGAGGACATGCCACTTTTCTCGTGGTGCCAAGCAATAATATCTCCCTCGCCCACTAGAAAGATACGCAGCTTTAGGATCTCCTCTGCAAAATGAATATAAAATAGATGCCTTATCAGATTCTCATCCCACCTCCTAGATCCACTCAAAAATAACTCGGACACTGATGCTGCTTGAAGCTACGTCGGTATTTCCCCAAAGAGGAAGGGATGATGCAGCACAACGACGGTAGGTATTTCCCTCAGTGATGAAACCAAGGTTATCGAACCAGTAGGAGAACCAAGCAACACTAGTAAACAGCACCTGCACACAAATAACAAATACTCGCAACCCGACGTGTAAAAGGGGTTGTCAATCCCTTTCGGGTAGCGGTGATAGAAATTGGCAAACGGACGTGAGAGAGTAGTAAATATTGATAGATCAAACGCCAAATAAAATAAATTGCAGCAAGGTATTTTTGTATTTTTGGTTTAATATGTCTAAAAATAAAAGCAAAGGAAAATGGATCGCAAAGGCAAATAATATGAGAAAGAGTCCCGGGGGCTGTACGTTTCACTAGTGGCTTCTCTCGAGAAAAATAGCAAACGGTGGGTAAACAAATTTACTGTTGGGCAATTGATAGAACTTCAAATAATCATGATGATATCCAGGCAATGATCATTATATAAGCATCATGTCCAAGATTAGTAGACCGACTCCTGCCTGCATCTACTAATATTACTCCACACATCGACCGGTATCCAGCATGCATCTAGTGTATTAAGTTCATGGAGAAACGTACTAATGCAATAAGAACGATGACATGATGTAGACAAGATCTATTTATGTAGTAATAGACCCCATCATTTTATCCTTAGTAGCAACAATACATACGTGTCGGTTCCCCTTCTATCACTGGGATCAAGCACCATAAGATCGAACCCACTACAAAGCACCTCTTCCCATTGCAAGATAAACAGAACAAGTTGGCCAAACAAAACCCAAATATCGGAGAAGAAATACGAGGCTATAAGCAATCATGCATATAAGAGATCAAAGAAACTCACATAACTTTCATGGATAAAAAGATCGACAAACCCAGGCACAACAAGTTTGTTTTTACCAGACTGTCAACATATATACAGTATTGCAGTTATGTTTACAATCAGGTAGACACACTTGGCATATGCACAACAAATAGAATATGCCAACATCTGAGAAGAACAAAGAACCTACCTATTGGATTTGATTAAATTTCTCTCTCTACTCATCCTTAAGCGCAACTCCACCGAGAACAACATCTTTTATTTGGCCTGGCAAGGAAATGAAAAAGCACCATTAGGAATGGAAAATGCATATGAAACAGCTATCTATCAAGCACTTGACAACAAGATGCAGGTTGGCATAGTTAATGAAGAAATATTATTCATTATCCTGCTACAACTAGTACAACAATGTATGTAGTAACACCAGACACATTACACCTAAAGAATTATTATTCATTCAATAGACTAAAAATTATACATACATGCCCAAATTCTGGTGCCCACATGCCTCAATGCAGTAAACAATAAGCATGATACATAGTTAAATTTTGACACAACCAAAACTGAGATCACTCACTCCTTCAATGACCCACACTAAATTTTTTTACACAACCAGGCAACCAAATCCAATACAGGCATACTAGACTGACTAAGAAATTAACCACTCCAAAAAGGGGCAAGCCACACAACACGTACAGAATTGGTAGTAATCTATTGGTAGTGACCTAGTTGACATAGGAGTTCGAGCTTGGAATTGCAGGCTTCCAATTCATGATCCTACCTTGAGAACGGAAAGACAAGATACACTACAAAGCAACCTGTTTTCTTTGGAAATCAGACATCACCTTTGCGTGGGAGACGTTGAGCCACTGACATTGTGATCATCTGTTCACCAGCGAAACCTAGGTGAAGGAAAACCCAGCAAGAGAAAGCAATCAGTAACCTGATCCGAAGTAGGTACTGCTTCCATGCCCTGCGGGAGGGAAAGAGGGAGATAATAAGTTACCTGATCCGAAGCTCCTGGTGCTCCTCGGTGCCATCGTTGTCGAGGACGAGCGGATCCGGAGGCGTTGCTGTCGGAGAGGAGGGGATCCGGTGGCGGCCTTGTCGGAGAGGCGAGGATCCACCGGCGGAGAGGAGCTGATCCGGCGGCGGCCTTGTTGGAGGATCTCACGCGCACCGCCACCACCGTCGAGGAAGTTCATCTCAGTCGTGCGCAACGAAGGGGTCCACCCCACCACGGAAACCCTAGCGGGAGGAAGTGATGCGGGCGACCACATGAGGCGGGGTAAAGCAAATCGACGCGGTGGTGAAGAGAGAGCGCAGCGAGAGGAAGTTGTGGGTAAGCTTGGCGACGCCGGAGGATGCCGGAATCAAGCGGGATCTGTAGGTGGTTGTGGCAGAGAGGAGTGGTGCATGGGAGAGGGAGAGACGAGCGAAAGAGGGGTTGCCTGAGGTGGGAGGAGAGAGAGATGGATGGGTGGTGGCTCTGCCTAAGGTGGGAGGAGAGGGAGAGGCCACCGGCCAGCGAGGTTTGGATGGGTGGCGGTGGCGATGTGGGAGATGAGGGGAGGGATGGGATCGGGGAGAGGAGGGGGATGAGGCGGAGGACTGGATCGGGAGGGGGCGGCGGCGGCGAGGAGATGGGGAATCTGAGCGGGTTTGGGCTGCGGGTGGGGTATCTCCTTTTCAGTTTTTTTTCTTTTTTTCTGTAGATAGATGGATGGATGGATGGATGTGGGATCGAGAGATGGATGGATGGATGGATGGGCGCCATGTCATCGATCCGTGGGAAGAGTTTTGATTGGTTTGGGAAAACCAGTGATTTAAGTAGTTTCCGAGTACTAAAAATTTATTGATTTTGTGAAGTAGCTATCAAAAATATATTGAAAAAGGGCATCACACAAATTTTCACTAGAGTTAGACCACATTTCATGGATAAGGACCAATTTGTATGCATTTCTGATCTTTGTAGCTATTTTTAATCATTTTCCGAGTGGCAAAAATAGGTTTTTTTAAAGAACCTACCAAATATTTGTTGCAAAATTGGACTCCATCAGTTTTCTAAAATACTAGTCCATATGTAATATACAATTGACCAAATGGTTGGGTGTCAAAAAATTTGATCCACCTCTGGTGAAAAAGACAAATTTCCGCCGTTTCAGCTGGAAGCGGGTCAAATTTGAATTGTGGTTGCCTTATAGTTTGCTCTTTATTTTTTCCAAAAATCATTTCTAGGTACAAAAGTATCTATTTAATCAGAGAAACACCAAAAAAATTTCAAGATTCAACCACTAGCTAGAAACGGTCATTCCCGCCATTTTGACCGCATTTTGAAACGGACATAAAAAATTCAAAAAAAAATCAAAAAATTAGAAAACCTTCACATTGTGCCATTATATGTGATCAAGTTACCGGGAAAATATAAGAAACTTGTAATACGGCAATTATTTTAAAAAAGTGTTCTCAGAAACGAGCCATCATGTGTGGAGATCAATAGCTTTCAAGTCAAATGATCAATCTTATGGCCACATTCATGGCATAGTTTGTTGAAATGACCTCATATTGTGCACAAGAGTGCATCTTGGAATGACAAACATTGTTGCCTAAGGGAGTTTTCATTTTCTTTGGACGAAAAAATTATTTTCCATTTTTCGAGTGCCCCAAATGAGGTTTTTTTTAAGAACCTACCATATATTTGTTGCAAAATTGTACCAAATCAATTTCTAAAATACTAGAACATATTTAATGCACAATTGACCAAATGGTTGGGTGTAAAAAGTTTTGATCCACCTCTCGTGAAAAAGATAATTTTCCGCCGATTCAGAAGGAAGCGGGTCAAATTTGAACTGCGGCTGCCTCATAATTTGCTCTTTATTTTTTCCAAAAATCATTTCTAGGTACAAAAGTATCTATTTAATCAGAGAAACACCAAAAAAATTCCAAGATTCAACCACTAGCTAGGAACGGTCAAGCCCGCCGTTTTGACCGCATTTTGAAACGGCTATAAAAAATTAAAAAAAAACAAAAATTGGGAAACCTTCGCATTGTTTCATTATATGTGGCCAAGTTACCAGAAAAAATAATAAACTTGTAATACGGCAATTATTTTAAAAAAGTATTCTCAGAAACGAGCTATCAAGTGTGAAGATATATGGCTTTCAAGCCAGATGATCAATCTTATGGCCACATTCATGGCATAGTTTATTCAAATGACCTCATATCGTGCACCAGGGTGCATCTTGGAATGACAAACAATGTTGCCTAAGGAAGTTTTCATTTTCTTTGGACGAAAAATTCATTTTCCATTTTTTCGAGTGCCCAAAATGAGTTTTTTTGAAGGACCTACCATATATTTGTTGCAAAATTGGACCTAATAAATTTTATAAAACAATAGGCCATATATAATGCACAATTCACAAAATTTTTGGGTGTCAAAAGTTTTGATCCACCTCTGGTGAAAAAGACAAATTCCCGCCGATTCAGTAGGAAGCGGGTCAAATTTGAACTGCAGGTGCCTCATAGTTTGCTCTTTATTTTTTCCAAGAATCATTTCTAGTTACATAAGTACCTATTTAATCATAAATACATGGTTTGGTGACGATACATCGAGGTTTGGACGGTGGCCGAGGGCCCCAACTCTAGAGCGTGTAAACTCGCATGCCCGCCGCGTGGTCACCGCGTGACCGTGGCGTTGCCATGTGTTCTGGACGGCCTAGGCATGTCTAGTGGATTGGGCACTCCCCAGGTAGGTGCTAGGAAGAAAATCACAACATAAGATTCTCACGAGGAGACCGATCGATGCTCAAACATGAATAAGCAACCAAGTGTTTGATTAGCAGTACGTGAAATGCACATGGCTAATGGGCGTGAGTTTTGGATGAGGATGAGCAGTTACTAAGAAGATCGTCTTCACAAATTTTCAGCTCAGAAGGAGGAGCCTAGGTGGTACTTGCTTTGCAAAGTACCACACTGGACATAAATACGAATGTTGAAGCTGGGCTCAAAATAATGAATGGATTGAGATGGCATTTGGTGGAGGATGGTTATTTGGGCATAGGAAAGCACTGTAGAAAATGGATACCATTTGGACATGTCAAAGTGGTACCTCCTTCACAAAGTGTTTTTCTGAACAGAATAGGAAAATGAATATTTTTGAACTAGGCAAGGAAGTTTTTTACATATTTAACAAAGATATGACCCAAAGAATTTATGAGATTTTTTGGGAACTTTGAGAAGGACAGAAATATAGGTTGCTTCACAACTTAGGGCAAAAACTGCCACATAGACATGACACATAGGCAAAACGGATGAGGTGGTGCCTAGTCATAGCAACCCACCACAATTTACAAGGTTATGACCATCTATATTGGTCATGATCAGCTAGAAATAAGGCAGCGGACCAGCGCTATCTGCTTTATGACCATTTCGTGTAAGGAAATTACGACCTTTCTGACCAAAATGGTCGTTATAGTTTAGGGTTTGGAGCCCCCCGAATAGCTTTTGACCAATTGATCTCAAATGGTCATAGATCTATGACCAATTCTTTCAGGGTCACTGACAGAAGGTCACTAGTTGACATATTTCTTGTATTGAACGCTGGCCAGGCGTGTAGCGCCTATCTGTGAGACGTTGCACAGTGTAGTGTGGCGCCTTCGTGTCGGGCGTCACACAAAAAGGTCAGCCGCGTGAAATAGTTTCATGGGCAGTTCATTCTGTGATTTGATTTCGTCCACAGGTCAAATTTGTCAAATTTGCCGCACGCTATCGTACTTAGCAGGCATAATGCACACTGCTACCACCGAACGCGTGCCTCGTATGTTCTTCGAGCTTAATCTAATTTATTAATTTATTTATTGCAGAAATTTTTTTGATCTATTCATTATCAATCATGATAGTACAGCGAACATCAGAAATAATAAAAAATACACTTAGATCCGTAGATCAACTAGCAACGACTACAAGCACTGAAGTGAGGAGAAGGTGTGTCGCCGTCATAATCCATCACTCGCCAGAGCAAGGCAAAACTTATTGTAGTAAACAGTTAAGAAGTCGTTGTGCTAAGGCCTCTTAGGACCAGCACACTAGAACATCACTGGTCGCTGATGATGGGCACACTGACATAGACGAATAGAGTCCAGAGCTGAGCGAATCGATAAAAGACAACCACCGAACGAATCCTACGAGATCACCGAAGACACACCACTACACGCCCTCCAGCGATATTAGACGCACCACTGGGACGGGAGCTAGACAGAAAAAAAATTATTCAATCTTCAGGGAGCCGTCTCGTCTTCCAGAGCTTAACCTAATTAACATACGTGCCCCTGCTCAGCTCTATGCATGGAATAATCTGGTCGAAATATCTGGAGCTTTATCTGATTAATAATCCAAGCTTTGCTCCCTTTGTGTCTAGGGAAATCCTATGTTTTTTCACTGATGCGACTATATATCAACAACTTTTTATCATCAGCTATCTTATTTATACATAGGTTGGGTGTTGCTCATCATGTTGTTTGTCTGTCTGATAATATATTTTGAGTTAATAAAAATGCCCTTTATCGGATATATCAGCAGCTAACGAGACATCATGCAGTGCTTTGTTAACATAACGGATTCATTTTGTAACTGTTATCACGCATGCTTTTAGTGGCTTTTAAAATCATATATGATTACACATTGCAGGAAACTAATTTTGGAACCTTGTAAATGCATAGATCAAGGTTAGCGTTAACAAGTCCAGTTTGTCTAATTCACATCTACATGTTTTCTAAAAGTGTCACATCTAAGCTCCCACAAATAAGGCAGGAACAAAGAACAAAAAAAACTGGAAGAAAAAAATAGACCACAAACATAATGGACATCAGGTTATATGTGACATAACTATGTCCCATTTAGATGTGTCCTAAACAGACCCCTGACAAGTCACCCCTACTCTCATTTGTCGTACTGTATCGCTCCATGATTTCAACTTCCAACCAGCATAGTCTTATGGCATCTTTGATTCTATCCTTTTTAGGGTTATCGAAGGACTTGAGATCCTTAGATTTTTTTTCTCCTACGTACTTAATTTTCTTTACAGCTTGAAATACTTAGGATCCTTTCATAAGGATCCCTTTGCACTCTGCTTTGGAGGAGAACTTTCATTCATTCGAACTTGTTGCTGAAACTCCTTTGTTTTCCTGTGTTGTTAACAAGATTTCCGTTATCAATGGACGATTTGCAGTTACTACGGTTAAATATACCAGATGGTCACCACATGACATTTTAAAATGAATTTGTAATTAAAATTACTTTTCAAGGATAAATACGTCATGGATAAAGTAATGTTCACATGATACAACTTAGCTCAATGGTAGGGCACTTGGATTCACCAAGCTTGGGCAGATCATTGATAAAAGCATCTCTAACCGAACTCCTATAGTTTAGCCCCTCAAATGGCTCCTCAAACCTTAACTCCCTAAATTCGATGAGTTAAAAAAAGCGGTTCCTAACCAACTCCTAGAACTTAACTTCGAATATTTTTTCAGACAAATTCATTTATTTAACTTCATAAGATGACATTTAGCGGACTTAGTTCATAAGTCTTTCACGCGAAGAGATGCTCCAAATAAGACGACAAGAACAATCACACACTTCAACAGGAACGCGACTTCCTTGATTGCCACTACAAGTGCAATCAATCCTTTTACCATCTCCTTATGTTCATTGACAATACTTTTGCCCTTCTTTGTTTTTTTGAAAAACCACACCATGTATTAATTAACTTAAAGTGTCTGTACAATCATTCATAACAAACTTTGCCACGCAGGGCGGATCAGAATGAAAAAGAAAACCATCAGATCTATTATCAAAACTAAACTTTGCAATCTCATGGGCTACCATATTAGCCCTGCTGTTGATCTTAGAAATCTGTAAATTCACCAACAACTTTGAGACAGCTACGACTTCCTTCTTAAGATCAACAAGGGATGATCTGTCCATAGAATCTCTTCCAAAAACGGAGGCCATAAAGGAACAATCAGTTTCCAAAATGATGGGCATGTCTAGTGTCAAACCAATATATAGGCCGGACAGGGATGCTCTAAGTTCCGCTTCCTTGACGCTGTAGCAATTACCAATATAATCCCAGGAGGAAAGAATAACTTGACCACAGTGATTTCTTACAACCACCCCCACGCTCGCAGCTTCAATGGCCTCCACAGAACTAGCATCGACATTAATCTTGTAGTAGTCTGGGTGGGTGGCCTCCAAGGAACAACCTTCCTCTCAATGATATTGGTTGGCTGAAGATCCAGCTCCACTTGCTTCCCTTTACTACATATCTCCACCTGCATTTTAGCATGACAAGACGAGAAAGATGCCCAATAATTTTTGACAAAACTCACCGAAGCTGACATAGATTCCATTCCCCTACCAAAAATCAAATAATTCCTCAAGTGCCAAGCTCACGAGAACATGAATATAGTTTGCTCGCGAACAGGCGAAGTTAACTGGTCCAATAAAATAAGGAACCAGTCCGGTCCAGAATATTTGAAGATCTCCTTCGCCGGTAATTTCCACACTTCCTTCAATGCCACACGAAACGCTCGAGCCTTGGGACAAACCACCAATGCATGAAAAATACTCTCATCGTCAATACCACATATTGAGCATGTACCCAGAGTAGCTTGATGATGTTTAACCCTATTGAGTTGAACTGCCAAACTAATAGAAGCAGCCCTCCCGGCAGAAAATCTAATCTTCTGGGGGACATTAGCATTCCAAATAATATTCCAGAGTCTCTTGTCCCCATTTATGGAATCACTGGAATTGCCAGAATCAATCCTTGGTTCCTTAAGATTCAGAGCCAGTCTATACCCACTCTTCACCGAGGACATGCCACTTTTCTCGTGGTGACAAGCAATAATATCTCCCTCGCCCACTCGAAAGATACGCAGCTTTAGGATCTCCTCTGCAAAATGAATATAAAATAGATGCCTTGTCAGATTCTCATCCCACCTCCTAGATCCACTCAAAAATAACTCGGACACTGATGCGGCTTGAAGCTACATCGGTATTTCCCCAAA
The DNA here is from genome assembly GCF_056163025.1 of Triticum urartu. Taxonomy (NCBI): domain Eukaryota; kingdom Viridiplantae; phylum Streptophyta; class Magnoliopsida; order Poales; family Poaceae; genus Triticum; species Triticum urartu. The sequence goes on from NC_141873.1 coordinate 404,084,236, forward strand.
GAGGAAGGGATGATGCAGCACAACGACGGTAGGTATTTCCCTCAGTGATGAAACCAAGGTTATCGATCCAGTAGGAGAACCAAGCAACACTAGTAAACAGCACCTGCACACAAATAACAAATACTCACAACCCGACGTGTAGAAGGGGTTGTCAATCCCTTTCAGGTAGTGGTGATAGAAATTGGCAAACGGACATGAGAGAGTAGTAAATATTGATAGATCAAACGCCAAATAAAATAAATTGCAGCAAGGTATTTTTGTATTTTTGGTTTAATATGTCTAAAAATAAAAGCAAAGGAAAATGGATTGCAAAGGCAAATAATATGAGAAAGAGACCCGGGGGCCGTAGGTTTCACTAGTGGCTTCTCTCGAGAAAAATAGCAAACGGTAGGTAAACAAATTTACTGTTGGGCAATTGATAGAACTTCAAATAATCATGACGATATCCAGGCAATGATCATTATATAGGCATCATGTCCAAGATTAGTAGACCGACTCCTGCCTGCATGTACTAATATTACTCCACACATCGACCGGTATCCAGCATGCATCTAGTGTATTAAGTTCATGGAGAAACGTAGTAATGCAATAAGAACGATGACATGATGTAGACAAGATCTATTTATGTAGAAATAGATCCCATCGTTTTATCCTTAGTAGCAACAATACATACGTGTCGGTTCCCCTTCTATCACTGGGATCAAGCACCATAAGATCGAACCCACTACAAAGCACCTCTTCCCATTGCAAGATAAACAGAACAAGTTGGCCAAACAGAACCCAAATATCGGAGAAGAAATACGAGGCTATAAGCAATCATGCATATAAGAGATCAAAGAAACTCACATAACTTTCATGGATAAAAAGATAGATCTGATCATAAACTCAAAGTTCATCGGAACTCAACAAACACACCGCAAAAAGAGTTACATCATATGGATCCCCAAGAGACCATTGTATTGAGAATCAAACGAGAGAGAGGAAGCCATCTAGATACTAACTACGGACCCGAAGGTCTACAAAGAACTACTCACGCATCATCGGAGAGGCACCAATGCAAGTGGTGAACCCTTCCGTGATGGTGTCCGCTACCTCTTGAGCACTGCGTTGGTTTTCCCTTGAAGAGGAAAGGGTGATGCAGTAAAGTACCGTAAGTATTTCCCTCAGTTTTTGAGAACCAAGGTATCAATCCAATAGGAGATCACGCTCGAGTCCCACGCACCTACACAAACAAATAAGAACCTCGCAACCAACGCAATAAAGGGGTTGTTAATCCCTTCACGGTCACTTATGAGAGTGAGATCTGATAGATATGATAAGATAATAGTTTTGGTATTTTTATGATAAAGAGAAATAAAGATGCAAAGTAAAATAAACGACAATAGAAATAGCTAAGTGTTGGAAGATTAATATGATGGAAGATAGACCCGTGGGCCATAGGTTTCACTACTGGCTTCTCTCAAGAGCATAAGTATTACGGTGGGTAAACGAATTACTGTCGAGCAATTGATAGAATTGAGCATAGTTATGAGAATATCTAGGTATGATCATGTATATAGGCATCACGTCCGCGACAAGTAGACCGAAATGATTCTGCATCTACTACTATTACTCCACACATCGACCGCTATCCAGCATGCATCTAGAGTATTAAGTTCATAAGAACAGAGTAATGCTTTAAGTAAGATGACATGATGTAGAGGGATAAACTCATGAAATATGATATAAACCCCATCTTTTTATCCTCGATGGCAACAATACAATATGTGTCGTTTTCCTTTCTGTCACTGGGATTGAGCAGCGCAAGATTGAACCCAAAGCTAAGCACTTCTCCCATTGCACGAAAGATCAATCTAGTAGGCCAAACCAAACTGATAATTCGAAGAGACTTGCAAAGATAAACCAATCATACATAAAAGAATTCATAGGAGATTCAAATATTTTTCATAGATAAACTTGATTATAAACCCACAATTCATCGGATCTCGACAAACACACCGCAAAAGAAGATTACATCGAATAGATCTCCAAGAAGATCGAGGAGAACTTTGTATTGAGATCCAAAGAGAGAGAAGAAGCCATCTAGCTAAGAACTATGGACCCGTAGGTCTGAAGTAAACTACTCACACATCACCGTAGAGGCCATGGAGTTGATGTAGAGGCCCTCCGTGATCAATGCCCCCTCCGACGAAGCTCCAGAAAAGGCCCCGAGATGGGATCTCTCGGGTACAGAAAGTGGCGGTGGGATTAGGTTTTCATGGTGCTTCTGGATGTTTGGGGGGTACGCGGATATATATAGGAGGAAGAAGTAGGTCGGTGGAGCAACGAGGGGCCCACGAGGGTGGAGGGCGCGCCCAGGGGGTAGGCACGCCCCTGCCTCGTGGCCTCCTCGATCGTTTCTTGACGCCCACTCCAAGTCTCCTGGATCACGTTTGTTGAGAAAATCACGTTCCCGAAGGTTTCATTCCGTTTGGACTCTGTTCGATATTCCTTTTCGGCGAAACCCTAAAATAGGCAAAAAACAGCAATTTGGGCTGGGCCTCCGGTTAGTAGGTTAGTCCCAAAAATGATATAAAAGTGTAAAATAAAGCCCATTGACATCCAAAATAGATAATATAATAGCGTGGAGCAATCAAAAATTATAGATACGTTGGAGACGTATCAAGCATCCCCAAGCTTAATTCCTGCTCGTCCTCGAGTAGGTAAATGATAAAAGAAGAATTTTTGATGTGGAATGCTTTCTAACATATTTATGAATGTATTTTTTTTTCTTTATTGTGGCATGAATGTTTAGATCCGAAAGATTCAAGATAAAAGTTTAATATTGACATAAAAATAATAATACTTCAAGCATACTAACTAAGCAATTATGTCTTCTCAAAATAACATGGCCAAAGAAAGTTATCCCTACAAAATCATATAGTCTGGCTATGCTCTATCTTCACCACACAAAATATTTAAATCATGCACAACCCCGATGACAAGCCAAGCAATTGTTTCATACTTTTGATGTTCTCAAACTTTTTAAATCTTCACACAATATATGAGCGTGAGCCATGGATATAGCACTATATGTGGAATAGAATGGTGGTTGTGGAGAAGACAAAAAAAGGAGAAGATAGTCTCACATCAACTAGGCATATCAACGGGCTATGGAGATGCCCATCAATAGATATCAATGTGAGTGAGTAGGGATTGCCATGCAACGGATGCACTAGAGCTGTAAGTATATGAAAGCTCAACAAAAGAAACTAAGTGGGTGTGCAACCAACTTGCTTTCTCATGATGACCTATGGCAGTTTGAGGAAGCCCATCATTGGAATATACAAGCCAAGTTCTATAATGAAAAATTCCCACTAGTATATGAAAGTGATATCATAGGAGACTCTCTATCATGAACATCATGGTGCTACTTTGAAGCACAAGTGTGGAAAAAGGATAGTAGCATTGTCCCTTCTCTCTTTTTCTCTCATTTTTTTATTTGGGCCTTCTTTCTTTTTTTTCTTTTTGGCCTCTTTTTTTCGTCCGGAGTCTCATCCCGACTTATGGGGGAATCATAGTCTCCATCATCCTTTCCTCACTTGGGACAATGCTCTAATAATGATTATCATCACACTTTATTTACTTACAACTCAAGAATTACAACTCAATACTTAGAACAAAATATGACTCTACGTGAATGCCTCCGGCGGTGTACCGAGATGTGCAATGATGCATGAGTGACATGTATGAAGAATTATGAACGGTGGCTTTTCCACAAATACGATGTCAACTACATGATCATGCAAGCAATATGCCAATGATGAAGCACGTCATAATAACGGAACGGTGGAAAGTTGCATGGCAATATATCTCAGAATGGCTATGGAAATGCCATAATGAAAGTGCTAGTGATCGACTAGAGGGGGGTGAATAGGCGATTTTTATGGAAGTCTTCAAAACATGTAAGTTTCAAAGACAAATGATAGAAATAAACCTATTACCATGCAGCGGAAGGTAGACTACACTAGGCAAACCATAGTCAAGTATTCAATGAAGTGAAAGCACAATGACTAATAGCAGCTAGTCAGTAAGGATCAGGTAGGAAGATATTGTGAAGCTAATCAGAACAAGTAATCACTCAGTGAAGCCAAATGGTGATGCAATCATACAATGACTTCACATGGACCAACAGTAAGTAAAGGGAAGGGAAGGATGAAACCAGTGACTCGTTGAAGACAATGATTTGTTGGACCAGTTCCAGTTGCTGTGACAACTGTACGTCTAGTTAGGGAGGCTGAGATTCAACTCAGAAGACCTCGTCTTCACCTTATTCCCCTTGAGCTAAGGACACCCGGTCCTCGCCCAATCACTCTGGTAAGTCTTCAAGGTAGACTTCCAAAACTTCACAGACTTCGTTCACCGGCGATCCACAATGACTCTTGGATGCTCAGAACGCGACGCCTAACCGGCTGGAGGATTCACAATCCTCAAGTGTAATAAGTCTTCAGATCACACAGACAGGAAGACTTAAGTGATGCCTAACACTCTTTGGCTCTGGGTGTTTAGGGCTTTATCCTCGCAAGGAATTCTCTCTCAAAGGCTTCGAGGTGGGTTGCTCTCAAACGACAAAAGCCGTACTCTAACTCTGAGCAGCCAACCGTTTATGGTTGTAGGGGGTGGGCTATTTATAGCCACTGGGCAACCCGACCTGATTTGTCCGAAATGACCCTGGGCCACTAAGGAACTGACACGTGTTCCAACGGTCAGATTTCAGACACACACGGCAACTTTACTTGGGCTACAAGCAAAGCTGACTTATCCAACTCTGGACAAGATTTGCTCTCATAGTCTTCACTCGAAGATATAGGATTTTGGTTAAGCATCACTTCAGTCATTCTGACTGGTTCTCTTGGACCCCACTTAACAGTACGGTGGTTCCTATGACTCAACAAAGAAAAACATAGAACGACGAAACTGCTAAGTCTTCGCGCTCCATAGTCTTCACGCGATGTCTTCTCTTGTCATAGTCTTCAATGTGAATGTCTTCACATACCACCTTCGACTTCAATGTCTTCATACATTTTCAGGGGTCATCTCTGGTAGGAAAACCGAATCAATGAGGGACTTCTACCTGTGTTATCCTGCAATTCTCACAAACACATTAGTCCCTCAACTAGGTTTGTCGTCAATACTCCAAAACCAACTAGGGGTGGCACTAGATGCACTTATAATCTCCCCCTTTTTGGTGATTGATGACAAACTAGTTGAAGTTTTCAACGGGGAATATAATATGTGAAATTGTAAAGGATAGGGAATTGTATTCATAAGTTGCAAGGGCTCCCCCTGAAGATGTGCATATAAGTAATTTGCTTTTGGAATGCAAATGCACATGGCAGGTTGTACTTGTGGAGATCCTCTTCAACTTATGATGACAATTCATCATGCATGAAAAGTATGTGAAGATAATGACATGCATAATGAAAAATGGACGTCTGCAAAATGATCTAAGTGCAGAATTTATCGTCGCACATGCGGAATTTATCATCGCATCACAGAATAGCAAATAAGTAGCAGACGACCATCGAGTTTAAGTGTTACAACTCAAAGAACCAAATGTATCAAAACGAGAGTTGTAAACACTAGGCAAAACATAAAGTAACCGCCCATATGGACCCGCTTGAAGAATATCAAACTCATATGCTTCTCCCCCTTTTGTCAGTAAGGACCAAAAAGGTTTGAAGACATAGAGCATCTACTCGTTCCCATGAGGAGTAGGTGAAGCAGCAAGGTCGTTGATGTTGTTCGGCGGTGCAGACGAACTCGGGGCACGGTCGATGCGTGCAGAAGTAGGGAGCGGTGAAGTGGCATCGTCTTCGTCCTCGATCACTCTGGCATTCATAGTTGCCGTGGAGGAAGAGAACTCAGAGTCTTCAAGAGACGGAGTTCGTCGCAGCACAGTCCTTCTTGGAGGTGTGGAGTCAAACTTGAAACGTTCAGAGAAGCCATCCTCTTGAAGATCATCTTCAGAACACATAAGCGTTAGCCCTTTACAGGTTTCATGGGCAACAAAGGCATTCTTGGTGGCAAGATTGCGAATGCGGTTGACATCCACCAAGAGGCTTTGCATTTGGCGCTTCAGCCAGTCATGATGCCTGTCCTGTTTCTGATGAAGGGCAACCAGAAGCTCTCGGTCATTGAGAACATGAGATCGCTTCTTGGGCCGTTGGGCAATAGTGCTTTCAGTGGCTTTAGTGAGGGCACGATGAGGTGCACGTGTAGTACCAGCCAGAGGATAAACACGAGTGACTGCTTCAACTCCTTCAATGTTTTGAGAGAAACTTTGATGCTCAGCATTCTGAAGACTAAGAGGCTCCTTGGCAGGCTCTGGATAGATGGCTTCAACGGACATATCAATGTCAGGCAGAAAGATCCGATGATTGCGAGCAGAGGGCTGATATGAGACAGCTGAGTGTTGTTTGATCAGCCGCATTATCCATGGAGCGTAAAACTTCAAGCCAAAAAGATCAGATCCTGATGCAGCAAGTTGGAGGATGAAGAAGTCTTGTGCATTGAAGCATTTGCTGTGAAGAATATAAAAGGCCAAAGTCTTCATTGCACCTTTGAAAGTGCGTTATATCGACTAGAGGGGGGTGAATAGGCGATTTTTATGAAAGTCTTCAAAACGTGGAAGTTATGAAGACAAACGATAGAAATAAACCTATTACCCTGTAGTGAAAGGTAGACTACACTAGGCAAGCCATAGTCAAGTATTCAATAGAGTGAAAGCACAATGACTAATAGCAGCAATGTAGTAAGGATCAGGTAGGAAGATATTGTGAAGCCACACAGGACACGTAGTCACTCAGTGAAGACAAAAGATAGTGCGAACATACAATGACTTCACAAGGAGTAACAGTAAGTAAAGGGAAGGGAAGATGAAACCAGTGACTCGCTGAAGACAATGATTTGTTGGACCAGTTCCAGTTGCTGTGACAACTGTACGTCTGGTTAGGTCGGCTAGGTATTTAAACCTTAGGACACACAGTCCCGGACAACCAGTCCTGAACACGCAGCTCAGGACACCCAGTCCTCACCGTATTCCCCTTGAGCTAAGGTCACACAGACCTCGCCCAATCACTCTGGTAAGTCTTCAAGGTAGACTCCCAAACCTTCACAGACTTCGTTCACCGGCAATCCACAATGTCTCTTGGATGCTCAGAACACGACGCCTAACCGGCTGGAGGATGCATAGTCCTCAAGTGTAATAAGTCTTCAGATCACACAGACAAGAAGACTTAAGTGATGCCTAATTCTCTTTGGCTCTGGGTGGTTAGGGCTTTATCCTCGCAAGGAATTCTCTCTCAAAGGCTTCGAGGTGGGTTGCTCTCAAACGACAAAAGCCGTACTCTGAATCTGAGCAGCCAACCGTTTATGGTTGTAGGGGGTGGGCTATTTATAGCCACTTGGCAACCCGACCTGATTTGTCCGAAATGACCCTGGGTCACTAAGGAACTGACACGTGTTCCAACGGTCAGATTTCAAACTCACACGGCAACTTTACTTGGGCTTCAAGCGAAGCTGACTTGCCCGACTCTGGACAAGATTCGCTCTCAAAGTCTTCACTCGAAGACATAGGTTTTGTTTAAGCATCACTTCAGTCATTTTGACTGGTTCTCTTGGACCCCACTTAACAGTACGGTGGTTCCTATGACTCAACACAGAAGAAAGAGAACTACGAAAGATCTAAGTCTTCGAGCTCCATAGGCTTCATGTGGTGTCTTCTCTTCATAGTCTTCAATGTGAGTATCTTCATATACCACCTTTGACTTCAATTCTTCATACATTTTTAGGGGTCATCTCTGGTAGGAAAACCGAATCAATGAGGGACTTCTACCTGTGTTATCCTGCAATTCTCACAAACACATTAGTCCCTCAACTAGGTTTGTCGTCAATACTCCAAAACCAACTAGGGGTGGCACTAGATGCACTTACAATATCCCCCATTTTGGTGATTGATGACAAACTAGTTGAAGTTTTCAACGGGGAATATAATCTGTGAAATTGTAAAGGATAAGGAATTGTCTTCATAAGTTGCAAGGGCTCCCCCTGAAGATGTGCATATAAGTAATTTGCTTTTGGAATGCAAATGCACATGGCAGGTTGTACTTGTGGAGATCCACTTCAACTTATGATGGCAATCCATTATGCATATGAAAGTATATGAAGATAATGACATGCATAATGGAAAATGGACGTCTGCAGAATGATCTAAGTGCGGAATTTATCGTCGCACGTGCGGAATTTATCATCGCAACACAAGGTGGCAAATAAGTAGCAGACGACCATCGAGTTTAAGTGTTACAACTCAAAGAACCAAATGTAGCAAAACGAGAGTTGTAAGCACGAAGCAAAATATAAAGCACCCGCCCATGTGGACCCGCTTGAAGACTATCAACCTCATATGCTTCTCCCCCTTTTGTCAGTAAGGACCAAAAAGGTTTGAAGACATAGAGCATCTACTCGTTCCCATGAGGAGTAGGTGAAGCAGCAGGGTCGTTGGTTGTGTTTGGCGGTGCTGAAGAGCTTGGAGCAGAGTCGAAGTGTGCTGAAGGAGGTGACGGTGAAGTAGCATCGTCTTCATCCTCGATTACTCTGGCATTCACAGTTGCAGCAGAGGAAGAGAACTCAGAGTCTTCAAGGGATGGAGTTCGTCGCAGCACTGCCCTTCGAGGAGGTGTGGAGTCAAACTTGAATCGCTCAGTGAAGCCATCCTCTTGAAGATCATCTTCAGAGCACATCAATGTCAGCCCTTTCCATGTGCGGCGAGAGGTTTCATGGGCAACAAAAGCATTCTTGGTGGCAAGATTGCGAATGCGATTAACATCCACCAAGAGGCTTTGCATCTGACGCTTCAGCCAGTCATCATGCCTATCCTGTTTCTGATGAAGAGCCACAAGAAGCTCTCGGTCGTTGAGAACACGAGTGCGCTTCTTGGGTCGTGGAGCAGTTGTACTATCAGTGGCTTCAGTGAGAGCAGGATGCGGTGCACGTGTAGTGCCAGCCAAAGGATACACACGAGTTACGGCTTCAACGCCTTCAACGTTCTGAGTGAAACTTTGATGCTCTGCATTCTGAAGACTGAGAGGTTCCTTGGCAGGCTCAGGATAGATGGCTTCAATAGACATATCCACATCAGGCAAAAAGATCCGATGGTTGCGGGCCGAGGGCTGATATGAGATAGCGGAGTGAAGTTTGATCAGCCGCATCACCCAAGGGGCGTAGAACTTCAAACCAAACAGATCAAAGCCAGATGCAGCAAGTTGGGAATGAAGAAATCCTGTGTATTGAAGCATTTTCCATGAAGAATGTAGAAGACCAAAGTCTTCATTGCACCTTCCAGCTTGGCATGGGGAGAATGTCCTTTGATTGGCCAGAGAGTTCGCCTTATGATGTGATAAATGGTTCTTGGCAGATACTCAAGGTCTTCAACGAAGAACTCCGTGGGATAAGCAGCATCTTGGGGCAATGGCTTCATCATACTGAGCATCTGACTCATATTAGGTTCAGTCTTCTGAAAGATGCTCTCAATAGCTTCACTATGAAGCTGACAGCCATGCTCGTAGAGATCGCCAGGAGTGGGCAAACCAGTGAGCTCAATGATGTCGAAGGCTTTGGCTTCATGATGAACGTTTCCTGTCATCCACTCCAGGACCCAAGTCTTTGGATCTCTTCTATACCCGTGGATGTGAAGTGTGGCATAGAATTGGAGCAGCAACTCTTCATTCCAATGCTCTTGGTCAGTGACGAACGGCAGCAGTCCAACCTCTTTGAAGCAATCCAGAGCTTCTTCCAGACAGGGCAGACCAGCTATTGCTTCAATGTCAAGGCGCTTGTGTGGGAACATGCGACCTTGGTTGTAAAGAACGCATGAGTAATAGCTTCGCTGCGGATAACTCCAGAACCGATCAGATGATATTCTTTCCCTGGAGTAGGGGTTCCTGGAGCTGTTGAAGAATGTGTTGTCTGCTCTGAAGCCATTGATATTGAAGGAGCCAGGTGCTGATGCAGGACCTGGGAACCTTGGCAATCTTGGGATTGGCTTCTGTACCTGAGGCCTGTGCTCAACATGATAGTCGAATTGGGGACCGGCAGCAGACGCAGGAACAGAAGCAGCGGGATCAGTGGCTTCGCTGACTTCTGGTGCTTTTGTTGGTGAGGGCTCCACATTTGCTTCAGCCATGACAGCGTCAGTGGCTTCAGTGGTGTTGGTGGTGGTAGCCGCAAGATTTTCAACCTCCACTTGACGAGCTGGAGGGTCGCTTACGATCACGTTCTCCTCGAGAACTGCTTCTTGGTGGGACAGGGGAGTAGCAGCTTGTGGTACTTCTTCATCGGCTGATGCAGCCGGAATGTCTTCAGCAGTTTTAGCTTCAGACGCAAAGACTTGAGGCCTTGGACCTTTGCGAAGCCTGGCAACGCGGGCGACGCCTGTGGAGTTTGTGTTGGCTGGGCCTCAGAGTCTTCTTCCTCTTGTGGGCGATCCGCCCACGAAGCATCCTGTGCTATTGGTGTCAGTGGACGACCAATGCTGATGAGTTCATTGTGCATGAGCACAGGCGATGATACCTGTTGGTGCTCTAGCTGAGGAAGGGCTGCATCATCTTCAACATGGTCATGGTGACCAATGTCCTCAGCAGCGAGGGGATCAGCTGCTAGAAAGTCTTCAGCTTCATGAGCCTCTGTGAAAGCGGGCTCATGGACAGTCAGTTGACGTTCTTGTGGATCAGCGTCGGGGTGAACCATGGAAATGGGTTCAACAATCAAGGGCTATGTGGGAGCAGCCCGTTCCTTCTTGGTCATTCTTTTCTTCTTGGCGGGGGCAGTAGCAGAGGCTTCAGGATGTTTTCTCTTCCTTGCTTCAGCCTCAGCAGTCCTGGTCTTCTTCAGTTCTGAAGCGGTTCACCTGGCCTTTGGCTTCGGGCCAGTCATGCTAGTTGGGAAGACAAGGGGATCTGCGTCCTGCCTTGGTGCTTCAGGTTCAGCCATAGCGGGCTTCTTCTGCTTCTTGGCAGCCATCCTGGGGTCGATGCCAGGACGCCCAAGGGCCTTGCGCTTCTCAGCCTCATTGTAGGCTTGCACACACCTATCAGCCAGGACCTTCATGCGCTCACGAGAACCCTGAGCTTCTGCACGTTTCTTTAGAAAGGCTTCCTTGAGCTCGTGCAGCATAATCTTGAAATTCTTCATGTCTTGCACACTGAGCTTGGCCATATGCTTCTTGAACTGAGATTTCTCAAAGTCAATCTTCTACTTCAGTTCGACAATGCGCTGGGCGATAGCTAACTCTGAAGCAATGGCGCCATGGAAGGCGACACTGAGGCCAATGGGTAGTTGGAGATCGTCGAAGCTGATGTTTGGCGTGTCAAACCATTCATCAATGAAGTTGTGAATGACTGTTACATCAAAGAGAGGCAGATCATTGAAGATTTCTGCTTCTTCTTTGCTCTTGATGAGTTGCTCAAGAGCGTCATCTGCAAGATCTTCATCACTTGACAGATCAATCGCATCATTGCGCAGAATGGCAGCAGCTGTTAGCTCTTGGCCGGTGTGTGGCAAAGGCATCTTGACCTTCTGGGGCTTGGAGATGCGTGATAAATCTTCGGACTGCACACTGTCTTCAGGAGGTGCAGTTGCCAGTGGCTTCGCCCGTGAGATTTTTGGTGAAGGGGCAGGCTTTGAAGCTTTAGGCTTCTTCAACTTCTTTGGCTTCGGTGCTGCAGGCGCTTCATCTGATTCAGCGTCAGCTGCAGGCTCATTCACTGTAGTCCCTTGAACCAAGATATGGGTGATGAGGCCTTCAAGGTTGTAGAAAGGACCGACGACATTGGGTTCTGCATCTTGTGTGCCATCAGCCCTTGGAGCTGAGGGACCAGGGTTGAAGTCTAGTCCCAATGTCTTCTTGTTTTGCTTCGCTGAGTTCTGGGCAAACTGGAAGTTGCGCTTGAACAGAATGTCGTCACGACACCATAGTAGTGACGATGGGTGTGCATCAGCAGGCTGTGGCCCACGGACCATGCAGGGATAGAAGCCTTGTCCAATGGCTTCATCTCTGGACCTGGGTTGAAGATTCTTGTATAGGATGTCTCCCCACGATCTCTTGATGGCATTTTTCTCAGCATATTCCTGGGTTACAAATCGGTATTTGAACCATTGTTCTGCCCAATATCTTCAAATCCATTGGATTCGGGTCTTGCACTGATTGTAGTCCTCTTCAGGATCTGTCTTGTACAGTTCTGAGAGGTCATCTGGCAGATCTCTAGATGTTTCTCCACGACGCTTTCTGCCACCCTTCCTTGCTGATTTCTCTAAAGCCATGAACTTTAAACTGAAAGGCTTCAACACGTTCAAAGGCTTCAAAGATTTTCGCTTGCTGGACAAACAGGAACTTGCTTCGGGAGAATTTATATGATGCTGTACGGACATGTACCTGTGACAACATTAAGGTGCGAGGGAAGGGGAAGAGGTCATATGCATTCTCAGAAGATTTTGAATATAAATCAGTTTAGAAGACATTGACCTCATCATGCGAAGACATTCACTCATAGATAAGGAGTTGGTTCCAGATTTGTACGAATCCAGAGATCAGTACAAGTGAGGAATCTAACTACTTTGTGAACCATAAGTGAATATACTAGGCATGTTATGAGATGCAGTATGAGAGAGATCTAACTTGTGTGAATAGAAACTGCTTGTGGTAGAAAGTGACAAAGCCATAGGATCAACGGTGCCGTAAAAAAGGAAGTTTTATTTACCACACTAAGAACTGCTAGACGGAGTGGAAGATGAGGCCGAGCAGTTCGATCTTCCATGCCCTAACTTGGCGATGGAGGACACCTACGGCGACGGCGGAGAGGACGATGTCCGCGGTCGGCGTGAAGACGGCGTCGGAGAGGTTGCGGCAGCGAAGCGCTTCGTCGCCGGCATTGTCGAGGGCTAGCGGTGGCGCTAGGGTTCGTGCGAGAGTGGAAGAAGAGATAATGACCACCGTGAAGTGTGTATTTATAGGTGCAGGGGCGGCACTGCGTTATTACATAGGTGCCCCCGGAAATTCGCATCTGAGGAACACATGGCTATCATGCAGAATTTTGGGGTTTGTTCCACGTCCCACGCACGCCTGGATTGTCGGGTGGTCGTTCCTACTTCTCCGGGTTTCATGTGGAGGAATGAGCATTGAAAGTGGATTTAAGGTTTGTCTTTGTATCTTCTGCTGACAAGGACGCAGAGAAGACATTCGATAGTTTCAATAGAATGCATATGATTTGGAGAGATAGAGTTTGAGATAGATAGCATAGAGAGGTTAGGGTCCGATCACATTCACTTAGTTCAAAAGATTCAACAAGAAGACATAGCTATAAGTGAATGCTGTAGAGGACAGAACACTAGTATATATATATATATATATATATAATCAACATAGTGAAGATAATCATGAAGACATGTTGATATTGAAGCCAAACCAAATGTGAAGACATAGCAAGGTAACGCCATGAGTGAAACACTTCAAAATAGAACATTTGGTGGTGGTGTTACCCACCGTATAGGAAGTATTAGACCCAGACACGGTGCACAATTATCGTGGCGCTCCAAAGTCAAATTCCACATTAATGTATTCACACTTAGAATGTATGTCTTCATTGATTGAAGATATACTTTACTTCGTGTGTTGAACATGTAAGTCATCAATATGCATAAGGGTTAGGATGTGTGCCTGATCACAGGACATTTGAGGATTCCAGGATATTTAGCTCACACCGTAACTTGCAAAATCTCTTCTCATCCAAGGGCTTGGTGAAGATATCTGCCAATTGCTCTTCAGTGTTGACGTGTATGATATCAATATCTTCCTTCACAACATGATCTCTGAGAAAGTGATGACGAATTTCAATGTGCTTTGTCTTCGAGTGCTGATCTGGGTTGTTGGCAATCTTGATGGCGCTTTCGTTGTCGCAGTAGAGTGGCACTTGCTTTATATGAATGCCATAGTCCTTGAGTGTTTGCTTCATCCACAAAAGCTGAGCGCAGCAAGATCCAGCAGCAATGTATTCAGATTCAGCAGTGGAGAGAGATACATAGTTCTGCTTCTTTGAAGACCAACATACAAGTGATCGTCCCAGAAAGTGACATGTGCCTGATGTAGACTTGCGATCAACTTTGTCACCAGCATAATCAGCATCCGAGAATCCAACCAGATTAAACTCTGAGCCCTTTGGATACCATAATCCTAGAGTTGGGGTGTGAGCCAAATATCGAAGAATTCGCTTCACAGCTAAGTGATGCGACTCCTTTGGTGCCGCTTGGAATCGAGCACACATGCAAACACTAAGCATAATATCTGGCCTAGATGCACATAGATAAAGTAAAGAACCAATCATGGAGCGATATACCTTTTGATCGAACTCTTTACCATTGTCGTCAGGACCCAGATGATGCTTGGCTGGCATTGGCGTCGTGAAGCCTTTGCAGTCTTGCATACCGAACTTCTTCAGGCAATCTTTGAGATACTTCTCTTGAGATATGAAGATGCCGTTGCGTTGCTGTCGTATTTGAAGACCGAGAAAGAACTTCAGCTCTCCCATCATAGACATTTGATATTGCTCTTGCATCATATATCCAAACTCTTCACTGTACTTCTGATTGGTGCAGCCGAAGATAATGTCATCCACATATATTTGGCACACAAACAGTTCACCATCATATGTCTTCGTGAAGAGAGTGGGGTCGAGAGAACCAGGTATGAAGCCTTTGCTCTTCAGGAAGTATTTGAGTGTGTCATACCAGGCCCGAGGGGCTTGTTTGAGGCCATATAGTGCCTTGTTGAGCTTGTATACCATGTCAGGATGTTTTGGATCTTCAAAGCCAGGAGGTTGTGCAACATACACTTCTTCTTCAATCTTGCCATTGAGGAAGGCGCTCTTCACATCCATTTGATAAAGAAGTATGTTGTGATGATTTGCATAGGCCAGCAGTATGCGTATGGCTTCAAGTCTAGCCACAGGAGCAAATGTTTCATCGAAGTCAATGCCTTCCACTTGAGTATATCCTTGAGCAACGAGACAAGCTTTGTTTCTGACAACTTGACCATGCTCATCTTGCTTCTTGTGGTATATCCATTTGGTGCCTATTATGTTGTGCTTCCGAGGATCGGGATGCTTGACCAGTTCCCATACATTATTCAGCTCAAACTGTTGAAGCTCGTCTTGCATAGCTTGAATCCATTCAGGTTCCATGAAGGCTTCTTCAACTTTCTTGGGTTCTGTTATTGAGACGAATGCGAAGTGCCCACAGAAATTTGCTAGCTGAGTTGCCCTTGAACGAGTGAGTGGACCGGGTGCATTGATGCTATCAATTATTCTTTCAATCTGCACTTCATTGGCAACGCGAGGATGTACAGGGCGAAGATTTTGCTCTTGCTGATCATTGTCATTTTTAGAAGGAATGTCTTCAGGCTGAGCATTGTCTTCATGTTGATCAGGTGCTGAGATGATAAGTTCTTCTTCAGGATGAGCTTTAGAAGGTATAATTTCTCCAGTTCCCATTAGCTTGATTGATTCACTGGATGGAACTTCATCTAGCACATTTGGCAGTTGCTCTCTTTGTGAACCTTTGGTCTCATCGAACCGCACATCCACTGTTTCAACCACTTTGTAATGAAAGAGATTGAAGACTCTGTAGGAGTGTGAATCCTTTCCATATCCAAGCATAAAACCCTCATGTGCTTTTGGTGCAAACTTTGAGGTGTGATGTGGGTCCTTGATCCAGCACCTGGCGCCAAATACTCTGAAGTAACTGACATTTGTCTTCTTGCCAGTAAGGAGCTCATAGGATGTCTTGTTCAGAAGCTTGTGAAGATAAACACGGTTGATTATATGGCATGCAGTATCAATGGCTTCAGGCCAGAATTTTCTTGGAGTCTTGTATTCATCTAGCATTGTTCTGGTCATCTCAATGAGTGTTCTGTTCTTGCGTTCGACGACCCCATTCTGCTGTGGCGTGTACGGGGCTGAGAATTCATGTGTGATGCCCAAGGTATCAAGATATGTATCAAGGCCAGTGTTCTTGAATTCAGTGCCATTGTCACTTCTGATATGCTTTATCTTGGTGCCATAGTTGTTCATTGCTCGATTGGCGAAGCGTCTGAAGACATCCTGCACTTCAGTCTTGTAAAGGATTATGTGCACCCAAGTATGTCTAGAATAATCATCAACAATGACAAAGCCATAGAGACAAGCAGTAGTAGTAAGAGTTGAGTAATGAGTGGGACCGAAAAGATCCATGTGAAGCAGTTCGAAGGGTCGAGTAGTGGTCATGATTGTCTTCGAGGGATGTTTGGCCCTCGTCATCTTTCCTGCCTCACATGCACTGCATAAGTGATCTTTCTTGAACTTGACGCCCTCGATGCCTATGACATGCTTCTTCTTTGCCAAGGTGTGGAGGTTCCTCATGCCAGCATGCCCAAGCCTCCGATGCGAGAGCCAGCATTCTGAAGCTTTTGCTAGAAGACATACGGCAAGCTGTGGTCCTGCTGAGAAATCTACCACGTACAAATCATCTTTTCGATACCCTTCAAATACTAGAGACTTGTCAGATTCCATTAGAACAAGGCAACGATATTTTCCAAATATTACGATCATGTTTAAATCGCAAAGCATTGAGACAGACATTAAGTTGAAGCCAAGGGATTCAACAAGCATGACTTTATCAATGTGTTGATCCCTTGAGATTGCAACTCTACCTAGACCCAATACCTTACTTTTACCAGTATCAGCAAATGTGATGTGGCTCTTGTCAGATGGACGTAAGGTTGAGTCCATAAGAAGGCTTCTTTTGCCAGTCATGTGATTTGTACACCCACTATCAATAATCCATTCTGAAGACGCTGGTGTCGTACCCTACAGTGCGGTTAGGGGGATAGGCTTCACGAAGAGCATTGTGAAGCAAAAACATTTGATGAACCAGTGGGTTATGAAAGCTTAGATCCATATTAGGACTAATAGGGAGAGTAGCAAGCGATTCAGGAACGAAGTACATAGTAAGACCATTCGGGCATTTGATCTTGCGCCCTACAAGATGTTTAAGGTCCCCAGCAATAGCGTCAGATGATTTTGGTTTTCTGCTGGAGACCTTTCCCTGCAAAAGAGAGTTAAGCTTTCTTAGCCACCCACATCTTCAAGGGTGGCTTAGAAGCAATAAGTCTAAGTGCAGCATCCGAGAACTTTGGCTTTGGAGCCCTAGCAAACAGTCTTGCAGGCGGACAATAGTACTCATAAGAATAAGCAGAATAGTTCTTGGTCTTATGAACATGGCGGTTTGATGAACCGCTCTCATATTCATATGCCTGAGTATGGTTTCCCTGCAAAACATTTGCGTTAGTGCGACTCAGGTGAGTCCTCTGTCTATATGAAGCCTTTGGACCGTATGAAGCCTTTGGTCTGAGTTTTGTCTTCTTCACGTGAGGTGTCATGATGACATTCACAGGAAGATTCTCCAGACACCTTTTCGGAACCTAGATCTTCTTCATAGGCGGTCCATTCCTACAGTTAGTACCAATGTACCTGGCAAACACTTCACCATTCTGATTCTTAAACAGTTTATAGTTTGCATCAAAGGATTCATCAATGACAATGGGGTTAGCACAAGTGAACCCAGATAGAGTGGATGGATCTGCTAAAAATTCCTTTGCAGCAACCCATGTGGTTTTGGGGTACTGCTCAGGTTTCCAGTAAGAGCCATCAGCATTCATTTTCCTTACGAACCCAACACCCTCTTTCCTCGGGTTTCGGTTCAAAATCTGCTTTTTGAGGACATCACATAGTGTCTGATGCCCTTTAAGACTTTTGTACATCCCTGTTTCAAGCAATGTCTTCAACCTAGCATTCTCATCAGCAATAGCAGTGGAATCCTCAGCAGAGGGGTTAGTTCTCACATCAACAGTTGAAGATATTGCAACAGTAGCAGCAGTAGAACATTCAGCAACAATAGTAGCATTATCACGCTCAATGCATTTAAGACATGGTGGTTCAAATCCTTCCTGAGCGGAGCTGATCTGTTCGGCGCGAAGTGACTCGTTTTCCTTTTGAAGATCTTCATGAGCCGCTCTCAATTTCTCAAGATCTTGCTTCCTTTGAAGATAATCATAGGAAAGCTTTTCATGAGTTGTTGAGAGAGTTTCATGACGACTTTCAAGTTCCTCATACTTAATGTGAAGATTTTTTATGTCTTCAATTAAGGATTCAGATCGAGTCATTTCAGCACCTAACAGATCATCGCTTCTGTCTAACAGTTTTTGAATATGTTCCATAGCTTTCTGTTGTTCAGTTGCAATTTTAGCAAGTGTTTTGTAGCTGGGTTTTGAACCACAATCAGAGTCATCGTCACTAGATGTTTGATAGTGAGTAGTGCGTGTGTTTACCTTGGCACCGCGTGCCATGAAGCAGTAGGTAGAAGCGGAGTAGTCCTTTTCATTTGCATCGGTGTCGATGATGAAGTCATTGTCTTTAGTGTTGAAGATGGACTTGGCAACGTATGCTGTAGCCAGACTTGCGACGCCTGAATCGGACTCCTCCTCAGACTCCACCTCCGCCTCCTCAGAAGCGGACTCCTCCTCTGAATCCATTTCCTTGCCAACAAACGCACGTGCCTTGCCAGATGAGCTCTTCTTGTGTGATGAAGACTTTGAGGAAGACTTGGAAGAAGACTTTGAGTATTTCTTCTTCTTCTTGTCGTCAGAGTCATATTCCTTGCTCTTCTTCTTCTTTTTGTTCTCATTGTCCCACTGTGGACACTCAGAGATGAAGTGGCCAGGTTTCTTGCACTTGTGACATGTTTTCTTCTTGTAGTCGTGAGCAGAACCTTCATCATTCCTTGAGCTTGATCGGGAAGACTTTCTGAAACCTTTCTTCTTGGTGAATTTTTGGATCTTCTTCACAAGCATAGCAAGTTCCCTTCCAATGTCTTCAGGATCATCTGAACTGCTGTCAGATTCTTCTTCAGATGAGGAGACAGCTTTTGCCTTCAAGGCACGAGTTCGCCCATAGTTTGGACCGTAGATATCTCTTTTCTCAGAAAGCTGAAACTCATGTGTGTTGAGCCTCTCAAGTATGTCAGACGGATCGAGTGTCTTGAAATCAGGACGTTCTTGAATCATCAGGGCTAGGGTGTCAAACGAACTATCAAGTGATCTCAGTAGTGTCTTGACGACTTCATGTTTGGTGATCTCAGTAGCGCCGAGGGCTTGAAGCTCATTTGTGATGTTAGTGAGTCGGTCAAATGTGAGCTGGACATTCTCATTGTCATTTCGCTTGACGCGGTTGAAGAGGTTGCGAAGGACACTGACTCTCTGATCTCTCTGGGTTGAGACGCCTTCATTGACCTTGGAGAGCCAGTCCCAGACCAGCTTAGATGTTTCCAAAGCACTCACACGGCCATACTGTCCTTTGGTCAGATGACCACAGATGATATTCTTGGCAGTAGAGTCCAGTTGAATGAACTTCTTGACATCAGCAGCAGTGACACCTTCTCCAGCCTTGGGAACGCCGTTCTTGACGACATACCATAGGTCGATGTCAATGGCTTCAAGATGCATGCGCATCTTATTCTTCCAGTAGGGATATTCAGTTCCATCAAAGACGGGGCATGCAGCGGAGACTTTTATTATCCCTGCAGTCGACATAGCTAAAACTCCAGGTGGTTAAACCGAATCACACAGAACAAGGGAGCACCTTGCTCTGATACCAATTGAAAGTGCGTTATATCGACTAGAGGGGGGGTGAATAGGCGATTTTTGTGAAAGTCTTCAAAACGTGGAAGTTATGAAGACAAACAATAGAAATAAACCTATTACCCTGCAGTGAAAGGTAGACTACACTAGGCAAGCCATAGTCAAGTATTCAATAGAGTGAAAGCACAATGACTAATAGCAGCAATGTAGTAAGGATCAGGTAGGAAGATATTGTGAAGCCACACAGAACACGCAGTCACTAGTGAAGACAAAAGATAGTGCGAACATACAATGACTTCACAAGGAGTAACAGTAAGTAAAGGGAAGGGAAGGATGAAACCAGTGACTCGTTGAAGACAATGATTTGTTGGACCAGTTCCAGTTGCTGTGACAACTGTACGTCTGGTTAGGGCGGCTAGGTATTTAAACCTTAGGACACACAGTCCCGGACACCCAGTCCTAAACACGCAGCTCAGGACACCCAGTCCTCACCGTATTCCCCTTGAGCTAAGGTCACACAGACCTCGCCCAATCACTCTGGTAAGTCTTCAAGGTAGACTCCCAAACTTTCACAGACTTCGTTCACCGGCAATCCACAATGTCTCTTGGATGCTCAGAACGCGACGCCTAACCGGCTGGAGGATGCACAGTCCTCAAGTGTAATAAGTTTTCAGATCACACAAACAAGAAGACTTAAGTGATGCCCAATTCTCTTTGGCTCTGGGTGGTTAGGGCTTTATCCTCGCAAGGAATTCTCTCTCAAAGGCTTCGAGGTGGGTTGCTCTCAAACGACAAAAGCCGTACTCTGAATCTGAGCAGCCAACCGTTTATGGTTGTAGGGGGTGGGCTATTTATAGCCACTTGGCAACCCGACCTGATTTGTCTGAAATGACCCTGGGTCACTAAGGAACTGACACGTGTTCCAACGGTCAGATTTCAAACTCACACGGCAACTTTACTTGGGCTTCAAGCAAAGCTGACTTACCCGACTCTGGACAAGATTCGCTCTCAAAGTCTTCACTCGAAGACATAGGTTTTGTTTAAGCATCACTTCAGTCATTCTGACTGGTTCTCTTGGACCCCACTTAACAGTACGGTGATTCCTATGACTCAACACAGAAGAAAGAGAACTACGAAAGATCTAAGTCTTCGAGCTCCATAGGCTTCATGTGGTGTCTTCTCTTGTCATAGTCTTCAATGTGAGTATCTTCATATACCACCTTTGACTTCATTGTCTTCATACATTTTTAGGGGTCATCTCTGGTAGGAAAACCGAATCAATGAGGGACTTCTACCTGTGTTATCCTGCAATTCTCACAAACACATTAGTCCCTCAACTAGGTTTGTCGTCAATACTCCAAAACCAACTAGGAGTGGCACTAGATGCACTTACAACCTTCCAGCTTTGCATGTGGAGAATGTCCTTAGATGGGCCAGAGAGTTCGCCTGATAATGTGATAGATAGTGCATGGCAGATACTCAAGGTCTTCAACAAAGAACTCCTTAGGATATGCATCATCTGGAGGAAAAGGCTTCATCATGCTAAGCATCTGACTCATGTTCGGTTCAGGCTTTTGAAAGATGCTCTCCATAGCTGCACTGTGAAGTTGACAACCAGGTTCATAAAGATCTCCAGGAGTGGGCAGACCAGTGAGCTCAATGATATCAAAGGCTTTGGCTTCGTGATGAACATTGCCGGTCATCCACTCAAGGACCCAAGTCTTGGGATCTCTGTTGTAGCCAAGAATGTGAAGAGTGGCCTAGAATTGAAGCAGCAACTTTTCGTTCCAGTGCTCTTGGTCGGTGACGAAAGGCAACAATCCAGACTCTTTGAAGCAATCCAGAGCTTCTTCCAAGCAAGGCAGACAAGTTATGGCTTCAGTGTCAAGACGCATATGAGGGAAAATGCGACCTTGATTGTACAGAATGCATGAGTAATAAATTTGCTGCGGATAGCTCCAGAACCGATCAGAAGATATTCTTTCCCTTGAGTAGGGGTTCTTGGCGCTATTGAAGAAGGTGTTGTCTGCTTTGAAGCCGTTGACATTAAAGGATCCGGGTGCTGATGCAGGACCTGGAAACCTGGGCAACATTGGCATTGGCTTCTGTACCTGAGGCATGTGCTCAACGTGGTAGTCAAACTGAGGACCAGCAGCAGGCGCAGGAACAGGAGAAGTAGCATCATTGGCTTCACTGACTTCTGGCACATTGGTTGGTGAAGGCTCCACATTTGCTTCAGCCATGACAACGTCATTGGCTTCATTTGTGTTGTTGGTGGAAGCCTCAAGATTCTCAACCTCCACTTGATGAGCTGGAGGGTCGGGCATAGACACGTTCTCCTCGAGAACAGGTTCTTTAGTAATGGGGGGAGTAGGGACACGTTCTTCTTCTCGTGTGCCGTCGGCTGATGCAGCCGGAATGTCTTCCGCAGCTTTAGCCTCAGACTCGGAGACATTCACAGTAGGAGCGGCATCTGGAAACACTTGACATGCAATAGATTGGTGGGGCACTTCTCCTTCTGGAACGCTCGAAAGAGGGACTTGAGACCTTGGTCCTTTGCGAAGCCTGCGTAACGCTGGTGACACCTCTGGAGATGGAGTTGGCTGGGCCTCAAAGTCATCTTCTTCTTCTTGCCGGGGTGGTGTGACTTGTTGTGGGTGATCCGCCCATGATGCATCCTGAGCAATTGGCGCTAGAGGATGACCAATGCTGATGAGTTCGCTGTGCGTAAGCACAGGCGATGATACCATGTTGTGCTTGATCTGAGGAAGAACTACATCATCTTCAACATTGTCATGGTGACCAATGTCTTCAGCAGCGGTGGGTGACGAAGCTATGTACCTAGGGTAGGGGCATGGACCTGTCCTAAGAGCCCTACCCAAGGACATCCCTGGAAGAAGTCACCTTTCAATCGACTTGAAGGTATCCCACTCGACAGATTCAAGACACTCGACCAGGAAGCTACCACTCGACTACGAAGCCAACCACTCGACTGACAGGAGATCTAAAGTCACTCCACAAGTAAACGGTCGGCCATTAAGTAGTCTTTATGGGCATCATAGCACTTTATTAGGGACGTTACCAGTAACGCCCAGTCTTAATGTATTTTAACCCTGCATTACTGAGGGCTGGAGGGGTCTGGCGAACTCTATATAAGCCACCCCCCTCCTCAGTAGCAGGGGTTGGCACCCTTGTAATTCATACACACATAATCCAGTCGACCGCCTCCGGGCACCGAGACGTAGGGCTGTTACTTCCTCCGCGAAGGGCCTGAACTCGTACATCCTGGTGTTTTTACAACTTCTCCATAGCTGAGATCTAGCCTCTCCATACATACCCCCCTACCTCACTGTCAGAGTTAGAACCACGACAGTTGGCGCCCACCGTGGGGCAGGAGTCTTAGCGCCCAGTTGGAGAAGTTGCGATTTTTCCGATCCCTTTGATCATGTTTTCGTGCGGAGATTTGGTGGAGGGCCGCGAGATCCGTCTCGGCGCACTCACGTTCATCGCCGACGACTCCGCTTGGCTTCAGGAGGCTCCACTCGACATCGACGCCCTTCTGTCCGCGGTGCGACGCACTTCCGCGCATGTGTTCGTGGCGTCCTCCTACGGCAGCCGTCGACCCAGTATCGATCGGCTCCCGTGTCATCTCCCCGCCCTGTCTCCTGCCGGTGCAAGCGCTCCACCCGGTCGAGACTTCAGAGGTGGGTGAGACATGCCGTGGCCCGCCAGTCGGCAGCCCCACAAGTCACGGTAATCGAGCCCGACGAATCCCTCTACGGCCTGTTCGACCGGCTCCGCGGAGACCGCATCCGAGTGCGACAGCAGCGACCCGGCGGCTGAGGTTCTGGCGGTCGATGGAACACACAGTCCTCCCGGTTTCCCTTGCACCGATGGAGGCGCGGGTGGAGGCGACCCGTCGCATCCCCACGATGAGTATCTCCCCGAACCTCTCACGTCATTGCAGCGAGAGGAGCTTCGCCGCCGGAACATGGATGCACTCCACACTCCTATCGTCGAAGAAACCCCCGAGGCCCGGGCCTTGGAGGACGCGCGCTTGGCTAACTTGGCCGAGCGCACTCGACTGGAGAATCTCCAGCGAATACTCAACGAGCAAGCGCGTCAGCGAGCTCCCGAGTCCAGTCGACGTCAGCTCTTCCCGCCTACGCAGGTATATCGAACCCCAGTTCAGAATTTGGCAGCCGCGGCCCGTATAGCAAAATCGATTCAGCCCTCCCAGTCGGAGGCTGGCATGGGCTTGTTGCAAATCAGAGCGTTGCTCCGGGCAGCGGGAAACCAGAATTCCACTGTTTCTCAGTCGCGGAATAGAATCCACAGTCGATCCGTTGCAACGGATACAGTCCAGTCGGCTCACAGCCCAAGATCGCCCCCGAGGCATGAGGGACGTGGAGACCGGCACGATCAGTACAGAAGAAATGAGCAGTATGATCACCGGTTCGATCGACGTCGAGTGCCAACCCCTCCCCCGAGGAGTGGGTCATATGCGCCTCGACAGCAGGATGACAGACACCCTCATAGTGTTGGGCGGAGAGTTCCAATCGACCCCAGGGACCCAGGCTTTGATGCGAGATCCATCCTCGTTCGGGGTCTGGTTGATAGGAACAGAGCTCACCGAGAAGGCCACGACAGGGATGCGCCTGCCAGTAGTAGAGTACGTGTTTCGGGGCAAGAGTGTTTCAGTCGAGCCATCAGGGCCGCAGTGATTCCTCCCAACTTCCGGTTGGCGACTGGAGTCAGCAAGTTCACCGGCGAGTCTAAGCCTGACACTTGGCTCGAAGACTACCGAGTGGCTGTCCAGATTGGTGGCGGCAATGATGAGGTGGCTATGAAGCATTTGCCTCTCCTGTTAGAGGGCTCAGCCAGAGCGTGACTGAATCAGTTAGCACCCAGCAGCATCTACACTTGGGAGGATCTCTCTCGAGTGTTTGTCACGACCTTTGAAGGAACATGCAAGCGACCGGCAGGCCTTACAGAATTGCGGTCTTGCGTGCAGAAACCGAGTGAAACTCTGAGGGATTACATCCAGAGGTGGATCACTTTGCATCACACAGTTGAGAATGTACCAGATCACCAAGCAGTTTGTGCCTTTAAAGAAGGCGTCAAGAACAGAGAGTTGAACCTGAAGTTCGGTCGGACCGGAGAAATGTCTTTGAATCGGATGATGGAAATTGCCGCCAAATACGCTAACGGAGAAGATGAAGATCGACTCCGGAGTGGCAAGTAGAAAGCAGTCGCCCAGGAAACCGGAGGCAATTCGAGTCGGAAGCAGAAGCGGAAGGCCGAGCCAGCCGCTCCTGGGGAGGCCCTGGCCGTAACCCAGGGAAAATTCAAGGGAAAACCCAAGGGGCCCTGGAACCCCAAGAAAGTCAAGGACCAAGATGGAAATGATGTTTTGGATCTGCCATGTCACATCCACACCAAGAAAGATGAAGAGGGTAATCTTATTTACCCAAAGCATACCACTCGACAGTGCCGGCTCCTGATCCAGCAGTTTCAGGGCAAGCAGTCCAAAGACAAGGAAAAAGAGTCAGACAGAGTTGAGGACAAAGAAGATAGTGACGATGGATACCCCCAAGTCAATTCCACCTTGATGATTTTTGCTGATGTCGAAAGCAAAAGTTGACTGAAAGTCATTAACCGTGAAGTGAATATGGTTGCCCCGGCAACACCCAGCTACCTGAAGTGGTCTGAGACTGCCATCACATTCGACCAGTCCGATCACCCTACGCACATTGCCACCCCTGGGAGGCAAGCTCTGGTGGTCGATCCAGTTGTCGAAGGCACTCGACTGACCAAAGTCCTGATGGATGGTGGCAGCGGCCTGAACATACTGTATGCAGAAACGTTGAAAGGGATGGGCATTCCGATGTCCAGGCTCAGTGCCAGCAACATGAGTTTCCATGGAGTCATTCCTGGAAAGAAAGCCGAGTCACTCGGCCAGATTGCTCTCGATGTGGTTTTCGGTGATTCAAAGAATTACCGCAAGGAAAAGTTGACATTTGAGGTTGTGGACTTCCAAAGTGCTTATCATGCTATTCTGGGTTGGCCAGCTTATGCACGCTTCATGGCTCGACCGTGCTATGTGTATCTCAAGTTGAAGATGCCCGGCCCCAGAGGTGTGATCACCGTTACAGGCAATCGGAAGAAAGCAGAGGAGTGTTTTCAGAAAGGATCAAAGATCGCTGATGCTCAGATGTCAGTAGTCGAGCTGCAAGAGTACCAGAAGACTGCTGATCCGAGTGAATTGCCGCGGGCCAAGAAGCCAGCTTCAGAATCAGCTTTTCAGTCGTCCTGTGAAACTAAGCCAGTTCACATTCACCCGACCGACCCCAATGTTGCTCCGACTCACATCTCAATGACGCTCGACTCCAAATAGGAAGAAGCACTCATCCAGTTCCTCCGTGAGAACTGGGACATCTTCGCATGGAAGCCTTCTGACATGCCTGGAGTTCCCAGGGGGCTGGCTGAGCATCGTCTACGAGTCGACCCGAAGTTCAAGCATGTGAAAGAACATCTTCGACGATTCGCCGTCCAGAAGAGGAAAGCTATTGGCGAGGAGGTGGCTCGGCTCTTAGCAGCGGAGTTCATCCGAGAGATTTACCACTCCGAGTGGCTCGCCAATGATGTCATGGTCCCCAAGAAGGACAAGTCACTTCGCATGTGCATTGACTTTAAACATATCAATCGGGCCTGCCCGAAAGATCATTTCCCTCTCCCCCGCATCGACCAGGTAGTCGACTCGACCGCGGGGTGTGAGCGTTTGTCTTTTCTAGATGCTTATTCAGGGTACCATCAGATCCGTCTGTATGGACACGACGAGATCAAAACGGCTTTCATCACCCCATTCGGGTGCTTCTGTTATGTCACCATGCCCTTCGGCTGTTGGGGAATGCAGTAATTTCAAAAAAAATTCCTATGCACACGCAAGATCATGGTGATGCATAGCAACGAGAGGGGGAGTATGATCTACATACCTAGTAGATCGACAACGGAAGCGTTTGGTTGATGTAGTCGTACGTCTCCATGGCCCGACCGATCAAGCACCGAAACTATGGCACCTCCGAGTTTTAGCACACGTTCAGCTCGATGACGATCCCCGGACTCCGATCCAGCAAAGTGTCGGGGAAGAGTTCAGTCAGCACGACGACGTGGTGACGATCTTGATGTACTACTGCTGCAGGGCTTCGCCTAAGCACCGCTACAATATTATCGAGGACTATGGTGGCTGGGGGCGCCGCACACGGCTAAGGAATAGATCACGTGGATCAACTTGTGTCTCTGGGGTGCCCCTGCCTCCGTATATAAAGGACTAAAGGGGGGAGGCTGGCCGGCCAAGGAGGGCGCGCCAGGAGAGTCCTACTCCCTCTGGGAGTAGGATTCCCCCCCCCCCCCAATCCTAGTTGGAATAGGATTCGCGGAGGGGGAAAAGAGAGAGGGGGGGCCGGCCACCTCTCCTTGTCCTAATAGGACTAGGGGAGGGGGGAGGCGCGCGGCCCATCTTGGGCTGCCCCTTCTCTTTTCCACTAAAGCCCACTAAGGCCCATATAGCTCCCGGGGGGTTCCGGTAACCTCCCGGTACTCCGGTAAAATCCCGATTTCACCCGGAACACTTCCGATATCCAAACATAGGCTTCCAATATATCAATCTTTATGTCTCGACCATTTTGAGACTCCTCGTCATGTCCGTGATCACATCCGGGACTCCGAACAACCTTCGGTACATCAAAATGCATAAACTCATAATATAACTGTCATCGTAACCTTAAGCGTGCGGACCCTACGGGTTCGAGAACAATGTAGACATGACCGAGACATGTCTCCGGTCAATAACCAACAGCGGGACCTGGATGCCCATATTGGCTCCTACATATTCTACGAAGATCTTTATCGGTCAGACCGCATAACAACATACGTTGTTCCCTTTGTCATCGGTATGTTACTTGCCCGAGATTCGATCGTCGGTATTCCAAATACCAAGTTCAATCTCGTTACTGGCAAGTCTCTTTACTCGTCCTGTAATACATCATTCCGCAACTAACTCATTAGTTGCAATGCTTGCAAGGCTTAAGTGATGCGCATTACCGAGAGGGCCCAGAGATACCTCTCCGACAATCGGAGTGACAAAACCTAATCTCGAAATACGCCAACCCAACATGTACCTTTGGAGACACCTGTAGTACTCCTTTATAATCACCCAGTTACGTTGTGACGTTTGGTAGCACCCAAAGTGTTCCTCCGGTAAACGGGAGTTGCATAATCTCATAGTTATAGGAACATGCATAAGTCATGAAGAAAGCAATAGCAACATACTAATCGATCGGGTGCTATGCTAATGGAATGGGTCATGTCAATCATATCATTCACTTAATGATGTGATCCTGTTAATCAAATAACAACTCATTGTTCATGGTCAGGAAACATAACCATCTTTGATTAACGAGCTAGTCAAGTAGAGGCATACTAGTGACACTTTGTTTGTCTATGTATTCACACATGTATTATGTTTCCGGTTAATACAATTCTAGCATGAATAATAAACATTTATCATGATATAAGGAAATAAATAATAACTTTATTATTGCCTCTAGGGCATATTTCCTTCAGTCTCCCACTTGCACTAGAGTCAATAATCTAGATTACACAGTAATGATTCTCACACCCATGGAGCCTTGGTGCTGATCATGTTTTGCTCGTGGAAGAGGCTTAGTCAACGGGTCTGCAACATTCAGATCCGTATGTATCTTGCAAATCTCTATGTCTCCCACCTGGACTAGATCCCGGATGGAATTGAAGCGTCTCTTGATGTGCTTGGTTCCCTTGTGAAATCTGGATTCCTTTGCCAAGGCAATTGCACCAGTATTGTCACAAAAGATTTTCATTGGACCCGATGCACTAGGTATGACACCTAGATCGGATATGAACTCCTTCAACCAGACTCCTTCATTTGCTGCTTCCGAAGCAGCTATGTACTCCTATTCACATGTAGATCCCGCTACAATGCTTTGTTTAGAACTGCACCAACTTACAGCCCCACCGTTTAATGTAAACACGTATCCGGTTTGCGATTTAGAATCGTCCGGATCAGTGTCAAAGCTTGCATCAACGTAACCTTTTACGATGAGCTCTTTGTCACCTCCATATACGAGAAACATATCCTTAGTCCTATTCAGGTATTTCAGGATGTTCTTGACCGCTATCCAGTGATCCACTCCTGGATTACTTTGGTACCTCCCTGCTAGACTTATAGCAAGGCACACATCAGGTCTGGTACACAGCATTGCATACATGATAGATCCTATGGCTGATGCATATGGAACATCTTTCATATTCTCTCTATCTTCTGCAGTGGTCGGGCATTGAGTCTTACTCAACTTCACACCTTGTAACACAGGCAAGAACCCTTTCTTTGCTTGATCCATTTTGAACTTCTTCAAAACTTTGTCAAGGTATGTGGTTTGTGAAAGTCCAATTAAGCGTCTTGATCTATCTCTATAGATCTTAATGCCTAATATGTAAGCAGCTTCACCGAGGTCTTTCATTGAAAAACTTTTATTCAAGTATCCCTTTATGCTATCCAGAAATTCTACATCATTTCCAATTAGTAATATGTCATCCACATATAATATCAGAAATGCTACAGAGCTCCCACTCACTTTCTTGTAAATACAGGCTTCTCCAAAAGTCTGCATAAAACCAAATGCTTTGATCACACTATCAAAACGTTTATTCCAACTCCGAGAGGCTTGCACCAGTCCGTAAATGGATCGCTGGAGCTTGCACACTTTGTTAGCTCCCTTTGGATCGACAAAACCTTCTGGTTGCATCATATACAACTCTTCTTCCAGAAATCCATTCAGGAATGCAGTTTTGACATCCATCTGCCAAATTTCATAATCATAAAATGCGGCAATTGCTAACATGATTGGAACAGACTTAAGCATCGCTACGGGTGAGAAGGTCTCATCGTAGTCAATCCCTTGAACTTGCCGAAAACCTTTTGCGACAAGTCGAGCTTTGTAGACAGTAATATTACCGTCAGCGTCAGTCTTCTTCTTGAAGATCCATTTATTCTCAATTGCTTGCCGATCATCGGGCAAGTCAACCAAAGTCCATACTTTGTTCTCATACATGAATCCCATCTCAGATTTCATGGCTTCAAGCCACTTTGCGGAATCTGGGCTCACCATTGCTTCTTCATAGTTCGTAGGTTCATTATGATCTAGCATCATGACTTCCAGAACGGGATTACCGTACCACTCTGGGGCGGATCTTACTCTGGTTGATCTACGAGGTTCAGTAGTATCTTGTTCTGAAGTTTCATGATCATTATCATTAACTTCCTCACTAACTGGTGTAGGTGTCACAGAAACAGTTTTCTGTGATGTACTACGTTCCAATAAGGGAGCAGGTACAGTTACCTTGTCAAGTTCTACTTTCCTCCCACTCACTTCTTTCGAGAGAAACTCCTTCTCTAGAAAGTTTCCGAATTTAGCAACAAAAGTCTTGCCTTCGGATCTGTGATAGATGGTGTATCCAATAGTCTCCTTTGGATATCCTATGAAGACACATTTCTCCGATTTGGGTTCGAGCTTATCAGGTTGAAGCTTTTTCACATAAGCATCGCAGCCCCAAACTTTCAGAAATGACAACTTTGGTTTCTTGCCAAACCACAGTTCATAAGGCGTCGTCTCAACGGATTTTGATGGTGCCCTATTTAACGTGAATGCAGCCATCTCTAGAGCGTATCCCCAAAACGATAGCGGTAAATCAGTAAGAGACATCATAGATCGCACCATATCCAGTAAAGTACGATTACGATGTTCGGACACACCATTACGCTGAGGTGTTCCGGGTGGCGTGAGTTGCGAAACTATTCCACAATTTTTCAAATGTACACCAAACTCGTAACTCAAATATTCTCCTCCACGATCAGATCGTAGAAACTTTATTTTCTTGTTACGATGATTTTCAACTTCACTCTGAAATTCCTTCAACTTTTCAAATGTTTCAGACTTATGTTTCATTAAGTAGATATACCCATATCTGCTTAAATCATCTGTGAAGGTGAGAAAATAACGATATCCGCCACGAGCCTCAATATTCATCGGACCACATACATCTGTATGTATGATTTCCAACAAATCTGTTGCTCTCTCCATAGTACCGGAGAACGGTGTTTTAGTCATCTTGCCCATGAGGCACGGTTCGCAAGTACCAAGTGATTCATAATCAAGTGGTTCCAAAAGGGCATCAGTATGGAGTTTCTTCATGCGCTTTACACCGATATGACCTAAAGGCAGTGCCACAAATAAGTTGCACTCTCATTATCAACTCTGCATCTTTTGGCTTCAACATTATGAATATGTGTGTTACTACTATCGAGATTCAACAAGAATAGACCACTCTTCAAGGGTGCATGACCATAAATGATATTACTCATATAAATAGAACAACCATTATTCTCTAATTTAAATGAACAACCATCTCGCATCAAACAAGATCGAGATATAATGTTCATGCTTAACGATGGCACCAAATAACAATTATTTAGGTCTAATACTAATCCCGAAGGTAGATGTAGAGGTAGCGTGCCGACTGTGATCACATCGACTTTGGAACCGTTTCCCACGCGCATCGTCACCTCGTCCTTAACCAATCTTCACTTGATCCGTAGTCCCTGTTTTGAGTTGCAAATATTAGCAACAGAACCAGTATCAAATACCCAGGTGCTACTGCGAGCATTAGTAAGGTACACATCAATAACATGTATATCACATAAACCTTTGTTCACCTTGCCATCCTTCTTATCCGCCAAATACTTGGGGCAGTTCCGCTTCCAGTGACCAGTCTGCTTGCAATAGAAGCACTCAGTTTCAGGCTTAGGTCCAGGTTTGGGTTTCTTCTCTTGAGTAGCAACTTGCTTGCTGTTCTTTTTGAAGTTCCCCTTCTTCTTCCCTTTGCCCTTTTTCTTGAAACTAGTGGTCTTGTTGACCATCAACACTTGATGCTCCTTCTTGATTTCTACCTCCGCAGCTTTCAGCATCGCGAAGAGCTCGGGAATAGTCTTATTCATCCCTTGCATATTATAGTTCATCACGAAGCTCTTGTAGCTTGGTGGAAGTGATTGGAGAATTCTGTCAATGACGCAATCATCTGGAAGATTAACTCCCAATTGAATCAAGTGATTATTATACCCAGACATTTTGAGTATATGCTCACTAACAGAACTGTTCTCTTCCATCTTGCAGCTATAGAACTTATTGGAGACTTCATATCTCTCAATCCGGGCATTTGCTTGAAATATTAACTTCAACTCCTGGAACATCTCATATGCTCCATGACGTTCAAAACGTCGTTGAAGTCCCGATTCTAAGCCGTAAAGCATGGCACACTGAACTATCGAGTAGTCATCAGCTTTGCTCTGCCAGACATTCATAACATCCGGCGTTGCTCCTGCAGCAGGCCTGGCACCCAGCGGTGCTTCCAGGACGTAATTCTTCTGTGCAGCAATGAGGATAATCCTCAAGTTACGGACCCAGTCCGTGTAATTGCTACCATCATCTTTCAACTTTGCTTTCTCAAGGAACGCATTAAAATTCAACGGAACAACAGCACGAGCCATCTATCTACAATCAAACATAAACAAGCAAGATACTAATCAGGTACTAAGTTTCATGATAAATTTAAGTTCAGTTAATTTACTCAAAGAACTCCCACTTAGATAGACATCCCTCTAATCCTCTAAGTGATTACGTGATCCAAATCAACTAAACCATGTCCAATCATCACGTGAGATGGAGTAGTTTCATTGGTGAACATCATTATGTTGATCATATCTACTATATGATTCGCGCTCGACCTTTCGGTCTCCGTGTTCCGAGGCCATATCTGTATATGCTTGGCTCGTCAAGTATAACCTGAGTATTCCGCGTGTGCAACTGTTTTGCACCCGTTGTATTTGAACGTAGAACCTATCACACCCGATCATCACGTGGTGTCTCAGCACGAAGAACTTTTGCAACGGTGCATACTCAGGGAGAACACTTCTTGATAATTTAGTGAGAGATCATCTTATAATGCTACCGTCAATCAAAGCAAGATAAGATGCATAAAAGATAAACATCACATGCAATCAATATAAGTGATATGATATGGCCATCATCATCTTGTGCTTGTGATCTCCATCTTCGAAGCACCGTCGTGATCACCATCATCATCGGCGTGACACCTTGATCTCCATCGTAGCATCGTTGTCGTCTTGCCAAGCTTGTGCTTCCACGACTATCGCTACCGTTTAGTGATAAAGTAAAGCATTACATCGCGATTGCATTGCATACAATAAAGCGACAACCATATGGCTCCTGCCGGTTGCCGATAACTCGGTCATAAAACATGATCATCTCATACAATAAAATTCAGCATCATGTCTTGACCATATCACATCACAACATGCCCTGCAAAAACAAGTTAGACGTCTTCTACTTTGTTGTTGCAAGTTTTACGTGGTTGCTACGGGCTTAAGTAAGAACCAATCTCACCTACGCATCAAAACCACAACGATAGTTTGTCAATTTGACTCCATTTTAACCTTCGCAAGGACCGGGCGTAGCCATACTTGGTTCAACTAAAGTTGGAGAAACTGTCACCCACAAGCCACCTCTGTGCAAAGCACGTCGGGAGAACCTGTCTCGCGTAAGCGTACGCGTAATGTCGGTCTGGGCCGCTTCATCCAACAATACCACCGAACCAAAGTATGACATGCTGGTAGGCAGTATGACTTATATCGCCCACAACTCACTTGTGTTCTACTCGTGCATATAACATCAACATATAAAACCTAGGCTCGGATGCCACTGTTGGGGAACGCAGTAATTTCAAAAAAAATCCTACGCACATGCAAGATCATGGTGATGCATAGCAACGAGAGGGGGAGTATGATCTACATACCTAGTAGATCGACAACGGAAGTGTTTGGTTGATAGAGTCGTACGTCTCCACGGCCCGACCGATCAAGCACCGAAACTACGGCACCTCCAAGTTTTAGCACACGTTCAGCTCGATGACGATCCCCGGACTCCGATCCAGCAAAGTGTCGGGGAAGAGTTCCGTCAGCATGACGGCGTGGTGACGATCTTGATGTACTACTGCTGCAGGGCTTCGCCTAAGCACCGCTACAATATTATCGAGGACTATGGTGGCTGGGGGCGCCGCACACGGCTAAGGAATAGATCATGTGGATCAACTTGTGTCTCTGGGGTGCCCCTGCCTCCGTATATAAAGGACTAAAGGGGGGAGGCTGGCCGGCCAAGGAGGGCGCGCCAGGAGAGTCCTACTCCCTCTGGGAGTAGGATTTCCCCCCCCCCCCCCAATCCTAGTTGGAATAGGATTCGCGGAGGGGGAAAAGAGAGAGGGGGGGCCAGGCACCTCTCCTTGTCCTAATAGGACTAGGGGAGGGGGAGGCGCGCGGCCCATCTTGGGCTGCCCCTTCTCTTTTCCACTAAAGCCCACTAAGGCCCATATAGCTCCCGGGGGGTTCCGGTAACCTCCCGGTACTCCGGTAAAATCCCGATTTCACCCGGAACACTTCCGATATCCAAACATAGGCTTCCAATATATCAATCTTTATGTCTCGACCATTTTGAGACTCCTCGTCATGTCCGTGATCACATCCGGGACTCCGAACAACCTTCGGTACATCAAAATGCATAAACTCATAATATAACTGTCATCGTAACCTTAAGCGTGCGGACCCTACGGGTTTGAGAACAATGTAGACATGACCGAGACATGTCTCCGGTCAATAACCAACAGCGGGACCTGGATGCCCATATTGGCTCCTACATATTCTACGAAGATCTTTATCGGTCAGACCGCATAACAACATACGTTGTTCCCTTTGTCATCGGTATGTTACTTGCCCGAGATTCGATCGTCGGTATTCCAAATACCTAGTTCAATCTCGTTACTGGCAAGTCTCTTTACTCGTTTTGTAATACATCATTCCGCAACTAACTCATTAGTTGCAATGCTTGCAAGGCTTAAGTGATGTGCATTACCGAGAGGGCCCAGAGATACCTCTCCGACAATCGGAGTGACAAAACCTAATCTCGAAATACGCCAACCCAACATGTACCTTTGGAGACACCTGTAGTACTCCTTTATAATCACCCAGTTACGTTGTGACGTTTGGTAGCACCCAAAGTGTTCCTCCGGTAAACGGGAGTTGCATAATCTCATAGTTATAGGAACATGCATAAGTCATGAAGAAAGCAATAGCAACATACTAATCGATCGGGTGCTATGCTAATGGAATGGGTCATGTCAATCAGATCATTCACTTAATGATGTGATCCCGTTAATCAAATAACAACTCATTGTTCATGGTCAGGAAACATAACCATCTTTGATTAACGAGCTAGTCAAGTAGAGGCATACTAGTGACACTTTGTTTGTCTATGTATTCACACATGTATTATGTTTCCGGTTAATACAATTCTAGCATGAATAATAAACATTTATCATGATATAAGGAAATAAATAATAACTTTATTATTGCCTCTAGGGCATATTTCCTTCATCGGCCTCAAGAATGTTGGGGCCACGTTCATGAGGATGATTCAGAAGTGTTTGCTCACTCAGATCAGTCAGAACGCAGAAGCATGCATGGATGATATTGTGGTTAAGTCACGGAAAGGTTCCGACCTGCTGACTGACCTTGCCGAAACCTTTGCTAACCTCAGGGGATATGATATCAAGATCAATCCATCAAAGTGCACATTCAGAGTTCCAGGTGGAAAGTTACTCGTTTTTCTCGTTTCCGAACAAGGAATCGACGCCAATCCCGAGAAAGTTGGCACCATATTCCGGATGAAGTGCCCTGTGCGTGTGCACGATGTCCAGAAGCTTACAGGTTGCTTGGCCGCTCTAAGTCGATTCATTTCTCGTCTCGGCGAAAAGGCGTTGCCTCTTTACCGACTGATGAAGAAGTCTAACAAGTTCGAGTGGACTCCGGAAGCTGATGCAGCGTTTGCAGAGCTCAAAGCTCTGCTCTCCACCCAGCCGGTACTTGCTGCCCCAATCAGTAAAGAGCCTTTGCTGCTTTACATTGTGGCCATGGGACAAGTTGTCAGTACAGTACTTACGGTCGAGCGGGAAGAACAAGGAAAGGCCTTCAGAGTTCAACGCCCAGTATATTATGTGTCTGAAGTTTTGACTCCTTCGAAGCAAAGATATCCCCATTACCAGAAGCTTGTATATGGGATTTACATGACCACGAAGAAGGTTGCACACTACTTCTCTGACCATTCCATTACGGTCGTCAGCGACGCTCCACTGTCAGAGATTTTGCACAACAGAGATGCAACTGGTCGAGTGGCGAAGTGGGCGATTGAACTCCTTCCCCTAGATATCAAGTTTGAAGCAAAGAAGGCTATCAAGTCCCAAGCAATTGCAGATTTCATCGCCGAGTGGATTGAATAGCAGCTTCCGACTCAAGTCCACTCGGAGCACTGGACCAAGTTCTTCGATGGATCTAAGATGCTGAATGGTTCCGGTACTGGGGTAGTATTGGTCTCCCCCCGAGGAGATAAGCTCAGATATGTTCTCCAGATTCACTTCGATTCCTCCAATAATGAAGCAGAATATGAAGCACTCTTGTATGGGTTGCGCATGGCCATTTCACTCGGCGTCCGGCGCCTCATGGTCTATGGTGACTCAGATTTGGTGGTTAATCAGGTGATGAAGGAGTGAGACGTCAGAAGCCCAGCTATGACTGGCTACTGCAACGCAGTAAGAAAGCTAGAAAAGAAATTCGAGGGGTTAGAGCTTCATCACATCCCCTGACTGAAAAATCAAGCAGCTGATGATCTGGCAAAGATAGGCTCCAAGAGAGAAGCCATTCCCAGCAATGTGTTTTTGGAGCACATCCGCTCGCCGTCAGTCCAGGAGGATCCTTTTACAGAAGAAGCCCCGCAACCGAAAAGTGCCACAGATCCGACTGAAGTCGAAATTCCTGCTGTGGTCGACCTAGTCATGGAGGTCTTAGCAATCACTCCCGACTGGACGATACCATACATCGCGTATATCTTGAGGAAAGAACTTCCAGAGGACGTAGAAGAGGCTCAACAGATCGTCCGTCGATCTAAAGCTTTCACAGTCATAAAAGGACAGTTGTATAGGGAAAGCGCAACTGGAATCAGTCAGAAGTGCATAACGCCAGAAGAAGGTCAGATAATCCTTGATGATATCCACTCGGGGACCTGTGGTCACCATGCGTCCTCTCGGACCATCACGGCCAAAGCATACCGAGCGGGTTTTTACTGGCCCAGGGCAAACGAAATGGCGAAAGAGATAGTCGACAAGTGTGAAGGCTACCAGTTCTACTCCAACATGTCGCACAAGCCAGCATCAGCTCTGAGGACCATTCCACTCATCTGGCCCTTCGCTGTTTGGGGACTGGACATGGTTGGTCCACTGAGAATAGGCAGGAGCGGATTCACACATGTGCTTGTGGCAGTCGACAAGTTCACCAAATGGATTGAAGCCAAGCCTATCAAAAATCTTAATGCTAGCACTACTATCAGTTTCATCAGAGAGTTGATATTCAGATATGGGGTCCCGCATAGCACCATCACTGACAATGGGTCAAACTTCGATTCAGACAAGTTCAGAGCTTTCTGCGCCTCTCAAGGCACATGAGTCGACTACGCGTCGGTCGCGCATCCCCAGTCGAATGGACAAGCTGAAAGAGCAAATGGTCTGATTCTCAAAGGACTGAAGCCTCGACTGATGCGTGACCTCAAGCACGCAGCAGGCGCTTGGGTCGACGAGGTTCCGTCAGTTTTGTGGGGACTAAGGACCACCCCGAACCGGTCGACTGGAAGAACGCCATTCTTTCTGGTTTACGGAGCCGAAGCCGTCCTGCCGAGTGATCTACTTCACAACGCCCCCAGAGTCGAGCTTTATAACAAAGACGAAGCAGAGCAAGCCCGGCAAGACGCGGTCGACCTCCTAGAGGAGGAGAGGGAAATGTCTATGATCAGATCGACCATCTATCAGCAAGACTTGCGTCGATTCCATGCCAGAAATGTGAAGAGCCGAGCCTTCCAAGAAGGAGATTTGGTCCTCCGAGTGGATCAACAGAAACCACACAAACTTGCTCCTACTTGGGAAGGCCCCTTCATCGTCACTAGAGTCCTCCACAATGGAGCATATCATCTCTACAACGTTGATCGCCAGATCGACGAGCCACGAGCTTGGAATGCGGAACTACTCCGCACATTTTACACTTGAATTCTCACTCGGATGAGGTGTAATAAGAAAAACTTCTGTAGTTTATTTTTATCAAAGACAAGAGTGTCCCAGTTCTTCCTGTAATTGCTGTCACTTTTGTTTGCGTGCGAAATCCCCCAGTGGGTAGCTTAGCTGCGAATCCGTTTCGCCTAAGTTTGCAAAAAAATCCTACCGAGTGGTGAGCCAGACTCCCACTCGGGGGCTTAGCTGCAGCCCAGTGCTCGCCTAAGTGTTTGAAAATCCTACCGAGTGGAGAGCAAACCTCCCACTCAGGGGCTTAGCTGCAGTCCAAGTACTCGCCTAAGTATTTGAAAATCCTACCGAGTGGTGAGCCAGACTCCCACTCGGAGGCTTAGCTGCAGCCCAGTGCTCGCCTAAGTGTTTGAAAATCCTACCGAGTGGTGAGCCAGACTCCCACTTGGAGGCTTAGCTGCAGCCCAGTGCTCGCCTAAGTGTTTGAAAATCCTACCGAGTGGAGAGCAAACCTCCCACTCGGAGGCTTAGCTGCAGTCCAAGTACTCGCCTAAGTATATGAAAACCCTACCGAGTGGTGAGCCATACTCCCACTCGGAGGCTTAGCTGCAGCCCAGTACTCGCCTAAGTATATAAAAATCCTACCGAGTGGAGAGCAAACCTCCCACTCGAGGCTTAGCTGCAGCTCAGTGCTCACCTAAGTGTTCAAAAATCCTACCGAGTGGAGAGCAAACCTCCCATTCGGAGGCTTAGCTGCAGCCCCGTGCTCGCCTAAGTGTTCAAAAATCCCACCGAGTGGAAAGCAAACCTCCCACTCGGGGGCTTAGCTGCAGCCTAGTGCTCGCCTAAGTTCGGAACACGTCCCAATCCACAAGGACGGCAAGATGCGAATCGATTGTTACCTTTTCCTTCAGAGTTGCACCACAAATACGAAGTTATTTTGAGTGAAGGCCAAGTTCCACTCGGCAGATAATTCCCGAAGATATTCAACGATAAATCAAGTTCGGATAAAACCCAAAGGTCCAAGACCTCAGATCAAAGTACTCGAGCCCTCGGCTCGACAGAGTTTAACGGTTACAGAATCCACTCGGCATTCCGAGGCAAATTTAAAGTGAAGCATAAAAGTTTTTCATTCCTCAAGCGGAGGACTGGAAGGGGCGACGAACTCGTCCAAGTCGATCCCGTCTGCAATACGAGTAGCAGAAGCAATGAAAGTCTCCATGAAGTCTTGAAAGTTGTGCTTCCTGGTATTGGCAACTTGGATGGCGGCCAGCTTTTCTTCTCGTGCCTCCTTGCAATGGACGTGGACCAGAGACAGAGCGACATCAGCACCACATCTAGCAGAAGATTTCTTCCATTCCGCCACTCGACCCGGGACTTCATCCAGTCGAGCCATCAGGGACTCGAGGTCGTTCTGAAACATCGTTCCAGGCCAGAGTGATGTGTCGATCCGCGACATCGCAACCTTCAGCCGAGCAAGATAGTCAACAACGCTGGTAACACGAGACTCCAGTCGGAGCACGTTCATAGCAGCCTCGTCCTTCACGAGAGAATTGGCGGGATCCAAGCCTGGCTCCACTCGACTGGTTTCCTCTTCGAAGCTCTGGCAGAATTCTGCAAACACGATCCAAGAATAAGACGGTGGCCTTACGCGGGCTTGGTAACTGCAAGACAGCCGGGTCGAAATAATTACCTTCGAGCATGACGAACAGCTTCTTGGCGAGTCCACCGAGATAAGCCTCCAGATCGTTTACCTTCCCCGCCAGCTCACCCGCCTGGTCGTGCAGAACCATCTTGTCGTTCTTCAGTCGGCTGACCTCTCGATTAGCTGTCTCGAGAGCAGTTTTCAGTCTGGAGTTCTCCTGTTCAAGAGTTCCGACCGAAGCCAGTTTCTCTTCTACAAGCTTCATTTTGCTCGAGGCCTCCTTCTGTGCTTTGGCAAGATCTTGATCCTTCTTCTTCAGAGCTTCCTCCAGTTTATCTACAGAACATCGAGTGAACTCAACATCAAGAATGGGCAAGAAAGGGAAGTCACTCGTCAAGAATGAGAAACCTCGCCAGCCATACCTTTTGCTTCGTCTCGCGCCTTCTGCAGGTTCTGTTGAGCGAGCTTCAAGTCAAGGTCGAGCTGGATCTGTTTGTTCTCCAACTCAGTGTAGAGAGCCACAAGTTCATAGGATTTCTGCAAAAGTCAGTCGACAGAGACAATGATGACGTTTCTAAGACTACAGCTGAATCAAAAACATTCAACAGTAGTCTCGGGGACTACACCCAGTGGGTGCACTCAGCGTGCCCCCACTGGTTTTGAAAAAAAAATCGACTGCCCGCAGTCGACCGGATACAATTTCATCTGACACGGCCTGGCCAGACCGAGTGAAGGAGTAAAACTACAGCAACACAATATAAAGACTACAGTCGACTACCAGCAGTCCACCGTAGTCTCGGGGACTGCACCCAGTGGGTGCACTCAGCGTGCCCCCACTCGACCAAAAAACTTAACAGAGACACCCAGTGGGTGTACAGATTTAAAAGATCTTTGGAAAAGAGATTCTTCAGACAGCATACCCTAACAGAACAAGTAGTGAATCGACTGACCTGGACGTTACTCTGAATAGCTGAACTCGCGTCATAAGCCGCTTGGCTGGCTTCTCGAACCACCTTGACTTGCTCCATCATGATGCCTGCCTAGCGTATAGCTTCCTTAGCTGCACCCACTTGGTCCTCAGGGACGTGGTGTGTGGCGAAGAGCGAAGGCGGATTTACGGTCGACGTCGAGGGCCGTACACTCGTCAGAGGATTGCCGAAAGTCACAGAAGCCCGGGTGGTATCGCCACCGTCTCGAGCTATGGCCTCAGGCGCCGGAGTGGATTGTGGAGTCTTGCCAGCCGACGCTTTCTTGTTCCGCCTCACTCTCAGCGGCGCTTCGTCTTCGTCGTCAGGAAGGTTAATAACATGAGGAGGAGCTACGAGAAAAATTCAATCGACCAGAGGTATAAGAAATGGTCAGTCGATTCAAGGCAGAACATCAGTAATCATACCAGGGTTAGAAGTAGCAGCATCTTCCATCTCTTGATCATCGTCCTTGGCGGAGATCTCAGAAGTAGCAGCACTGCAAATTTTGAAAGACCGTCAGTCGGCTCAGCGGATCGACCAAGGATCCGTCCGCGGTCGACAAAGGAGAACAAGTTCTATCATTACCCAGAAATGGTGGGGACAGTCATCCTCATCTTGGGCAGAGCCTTGGGTGGCTTGGACGGCGCCTCGCGGGGGTGCTTGGGAGCTTTTTCAGTCGGCGCTGGAGAAGAGGTCTGAGGGCGCTTCGACGACTGCCCAACGGGAGCAGTCGCCTTGCCACGTTCCCGCGCAGGGTCGTGTGTAAGCTTGGATCGCCTTTCCAAGCGGGGAGGTTCAGCTTCCTCCTCCTCCTCCTCTTCGCTGGAGTCGACGTCGTCGTCTCCCTCTCCTTCGCCGTCAGACTCCCACTCCCCCTGTTCGTTTCCGCTTTCACCTCCGCTCGCCTCCCCTTCCTCGGCCTCCCCCTGTGCTCCATTGGGTGTCGAGTACATCTCTGTAGTTGCCTGGAGAATAGCAGACAAGTCGAGAGTCAGTCGACCGATTCAAAGAGAGCAAATGAAGAAAGTAAGATCTCAGTCGGGAACACAAGGTCAGACCTGGTCCACGTCATATGTACTGTCAAGCGGGGGCACCCTCCTGGCTCCTCGGGGGTTGTCTTTGTTCCCTGTGATGCTCGACAGCCACCCTTCCAGCATCTCGTCGGTGACCTCCTCTGGGTGAACCCGAGTGGTGTCGTCGAGACCCGAGTACAGC
This sequence comes from Triticum urartu, assembly GCF_056163025.1. Classification (NCBI taxonomy): domain Eukaryota; kingdom Viridiplantae; phylum Streptophyta; class Magnoliopsida; order Poales; family Poaceae; genus Triticum; species Triticum urartu. The sequence continues at coordinate 404,126,108 of NC_141873.1, forward strand.
CACATAGGGTGGTCACGAGCCTGAAGCGGTTGGATGCGCCTCCGAAGGAAGACCTCCAGCAAGTCCATGCCGGTCACGCCCTCTCGGACAAGCTGAACCACTCGACCAACCAGCACCTGGACTTGCGCCTTTTCCTCCGGCAGCACTTTCAGAGAGGCAGGCTTTTGAGCTCGTTCCAGAGAGAAAGGGGGAAGACCAGTCGACTGCCCTGGGGTCACCTGGTCTTGGCAATAAAACCAGGTCGACTGCCAACCACGGACCGACTCGGGAAAAGTGATAGACGGAAAAGAACTTTTACCCCTCATCTGGATCGCCAGGCCCCCGCATAGCTGGATCACTTGCGTCCGTTCGTCACTTGACTTGGCTTTCTTTACCGATTGGGAACGGCAAGTGAAGATGTGTTTAAAGAGTCCCCAATGAGGGCGGCAACCCAAGAAACTTTCGTACAAGGAAACAAAAGCCGCAAGATACACGATGGAATTGGGAGTGAAATGGTGGAGCTGCGCTCCGAAGAAGTTCAAAAAGCTCCGGAAGAAAGGATGAGGAGGTAGAGAAAATCCGCGATCGATATGGGTGGCGAGGAGGACGCACTCACCGTCACGAGGTTGGGGTTCGACTTCTCTCCCCGGGAGACACGCAGCTTCATGGGGAATGACTCCCCCCTCGACCATGTCGTCAAGATCTTCCTGCCGAATCACCGAGGGCATCCAGTCGCCCTGGATCCAATCCCTAGGCAGAGCAGTCCTCGAGGAAGATCCGCCCCGAGCGGACTTCTTCCCCTTCCCCTGCACCGCCGCCTTCTTCGCGCGCTCCAAGGCCGACGTCTTGTCCTTCACCATCGTCGCTGGCGAGGCTCGGACGGACCTACGGCGCCTAGGGTGAGAGCGGAGGTGGCAGAGGACCTTGCGGGGGGAGAAGGAAAGGCGAGAGCACACTGTTGGGGAGCCCCGAGCCGGCAACTTATAAGGAGCCGCTTTCGAGTGGCTGACCGGTAGGCCCAGGCGATCCTGTCAAATCCCGCAACAGGCGTGCGCGCGGTACGTGGCGAAAAAGGTGGCTCGGAGATCGAGGAGCTTCCATCCTATCCCATCCGATTACTTCGGCCGCCCCCGTCCCGCTCGCTTCCCGAAATTCAAGTCCTGCAAAATCCGCAGGCTGCAGAACGACTCATCAAACTGAAGAGCCCGCTCATGCCGGCACTCGGTATTCCACAAGTAAGGAAATTCACTCAACGAGAGACCAAGAATGGATCAAGGTGACCGAAAGAAGTTGACAACGTCATCCGTGACAATTGATCCAGTACAAGACATTCGTATAACGCTAAGAACCAGTCGGAAGGACCCCCAACTCCTTCCCCACTCGAACCTCGATCCATTCGGGGGCTAATGACGAAGCTATGTACCTAGGGTAGGGGCATGGACCTGTCCTAAGAGCCCTACCCAAGTACATCCCTGGAAGAAGTCACCTTTCAATCGACTTGAAGGTATCCCACTCGACGGATTCAAGACACTCGACCAGGAAGCTACCACTCAACTACGAAGCCAACCACTCGACTGACAGGAGATCTAAAGTCACTCCGCAAGTAAACGGTCGGCCATTAAGTTGTCTTTATGGGCATCATAGCACTTTATTAGGGACGTTACCAGTAACGCCCAGTCTTAATGTATTTTAACCCTGCATTACTGAGGGCCGGAGGGGTCTGGCGAACTCTATATAAGCCACACCCCTCCTCAGTAGCAGGGGTTGGCACCCCTGTAATTCATACACACATAATCCAGTCGACCGCCTCCGGGCACCGAGACGTAGGGCTGTTACTTCCTCCGCGAAGGGCCTGAACTCGTACATCCTGGTGTATTTACAACTTCTCCATAGCTGAGATCTAGCCTCTCCATACATACCCCCCTACCTCACTGTCAGAGTTAGAACCACGACAGTGGGATCAGCTGCTGGAATGTCTTCAGCTTCATGAGCCTCTGTGGAAGCAGGCTCATGGACAGTCAGTTAGCGCTCTTGATGTTCAGCTGCAGGGCGAACCATGGAGATAGGTTCAACAACTAAGGGCTCTGTGGGAGCAGCCCGATCCTTCTTGGTCTTGCGCTTCTTCTTGGAGGGAGCAGCATCAGAGGCTTCAGGATGTTTCCTCTTTCTCGCTTCAGCCTCAGCAGTCCTCGTCTTCTTCAGTTCTGAAACGGTTGACCTGACCTTTGGCTTCAAGCCAGTCATGCTGGCTGGGAAGACAATGGGATGTGCTTCATGCCTTGGTGCTTCGGGTTCGGCCACAGCTGGCTTCTTCTTCTTTGCAGCCATCCTGGGGTCGATGCCAGGACGACCAAGGGCCTTGCGCTTCTCAGCCTCATTGTAGGCTTGCACACACTTGTCAGCCAGGCTCTTCATGCGCTCACGAGAACCTTGAGCTTCTTCACGCTTCTTGAGAAAGGCTTCTTTGAGCTCGTGCAGCATGATCTTGAAATTTTTGACCTCTTGCACGCTGAGCTTGGCCATGTGCTTCTTGAACTGAGCTTTCTCAAAGTCAATATTTTGCTTCAGTTCAACGATGTGTTGAGCTAGAGCTAGCTCTGAAGCAACGGCACCATGGAAGGCGACACTGAGGCCAATTGGAAGTTGCAGATCTTCAAAGCTGAGGTTGGGCGTGTCAAACCACTCATCAATGAAGTTGTGGATGATTACCACGTCAAAGAGAGGCAAATCATTGAAGATTTTTGCTTCTTCTTTGCTCTTGATCAGTTGCTCAAGAGCGTCATCTGCAAGATCTTCATCGCTGGATAGATCAATGGCGTCGTTGCGCAGAATAGCAGCAGCACTCAGTTCTTGGCTGGTGTGTTGCAAAGGCATCTTGACTCTCGAGGGCTTGGAGATGCGTGACAAATCTTCAGACTGCACACTGTCTTCAGGAGGTGCAGTAGCCAGTGGCTTCGCCCGTGAGATTTTTGGTTCTGAGGCAGGCTTTGAAGCTTTAGGCTGCTTCAGTTTCTTTGGCTTCGGCGGTGCAGGCGCTTCATCAGATTCAGTGTCATCTGCAGGCTCATCCACGGCTATCCCTTGAACCATGATATGAGTGATGAGACCTTCCAGGTTGTAGAAGGGCCCAACAAGAATGGGTTCAGCTTCGCGGGTGCCATCGGCACGGGGAGCAGAGGGACCAGGGTTGAAGTCTAGTCCCAATGACTTCTTGTTCTGCTTCGCCGAATTCTGGGCAAACTGGAAGTTGCGCTTGAACAGATTGTCGTCACGGCACCATAGTAATGACGATGGGTCAGCATCCGCAGGTTGTGGTCCACGGACCATGCAGGGATAGAAGCCTTGTTCAATGGCTTCATCTCTGCACCTGGGTTGAAGATTTCTGTATAGGATGTCTCCCCATGGTCGCTTGATGGCATTCTTCTCAGCATATTCCTTGGTCACAAATCTGTACTTGAACCACTGTTCTGCCCAATATTGTCGAATCCATTGGATTTGTGTCTTGCGCTGATTGTAATCCTCTTCTGGATCTGTCTTGTACAGCTCTGAGAGGTCATCGGGCAGATCTCTTGATGTTTCACCTCGACGCTTTCTGCCACCCTTCCTTACTGATTTCTCTGCAGCCATGAACTTTAAACTGAATGGCTTCAACACGTTCAAAGGCTTCAAAGGCTTTCGCTTACTGGACAAACAGGAACTGGCTTCGGGAGAATTTATATGATGTTGTAAGAATTCTGTAAATGAATGCAGACTATGAGAACCAAGGGATTCTCACACGGACATGTACCTGTGACAGCATTAAGGTGCGAGGGAAGGGGAAGAGGTCATATGCATTCTCAGAAGATTTTGAAGATAAATCAGTTTAGAAGACATTGACCTCAACGTGCGAAGACATTCACTCATAGATAAAGAGTTGGTTCCAGATTTGTACGAATCCATGGATCAATACAAGTGAGGAATCTAACTACTTTGTGAAGCATAAGTGAACATACTAGGCATATTATGAGATGCAGTATGAAATAGATCCAACTTGCGTGAATAGAAACTTCTTGTGGCAGAAAGTGATGAATCTATAGGATCAAAGGGGCCGTAAAAGGAAGTTTTATTTACCACATGAAGAACTGCTAGACGGAGAGGGAGATGAGGCCGAGCAGTTCGATCGTTCGTGCCCTAACTTGGCGACGGAGGGCACTTACGGCGACGGCGGAGAAGACGATGTCCGCGGCCGGCGTGAAGACGGCGTCCGAGAGGTCGCGGCACCTAAGCGCTTTGTCGCCGGCGTCATCAAGGGCTAGTGCTGGCGCTAGGGTTTGTGCGAGAGTGGAAGAAAGGATAATGATTGTGGTGAGACGTGTATTTATAGGGACAGGGACGACACTGTGTTATTACATAGGTGCCCCTGGCGATTCACATCTGAAGGACACGTGGCCATCATGCAACATATCGGAGGTTGTTCCACGTTCCCACGCACGCCTGGATTGTCGGGTGGTCATTCCCACTTCTCCGGGTTTCAGGTGAAGGAATTAGCATTGAAAGCGGACTTAATGTTTGTCTCTGTGTCTTCTGCTGACAAGGACGCAGAGAAGACATTCGACAGTTTCAAGAGAATGCATATGATTTGGAGAGATAGAGTTTGAGATAGAAAGCATAGAGAGGTTAGGGTCCAATCACATTCACTTAGTTCAAAAGATTCAACAAGAAGACATAGCTATAAGTGAATGTTGTAGAGGACAGAACACTAGTATATATATATATAATCAACATAGTGAAGATACTCATGAAGACAGGTTGAGATTGAAGCCAAAGCAAATGTGAAGACATAACAAATGTAACGCATGGGTGAAACACTTCAAATAGAAGAATTTGGTGGTGGCATTACCCACCGTATAGGAAGTATTAGACCCAGACACGGCGCACAATTATCGTGGCACTCCGAAGTCAAATTCCACATTAATGTATTCACACTTAGAATGTATGTCTTCATTGACTGAAGATATACTTTACTTCATGTGTTGCACATCTAAGTCATCAATATGCATAAGTGTTAGGATGTGTGCCTGATCACAGGACATTTGAGGATTCCAAGATATTTAGCTCACACCGTAACTTGCAAAATCTCTTCTCATCCAAGGGCTTGGTGAAGATATCTGCCAATTGCTCTTCAGTGTTGACGTGTATGATATCAATATCTTCCTTCACAACATGATCTCTGAGAAAGTGATGACGAATTTCAATGTGCTTCGTCTTTGAGTGCTGAACTAGGTTGTTGGCAATCTTGATGGCGCTTTCGTTGTCGCAGTAGAGTGGCACTTGCTTCAGATGAATGCCATAGTCTTTGAGTGTTTGCTTCATCCACAGAAGCTGAGCGCAGCAAGATCCAGCAGCAATGTATTCAGATTCAGCAGTGGAGAGAGATACACAGTTCTGCTTCTTTGAAGACCAACATACAAGTGATCGTCCCAGAAAATGACATGTGCATGATGTAGACTTGTGATCCACCTTGTCACCAGCATAATCAGCATCCGAGAATCCAACCAGATCAGACTCTGAGCCCTTTGGATACCATAATCCTAGTGTTGGGGTGTAAGCCAAATATCGAAGAATTCGCTTCCCAGCTAAGTGATGAGATTCCTTTGGTGCCGCTTGGAATCGAGCACACATGCAAACACTAAGCATAATATCTAGCCTAGATGCACATAGATAAAGTAAAGAACCAATCATGGAGCGGTATACCTTTTGATCGAACTCTTTACCATTGTCGTCGGGACCCAGATGATGTTTGGCTGGCATTGGCGTCGTGAAGCCTTTGCAGTCTTGCATACCAAATTTCCTCAGGCAATCTTTGAGGTACTTCTCTTGAGATATGAAGATGCCGTTGCGTTGCTGACGTATTTGAAGACCAAGGAAGAACTTCAGCTCACCCATCATGGACATCCGATATTGCTCTTGCATCATATATCCAAACTCTTCACTGTATTTCTGATTGGTGCAGCCGAAGATAATGTCATCCACATATATTTGGCACACAAACAGTTCACCATCATATGTCTTCATGAAGAGAGTGGGGTCGAGGGAACCAGATTTGAAGCCTTTGCTCTTCAAGAAGTCTTTGAGTGTGTCATACCAAGCCCGAGGGGCTTGTTTGAGGCCATATAGTGCCTTGTTGAGCTTGTACACCATGTCAGGATGTTTTGGATCTTCAAAGCCAGGCGGTTGTGCAACATACACTTCTTCTTCAATCTTGCCATTGAGAAAGGCGCTCTTCACATCCATTTGATATAGAAGAATGTTATGATGATTTGCATAGGCTAGCAGTATGCGTATGGCTTCAAGTCTAGCCACAGGAGCAAATGTTTCATCGAAGTCAATCCCTTCAACTTGAGTGTACCCTTGAGCAATGAGACGAGCTTTGTTTCTAACAACTTTACCATGCTCATCTTGCTTGTTGCGATATATCCATTTGGTGTCTATTATATTGTGCTTGCGAGGATCAGGACGCTTAACCAGTTCCCATACATTATTCAGCTCAAACTGTTGAAGCTCTTCTTGCATAGCTTGAATCCATTCAGGTTCCATGAAGGCTTCTTTAACTTTCTTAGGTTCAGATATTGAGACGAATGCGAAGTGCCCATAGAAATTTGCTAGCTGTGTTGCCCTTGAACGAGTGAGTGGACCTGGTGCATCGATGCTATCAATTATTCTCTCAATCTGTACTTCATTTGCAACACGAGGATGTACAGGACAAAGATTTTGCTCTTGCTGATCATTGTCATCGTTAGAGGGATTGTCTTCAGGCTGAGCATTGTCTTCAGGTTGATCAGGTGCGGAGATGATAAGTTCCTATTCAGGCTGAGCTTCAGACGGTATGATTTCTCAAGTTCCCATAAGTTTGATTGATTCATAGGATGGAACTTCATCTAGCACATTTGGCAGGTGCTCTCTTTGTGAGCCGTTCGTCTCATCAAACCGCACATCCACTGTTTCAACCACTTTATAGTGAAAAAGGTTGAAGACTCTGTAGGAGTGCGAATCCTTTCCATATCCAAGCATAAAACCCTCATGTGCTTTTGGTGCAAATTTTGAAGTGTGATGTGGATCCTTGATCCAACACCTGGCGCCAAATACTCTGAAGTAACTGACGTTTGTCTTCTTGCCAGTAAGGAGCTCATAGGATGTCTTGTTCAGAAGCTTGTGAAGATAAACACGGTTGATGATATGGCATGCAGTATCAATGGCTTCCGGCCAGAATTTTCTTGGAGTCTTGTATTCATCAAGCATCGTCCGGGCCATCTCAATAAGTGTTCTATTCTTGCGTTCGACGACGCCATTCTGCTGTGGCGTGTACGGAGCTGAGAATTCATGTGTGATGCCTAAGGTATCAAGATATGTATCTAGGCCAGTGTTCTTGAATTCAGTGCCATTGTCACTTTTGATGTGCTTTATCTTGGCGCCATAGTTGTTCATTGATCGATTGGCGAAGCGTCTGAAGACATCCTACACTTCCATCTTGTAGAGGACTATGTGCACCCAAGTATATCTTGAATAATCATCAACAATGACAAAGCCATAGAGACAAGCAGTAGTAGTAAGAGTTGAGTAATGAGTGGGACCGAAAAGATCCATGTGGAGCAGTTCGAAGGGTTGAGTCGTTGTCATGATTGTCTTCGAGGGATGCTTGGCCCTCGTCATCTTTACTGCTTCACAGGCACCGCATAAGTGATCCTTCTTGAACTTGACGCCCTCGATTCCTATGACATGCTTCTTCCTTGCAAGGGTGTGGAGGTTCCTCATGCCAGCATGCCCTAGCCTTCGATGCCAGAGCCAGCATTCAGAAGCTTTAGCTAGAAGACATACTGCAAGTTGTGGTCCTGCTGAGAAATCTACCACGTACAAATCATCTTTCCGATACCCTTCAAACACTAGAGACTTGTCAGATTCCATTAGTACAAGGCAACTATATTTTCCAAACATCACAATCATGTTTAAATTGCAAAGCATTGAGACAGACATTAAGTTGAAACCAAGGGATTCAACAAGCATGACTTTATCCATGTGTTGATCCTTTGAGATTGCAACTCTACCTAGACCCAATACCTTGCTTTTACCAGTGTCAGCAAATGTGATGTGACTTTTGTCAGATGGACGTAAAGTTGAGTCCATGAGAAGGCTTCGCTTGCCAGTCATGTGATTGGTACACCCACTATCAATAATCCATTCTGAAGCTGCTGGTGTCGTACCCTACAGTGCAGTTAGGGGGATAGGCTTCACGAAGAGAATTGTGAAGCAAAAACATTTGACGACCAGTGGATTATTAAAGCTTAGATCAAGATTAGGACTGATAGGGCAAGTAGCAAGTGGTTCAGGAACAAAGTACATAATAAGACCATTTGGGCATTTGATCTTGCGCCCTACAAGATGTTTAAGGTCCCCAGCAATAGCGTTAGACGATTTTGGTTTTCGTCTGGAGACCTTTCCCTACAAAAGAGAGTTAAGCTTTCTTAGCCACCCACATCTTCAAGGGTGGCTTCGAAGCAAGGAGTCTAAGTGCAGCATCTGAGAACTTTGGCTTTGGAGCCCTGGCAAAAAGTCTTGCAGGTGGACAATAGTACTCATAAGAATAAACAGAATAGTTCTTGGTCTTATGAACATGACGGTTTGTTGAACCGCGCTCATATTCATAGCCCTGAGTATGGCTTCCCTGCAAAACATTTGCGTTAGTGCGACTCAAGTGAGTCCTCTCTCTGTATGAAGCCTTTGGACCGTATGAAGCCTGTGGTCTGGGGTTTGTCTTCTTCACCTGTGGTGTCATGATGACATTCACAGGAAGATTCTCCAAACACCTTTTCGGCACCCAGATCTTCTTCATAGGCGGTCCATTCCTGCAGTTAGTACCAATATACCTGGCAAACACTTCACCATTCTGATTCTTAAACAGTTTATAGTTTGCATCAAAGGATTCATCATTAACAATGGGATTAGCACAAGTGAAGCCAGATAGGGTGGATGGATCCGCTGAAGGTTCCTTTGCAGCAACCCATGTGGTTTTGGAGTACTGCTCAGGTTTCCAGTAAGAGCCATCAGCATTCATTTTCCTTTCGAACCCAACACCCTCTTTCCTAGGGTTTCAGTTCAGGATCTGCCTTTTGAGGACATCACATAGTGTCTGATGCCCTTTGAGACTTTTGTACATCCCTGTTTCAAGTAGTGTCTTCAACCTAGCATTCTCATCAGCAATAGCAGTGGTATCCTCAGCAGAGGGGTTAGTTACCACATCAACAGTTGAAGATATTGCAACAGTAGCAGCAGTAGAACATTCAGCAACAGAAGTAGCATTATCACGCTCAATGCATTTAAGACATGGTGGTTCAAATCCTTCCTGAGCTGAACTGATCTGTTTGGCGCGAAGTGACTCATTTTCCTTTTGAAGATCTTCATGAGCCGCTCTCAATTTCTCAAGATCTTGCTTCCTTTGAAGATAATCATAGGAAAGCCTTTCATGAGTTGTTGAGAGCGTTTCATGACGACTTTCAAGTTCCTCATACTTAACGTGAAGATTTTTTATGTCTTCAATTAAGGACTGAGATCGAGTCATTTCAGCGTCTAACAGATCATCGCTTTTGTCTAATAGTTTTTGAATGTGTTCCATAGCTTTCCGTTGTTTAGTCGCAATTTTAGCAAGTGTTTTGTAGCTGGGTTTGGAACCACAATCAGAGTCATCATCACTAGATGTTTGATAGTGAGTAGTGCGTGTGTTTACCTTGGCACCGCGTGCCATGAAGCAGTACGAAGGAGCGGAGTAGTCCTTGTCATTTGCATCAGTGTCGGTGATGAAGTCATTGTCTTCAGTGTTGAAGATGGACTTGGCAACATATGCTGTAGCCAGACTCGCAATGCCAGAATCGGACTCCTCCTCAGACTCCACCTTCGCCTCCTCAGAAGCAGACTCCTCCTCAGAATCCATTTCCTTGCCAACAAACGCACGTGCCTTGCCAGATGAGCTCTTCTTGTGTGATGAAGACCTTGAGGAAGACTTGGAAGAAGACTTTGAGTATTTCTTCTTCTTCTTGTCATCAGAGTCATACTCCTTGCTCTTCTTCTTGTTGTTGTTCTCATTGTCCCACTGTGGACACTCAGAGATGTAGTGGCCAGGTTTCTTGCACTTGTGACATGTTCTCTTCTTGTAGTCATGAGCAGAAGCTTCATCATTCCTTGAGCTTGATCGTGAAGACTTTCTGAAGCCTTTCTTCTTGGTGAATTTTTGGAACTTCTTCACAAGCATAGCAAGCTCCTTTCCAATGTCTTCAGGATCATCAGAACTGCTGTCAGATTCTTCTTCAGATGAGGAGACAGCTTTTGCCTTCAAGGCACGAGGTCGCCCATAGTTGGGACCGTAGATGTCTCTTTTCTCAGAAAGCTGAAATTCGTGTGTGTTGAGCCTCTCAAGTATGTCAGACGGATCGAGCGTCTGGAAATCAGGACGTTCTTGAATCATCAGGGCTAGGGTGTCAAACGAACTATCAAGTGATCTCAGGAGTGTCTTGACGACTTCGTGCTTGGTGATCTCAGTGGCGCCGAGGGCTTGAAGCTCATTTGTGATGTCAGTGAGTCGATCAAACGTGAGCTGGACATTCTCATTGTCATTTCTCTTGAAGCGGTTGAAGAGGTTGCGAAGGACACTGATTCTCTGATCTCTCTGGGTTGAGACGCCTTCGTTGACCTTGGAGAGCTAGTCCCAGACTAGCTTAGATGTTTCCAAAGCACTCACGCAGCCATACTGTCCTTTGGTCAGATGACCACAGATGATATTCTTGGCAGTAGAGTCCAGTTGAACGAACTTCTTGACATCAGCAGCAGTGACACCTTCTCCAGCCTTGGGAACACCGTTCTTGACGACATACCATAGGTCGACTTCAATGGCTTCAAGATGCATGCGCATCTTATTCTTCCAGTAGGGATATTCAGTTCCATCAAAGACGGGGCACGCAGCGAAGACTTTAATTATCCCTGCAGTTGACATAGCTAAAACTCCAGGTGGTTAAACCGAATCACACAGAACAAGGGAGTACCTTGCTCTGATACCAATTGAAAGTGCTAGTGATCGACTAGAGGGGGGGTGAATAGGCGATTTTTATGGAAGTCTTCAAAACATGTAAGTTTCGAAGACAAACGATAGAAATAAACCTATTACCATGCAGCGAAAGGTAGACTACACTAGTCAAGTATTCAATGAAGTGAAAGCACAATGACTAATAGCAGATAGTCAGTAAGGATCAGGTAGGAAGATATTGTGAAGCCAATCAGAACAAGTAATCACTCAGTGAAGCCAAATGGTGATGCAATCATACAATGACTTCACATGGACCAACAGTAAGTAAAGGGAAGGGAAGGATGAAACCAGTGACTCGTTGAAGACAATGATTTGTTGGACCAGTTCCAGTTGCTGTGACAACTGTACGTCTGGTTAGGGAGGCTGAGATTCAACTCAGAAGACCTCGTCTTCACCTTATTCCCCTTGAGCTAAGGACACCCGGTCCTCGCCCAATCACTCTGGTAAGTCTTCAAGGTAGACTTCCAAACCTTCACAGACTTCGTTCACCGGCGATCCACAATGACTCTTGGATGCTCAAAATGCGACGCCTAACCGGCTGGAGGATTCACAGTCCTCAATAGTAGTAAGTCTTCAGATCACACAGACAGGAAGACTTAAGTGATGCCTAACACTCTTTGGCTCTGGGTGTTTAGGGCTTTATCCTCGCAAGGAATTCTCTCTCAAAGGCTTCGAGGTGGGTTGCTCTCAAACGACAAAAGCCGTACTCTAACTCTGAGCAGCCAACCGTTTATGGTTGTAGGGGGTGGGCTATTTATAGCCACTGGGCAACCCGACCTGATTTGTCTGAAATGACCCTGGGTCACTAAGGAACTGACACGTGTTCCAACGGTCAGATTTCAGACACACACGACAACTTTACTTGGGCTACAAGCAAAGCTGACTTATCCAACTCTGGACAAGATTTGCTCTCATAGTCTTCACTCGAAGATATAGGATTTTGGTTAAGCATCACTTCAGTCATTCTGACTGGTTCTCTTGGACCCCACTTAATAGTACGGTGGTTCCTATGACTCAACAAAGAAAAACATAGAACGACGAAACTGCTAAGTCTTCGCGCTCCATAGTCTTCACGCGATGTCTTCTCTTGTCATAGTCTTCAATGTGAATGTCTTCACATACCACCTTTGACTTCAATGTCTTCATACATTTTTAGGGGTCATCTCTGGTAGGAAAACCGAATCAATGAGGGACTTCTACCTGTGTTATCCTGCAATTCTCACAAACACATTAGTCCCTCAACTAGGTTTGTCGTCAATACTCCAAAACCAACTAGGGGTGGCACTAGATGCACTTACACATAATAGGTAGGTATGGTGGCTGTTTTTAGGAAGGTATATGGTGGGTTTATGGTACCGGCGAAAGTTGTGCGATACTAGAGAGGCTAGCAATGGCAGAAGGGTGAGAGTGCGTATAATCCATGGACTCAACATTAGTCATAAAGAACTCACATACTTATTGCAAAAATCTATTAGTTATCGAAACAAAGTATTACGCGCATGCTCCTAGGGGGGTAGATTGGTAGGAAAAGACCATTGCTCGTCCCCGACCGCCACTCATAAGGAAGACAATCAATCAATAAATCATGCTCCGACTTCATCACATAACGGTTCACCATACGTGAATGCTACGAGAATCACAAACTTCAACACAAGTATTTCACAAATTCACAACTACTCAACTAGCATGACTCAAATATCACCAGCTCCATATCTCAAAACAATTATCAACTTCTCATACTATTTAATGCACTTGTGTTAATTTTTTATTATCATTGCCATGTTGTTCTAAAGGACTCTCAAAATAATATAAGTGAAGCATGAGAGATCAATTATTTATATAAAATAAAACCACCGTCATGCTCTAAAAGATATAAGTGAAGAACTAGAGCAAAAACTATATAGCTCAAAAGATATAAGTGAAGCATATAGAGTATTCTAATAAATTTCAAATCATGTGAGCCTCTCTCAAAAGGTGTGTACAGAAAGGATGATTGTGGTAAAGTAAAAAGAAAAGACTCAAATCATACAATACGCTCCAAGCAAAACACATATCATGTGGTGAATAAAAATATAGCTCCAAGTAAAGTTACCGATAGACGAAGACGAAAGAGGGGATGCCTTCCGGGGCATCCCCAAGCTTAGGCTTTTTGGTGTCCTTTAATTTTACCTTAGGGTGCCATGGGCATCCCCAAGCTTAGGTTCTTGCCACTACTTTTTCCAAAATCCATCAAATCTTTACCCAAAACTTGAAAACTTCACAACACAAAACTCAAAATAGAAAATCTCGTGAGCTCCGTTAGCGAAAGAAAACAAAACACCACTTCAAGGTACTGTAATGAACTCATTATTTATTTATATTGGTGTTAAAACTACTGTATTCCAACTTATCTATGGTTTATAAACTCTTTTACTAGGCATAGATTCATCAAAATGAGCAAACAACACACGAAAAACAGAATCTGTCAAAAACAGACAGTCTGTAGTAATCTGTAGCTAACGCAAACTTCTGGAACCCCAAAAATTCTAAAATAAATTGATGGACGTGAGGAATTTATCTATTAATCATCTTCAAAAAGAATGAACTAAATAGCACTTTCCAAATAAAAATGGCAGCGATTCTCGTGAGCGCTAAAGTTTCTGTTTTTTACAGCAAGATCAAAAAGACTTTCCCCAAGTCTTCCCAACGGTTCCACTTGGCACATACACTAATTAAACACAAAAAAACACAACCAAAACAGAGGCTAGATAAATTATTTATTACTAAACAGGATCAAAAATCAAGGGATAAAAATAAAATTGGGTTGCCTCCCAACAAGCGCTATCGTTTAACGCCCCTAGCTAGGCATAAAAGCGTAGATAGATCTAGGTATTGCCATCTTTGGTAGGCAATCCATAAGTGGCTCTCATAATAGATTCATATGGTAATTTAATTTTATTTCTAGGAAAGTGTTCCATGCCTTTCTTTAACGGAAATTGGAATCTAATATTCCCTTCCTTCATATCAATAATTGCACCAATCGTTCTAAGGAAAGGTCTACCAAGAATAATAGGAGATGAAGGATTGCAATCTATATCAAGAACAAGGAAATCTACGGGCACATAGTTCCTATTTGCAACAATAAGAACATCATTAGTTCTTCCCATAGGTTTCTTAATAATGGAATCCGTAAGGTGCAAGTTTAAAGAACAATCATCAAAATCACGGAAACCTAGCAAATCACACAAAGTTTTTGGAATCGTGGAAACACTAGCACCCAAATCACACAAAGCATAGAACTCATGATCCTTAATTGTAATTTTTATTGTAGGTTCCCACTCATCATAAAGTTTTCTAGGGATAGAAACTTCCAACTCAAGTTTTTCTTCATAAGATTGCATCAAAGCATCAACAATATGTTTAGTAAAAGCTTTATTTTGACTATAAGCATGAGGAGAATTTAGCACGGATTGCAACAAGGAAATACAATCTATCAAGGAGCAATTATCATAATTAAATTCCTTGAAATCCAAAATAGTGGGTTCATTGCTATTTAAAGTTTTAACCTCTTCAATCCCACTTTTACCAATTTTTGCATCAAGATCTAAAAACTCCGAATTTTTGGAACGCCTTCTAGGTAAAGGTGGGTCATCTTCAGTCCCACCATTATCAAGATTCATATTGCAAAACAAAGATTTAATAGAAGACACATCAATAACTTTTAGATCTTCATCTTTATTATCATGAAAACTAGAAGAACACGCTTTCACAAAGCAATCTTCCTTAGCACGCATCCTAGGGGTTCTTTCTTTGCACTCATCAATGGAAATTCTCATAGCTTTGAGAGACTCATTGATATCATGCTTAGGTGGAATAGATCTAAGTTTCAAAGAATCAACATCAAGAGAAATTCTATCAATGTTCCTAGCCAATTCATCAACCTTAAGCAATTTTCCTTCAAGCAAAGCATTGAAATTATTTTGTGAATTCATAAACTCCTTAACACTAGTCTCAAATTCATAGGGCATCTTATTAAAATTTACATAAGAATTATTGTAGGAATTACCATAATTATTAGAGGAATTACTAGGAAATGGCCTAGAATTAAAATTACCTCTATACGCGTTATTACCAAAATTGTTCCTACCAACAAAATTCACATCCATAGATTCATTATTGTTCTCAATCAAGGTAGACAAAGGCGCATCATTAGGATCAGAGGAAACGCTCTTATTAGCAAATAATTTCATAAGTTCATCCATCTTTCCACTCAAAACATTAATTTCTTCTATCGCATGCACTTTTTACTAGTAGATCTTTTAGTGTGCCATTGAGAATAATTAACCATAATATTATCTAGGAGTTTAGTAGCTTCTCCTAAAGTTATTTCCATAAAAGTGCCTCCCACGGCTGAATTTAAAAGATCTCTAGAAGCAAAATTCAATCCGGCATAAAATTTTTGTATAATCATCCAAAGATTCAAACCATGTGTAGGGCAATTATGTATCATTAATTTCATCCTCTCCCAAGCTTGTGCAACATGTTCATGATCAAGTTGCTTAAAATTCATAATATCGTTTCTAAGAGAGATGATTTTAGCGAAAGGAAAATACTTAGAGATAAAAGCATCTTTGCACTTATTCCATGAATCAATACTATTTTTAGGCAAAGACGAAAACCAAGCTTTAGCACGATCTCTAAGTGAAAACAGAAATAGCTTCAATTTAACAATATCATTGTCCACATCTTTCTTCTTTTGCATATCATACAAATCAACAAAGTTGTTTAGATGGGTAGCAGCATCTTCACTAGGAAGGCCGGTGAATTGATCTTTCATGACAAGATTCAACAAAGTAGCATTAATTTCACAAGATTCAGCATCGGTAAGAGGAGCAATCGGAGTGCTAAGAAAATCATTGTTGTTGGTATTGGCAAAGTCACACAATTTAGAATTATCTTGAGCCATCGTGACAAGCAAGCAATCCAACACATGAGCAAACAAGAAGCAAGCAAAAAAGAGGCGAACGGAAAAGAGAGGGCGAATAAAACGGCAAGGGTGAAGTGGGGGAGAGGAAAACGAGAGGCAAATGGCAAACAATGTAATGCGAGGGATAAGAGTTTGTGATGGGTACTTGGTATGTCTTGACTTGTGCGTAGACTCCGGCAACGGTGCCAGAAATGGCTCGTTGTTGGGAGTCAAATCTTGACTTGACTTGGCACGAATCTCCCCGGCAACGGTGCCAGAAATCCTTCTTGCTACCTCTTGAGCACTGCGTTGGTTTTCCCTTGAAGAGGAAAGGTGATGCAGTAAAGTAGCGTAAGTATTTCCCTCAGTTTTTTAGAACCAAGGTAATCAATCTAGTAGGAGATCACGCTCGAGTCCCATGCACCTACACAAAAAAATAAGAACCTCGCAACCAACGCGATAAAGGGGTTGTCAATCCCTTCAGGGTCACTTACGAGAGTGAGATCTGATAGATATGATAAGATAATATTTTGGTATTTTTATGATAAAGAGAAATAAAGATGCAAAGTAAAATAAAGGGCAATAGAAATAGCTAAGTGTTGGAAGATTAATATGATGGAAGATAGACCCGGGGGCCATAGGTTTCACTAGTGGCTTCTCTCAAGAGCATAAGTATTACGGTGGGTAAACGAATTACTGTCGAGCAATTGATAGAATTGAGCATAGTTATGAGAATATCTAGGTATGATCATGTATATAGGCATCACGTCCGCGACAAGTAGACCAAAACGATTCTGCATCTACTACTATTACTCCACACATCGACCGCTATCCAGCATGCATCTAGAGTATTAAGTTCATAAGAATGGAATAATGCTTTAAGTAAGATGACATGATGTAGAGGGATAAACTCATGCAATATGATATAAACCCCATATTTTATCCTCAATGGCAACAATACAATACGTGTCGTTTCCCTTTCTGTCACTAGGATCGAGCTCCGCAAGATTGAACCCAAAGCTAAGCACTTCTCCCATTGCAAGAAAGATCAATCTAGTAGGCCAAACCAAACTAATAATTCGAAGAGACTTGCAAAGATAAACCAATCATACATAAAATAATTCAGAGGAGATTCAAATATTGTTCATAGATAAACTTGGTCATACACCCACAATTCATCGGATCTCGACAAACACACCGCAAAAGAAGATTACATCGAATAGATCTCCAAGAAGATCAAGGAGAACTTTGTATTGAGATCCAAAGAGAGAGAAGAAGCCATCTAGCTAATAAGTATGGACCCGTAGGTCTGAAGTAAACTACTCACGCATCACCGGAGAGGCCATGGAGTTGATGTAGAGGCCCTCTATGATCAATGCCCCCTCCGGTGGAGCTCCAGAAAAGGCCCCGAGATGGGATCTCTCGGGTATAGAAGGTTGCGGTGGTGGAATTAGGTTTTAGTGGTGCTCCTAGATGTTTGGGGGGTACGTGGATATATATAGGAGGAAGAAGTAGGTCGGTGGAGCAACGAGGGGCCCACGAGGGGGGTAGGCGCGCCCCCTGCCTCGTGGCCTCCCCGATCATTTCTTGACGCCCACTCTAAGTCTCCTGGATCACGTTTGTTGAGAAAATCACGTTCCCGGAGGTTTCATTCCGTTTGGACTCCATTTCTATTCCTTTTCGGCGAAACCCTAAAATAGGCAAAAAAACAGCAATTTGGGTTGGGCCTCCGATTAGTAGGTTAGGCCCAAAAATGATATAAAAGTGTAAAATAAAGCCCATTGACATCCAATATAGATAATATAATAGCATGAAGCAATCAAAAATTATAGATACGTTGGAGACGTATCAGTGTCTAGATTGGATCTAGTGGTTCTGGACTCTGCGGCAGCTGGAATTGATTTTTGTCGACTCCCCCCAGGGTTTCTAGAATATTTGGGTATTTATAGAGCAAAGAGGCGGTCTGGGGGGCACTTGAGGTCCAGGTGTGCCCTGGTGGGTTGTTCCCCCTCGGAGCACCCCCCCCACCAGGTGCTTCTCCGGCCCATTTGATGTCTTTTGGTCCAAAAAACCACAAAAAGTTTCGCTGTGTTTAGACTCCGTTTGGTATTGATTACCTGCGATGTAAAAAACGGCAAATGGCACTTGGCACTATGTCAATAGGTTAGTACAAAAATGATATAAAATTATTATAAAACATCCAAGAATGATAATATAACAACATGGAACAATCAAAAATTATAGATACATTGGAGATGTATCAGCATCCCCAAGCTTAATTCCTGCTCGTCCTCGAGTAGGTAAATGATAAAAACAGATTTTCTGATGTGAAATGTTTCCTAACATGTCATCTCATATTCTTTTATTTATAGCATGGACATTTGGAATTTTCTTTTGTTCAAGGCAATGGTCTAGTTTTGACATGATAACTTAAATACTCAAGCATACCAACAAGCAACCATGTCTTTCAAAATATCAATGCTAAAATAAGTTATCCCTAGCCTATAATGCCCAATTATTGATCCATTCATGAAACACACTCGCATATTAACTACACCCAATGCTCAAGTACGATTGTAATGCCCCCTAGTTGATGCTTTATAAGAGAAGGTGGAGACTCAAATTAAAAATAAAAATTGCATAAAGTAAAAGAAGGCCCTTCACAGAGGGAAGTAGGGATTTATAGAGGTGCCAGATCTCAAAGCGAAAATTGAGAGATAAAAACCTTTTGAGAGACATACTTTTCCCACCAATGAAAACGACTTAGAGTTCCCAACACTTTCCATGCTAGATATATCATAGGCGATTCCCAAACAGAAACTAAACTTTATTCCTTTTTCCACCATACTTTCACTTTCCATGGCTAACCGTATCCATGGGTGCCTTCCATACCAACACTTTCCAAGGAATTTATTATTTGACAGCATAAAGTAAATTCATTTTTCATTTCGGGATTGGGCATCCCTAATACCTTTGCCTTACTCTCGTGCAATGACAAGTGAATAAAACTCATCGTGAGAGTAACACATCTAGCATGGAAAATATTAGCCACCCCTCACCGCCTCGCGAGCGGTACAAGCACACAAAAGAGAAATTTATTTTGAATATTACAGATGGCACATACAAATTTGCTTAGAACAGCAAAAGAATACCGCATATAGGTAGATATAGTGGGCTCATGTGGCACAACTGGTTTAAAGGGTTTTGGATGCACAAGTAGTGATCATAGTTAGTGCAAAATGAAGGCTAGCAAAATATTGGGAAGCGACCAACCAAGAAATGAATAATATCATAAGCGAGCATTAAGCATAATTAACACCGAATAATGCACCACAAGTAGCATATAATTTCATTGCACAGCTATTGACTTTCGTGCTTGCATAGGGAATCACAAACCTTAACACCAATGTTCTTACTAAAGCATAATTACTCATCAACATGACTCACATATCACATCATGATATCTCAAAACTATTACTAAGAATCAAGTTTATTTTGTCCAATGATCTTCATGAAAGTTTTTATTATATCCTTTTTGGATATCTATCACTTTGGGACTAATTTTCATGTGTTGCTTTTGATAAGCTCAAACAAATATAAGTGAAGATCATGAGCATAATGTTTCTTTCTCTCAAATTAATTTAAGTGAAGCAAGAGAGAATTTCTTGAAAATTTTACTAACTCTCAAATAAATCTAAGTGAAGCAAGAGAGCATTTTTTTCAAAAATACTAAAGCACACCATGCTCAAAAAGATATAAGTGAAGCATTAGAGCAAGTCCATAGCTCATAAAAATTTAAGTGAAGCATAGACAGCAATTCTAACAAGTCATGACATAATTTTGGCTCTCTCAAATAGGTGTGTCTAGCAAGGAATCAAGACTAAAAACACAAAACAAAACAAGCAAAGACTCATATCATACAAGACGCTCCAAGCAAACACATAGTATGTGACGAATAAAAATATAGCTTCGAGTAAAATACGGATGGTCGTTAGAAGAAAGAGAGGATGCCACCGAGGGCATCCCCAAGCTTAGTTGCTTGCTTCTCTTTGGATAATAACTTGGGGTGCCATGGGCATCCCCAAGCTTAGGCTCTTCTTACTCCTTATTCCTTCATCCATCATAAGATAACCCAAAACTTGAAAACTTACTACTGGAGTCCAAACTTACTACTTATTCCTTACTACTGGAGTTCTTCAAAGATGTATCTCCGAAGAGGAGGGACGAGAGCTCTTTGCCGAAATAAATGCTGGCCTCGGTGGCCATCATGCCGCAGCCCGGGCCCTCGTAAGCAAGGCCTTCTGTACAGGTTTCTTTTGGCCCGCGGTCCAAGCAGATGCACAAGAACTCGTACAACGCTGTGTCGGGTGCCAGCTGTTCGTTAATCAAAGTCATATGCCACCCACCATCCTAAAAACAATTCCCATTACCTGGCCTTTTGCAGTCTGGGGGCTAGATATGGTTGGACCCCTTAAAGGGGAAGCCATAAGAAGAAATATCTGCCGGTCATGGTGGACAAATTCACTAAGTGGATAGAGGCCAAACATGTAAAAATAGCTAAAGTTGGGCCGGTGATTGACTTTATATCCGGCGTTGTACACCGTTTATGGTGTCCCGCACAACATTATCACTAACAATGGCTCTAACTTCACAACAGATGAGGTGAAAAATTGGTGTGCTAATATGGGCATTAAGCTCGACTACGCCTCCGTATATCACCCTCAAACAAACGGTCAGGTCGAACGGGCTAATGGCCTAATAATGAGTGGCATCAAACCCAGACTAGTGAGATCCCTAAGGGAGTTGGATAAACACTGTGTCGAGGAACTTGATTTCCTACTCTGGGGGCTGCGGACCACGCCTAATAGCATGACCAGATACACACCTTTCTTCATGGTGTATGGAGCAGAGGCTGTCTTGCCCTGCGACATTATTCGTGACTCACCTCGAGTGCGCATGTATGAAGAGAGAGAAGCCAATCTTGATCGGCAGGACGACCTGGATGGTCTGGAGGAGGAGGGCGATATTGCAAAAGCCCATTCCACATTCTATCAACAACACGCTCGGTGATACTGATACGTCTCCAACGTATCTATAATTTTTGATTGCTCCATGCTATATTATCTACTGTTTTGAATGTTTATGGGCTTTATTATACACTTTTATACCATTTTTGGGACTAACCTGTTAACCCAAAGCCCAGTGCCAGTTTCTGTTTTTACCCTGTTTTAGGGTTTCGAAGAAAAGGAAAATCAAACGGAGTCCAATTGACCTGAAACTTCATGGAACTCATTTTTGGAAGGAAAGAAGCCCAGAAGACTTGGAGTGCACGTCGGGGGATCTGCGAGGAGGTCACGAGGCAGGGGGCGCGCCCACCGCCCTGGGTGCGCCCTCCACCCTCGCGAGCCCCTCGTGGCCCCCCTGACGTACTTCTTCCGCCTATATATCTCCATATACCCTAAAAACATCAGGGAGCACAATAGATTGGGAGTTCCGCCGCCAAAAGCCTCCGTAGCCACTGAAAACCAATCTAGACCCATTCCGGCACCCTGCCGGAGGGGGCAATCCTTCTCCGGTGGCCCTCTTCATCATCCCGGTGCTCTCCGTGACGAGGAGGGAGTAGTTCTCCCTCGGGGCTGAGGGTATGTACCAGTAGCTATGTGTTTGATCTCTCTCTCTCGTGTTCTTGAGATGATACGATCTTGATGTATCGCGAGCTTTGCTATTATATTTGGATCCTATGATGTTTCTTCCCCCCTCTACTCTCTTGTAATGAATTGATTTTTCCCCTTTGAAGTTATCTTATCGGATTGAGTCTTTAAAGATTTGAGAACACTTGATGTATGTCTTGCCGTGCGTATCTGTGGTGACAATGGGATATCACGTGATTCACTTGATGTATGTTTTGGTGATCAACTTGCGGGTTCCGCCCATGAACCTATGCATAGGGGTTGGCACACGTTTTCGTCGTGATTCTCCGGTAGGACTTTGGGGCACTCTTTGAGGTCCTTTGTGTTGGTTGAATAGATGAATCTGAGATTGTGTGATGCATATCGTATAATCATACCCACGGATACTTGAGGTGACATTGGAGTATCTAGGTGACATTAGGGTTTTGGTTGATTTGTATCTTAAGGTGTTATTCTAGTACGAACTCTAGGGCTGTTTGTGACACTTATAGGAATAGCCCAACGGATTGATTGGAAAGAATAACTTTGAGGTGGTTTCGTACCCTACCATAATCTCTTCGTTCGTTCTCCGATATTAGTGACTTTGGAGTGACTCTTTGTTGCATGTTGAGGGATAGTTATGTGATCCAATTATGTTAGTATTGTTGAGGGAACTTACACTAGTGAAAGTATGAAACCTAGGCTTATTTCCTAGCATTGCAATACCGTTTACGCTCACTTTTATCACTTGCTACCTTGCTGTTTTCACTATTTCAGATTACAAATACCTTTATCTACTATCCATATACCACTTGTATCACCATCTCTTCGCCGAACTAGTGCACCTATACAATTTACCATTGTATTGGGTGTGTTGGGGACACAAGAGACTCTTTGTTATTTGGTTGCAGGGTTGCTTGAGAGAGACCATCTTCATCCTACGCCTCCTACGGATTGATAAACCTTAGGTCATCCACTTGAGGTAAATTTGCTACTGTCCTACAAACCTCTGCACTTGGAGGCCCAACAACGTCTACAAGAAGAAGGTTGTGTAGTAGACATCAAGCTCTTTTCTGGCGCCGTTGCCGGGGAGGTGAGTGCTTTAGATCTTGCAATCGAGTCTTTTAGTTTCTTGTTTATCACTAGTTTAGTTTATAAAAGAAAACTATAAAAATGGAATTGAGTTTGTCTCATATGCTTCACCTTTTTAATATCTTTCGTGAGTATGATGGAAAGGATAATTGTGCTCAAGTGCTAGAAGAAGAAATCTATAAAATGTTTGGCACTAAATATGTGAATGATGAGCATGATTGCAATGTTGTTAGTATGAATTCCTTGAATATCCATGATGCTAATGATATGCAAAGCCACAAGCTTGGGGAAGCTATGTTTGATGAGGATGATATTTTTTGTCCCCCAAGTTTTGATGAGCAAATTTTTCATGATGAAAGCATGCCTCCTATCTATGATGATTACACGTATGCTTTAAAGAATAATAATAACAATGAAACTTGTCATCTTGATTTCAATTTTCAACCCCATGATAGTTACTTTGTTGAGTTTACTCCCTCTATTCCGAATGAGAAGAATTTTGCATATGTAGAGAGTAATAAAATTTCTATGCTTGTAGATCATGAAAAGAATGCTTTAGGTGCTGGTTATATTGTTGAATTCGTTCATGATTCTACTGAAAATTATTATGAGGGAGGAACATATGCTTGTAGGAATTGCAATAATATCAAGTTTCCTCTCTATGTGCTTAAAGTTTTGAAATTATGCTTGTTTCGCCTTCCTATGCAAGTTGATTCTTGTTCCCATAAGTTGTTTGCTCACAAAATCCCTATGCATAGGAAGTGGGTTAGACTTAAATGTGCTAGTCATATTCTTCATGATGCTCTTCTTATGTTACAATTCTTATCTTTTATGTGAGCATCATTGAAATCATCATGCCTAGCTAGGGGCGTTAAACGATAGCGCTTGTTGGTAGGCAACCCAACTTTATTTTTGTCCCTTGCTTTTTGTTCCTATTTAGTAATAAATAATTCATCTAGACTCTGTTTAGATGTGGTTTTATGCTTTTAATTAGTGTTTGTGCCAAGTAGAACCTTTGGGAAGACTTGGGGAAAGTCTTGTTGATCATGCTGTAAAAAACAGAAACTTTAGCGCTCACGAGAATTGCTTCCATTTTTATTTGGAGAGTGCTGTTTAGTTAATTCTTTTTGAAGATGATTAATAAATAAATTCCTAAGGTTCAGAAATTTATTTGAGAATTTTATGAGTTCCAGAAGTATATGTTTGATCCATATTACTACAGACTGTTCTGTTTTTGACAGATTCTGTTTTTCATGTGTTGTTTACTTATTTTGATGAATCTATGGCTAGTAAAATAGTTTATAAACCATAGAGAAGTTGGAATACAGTAGGTTTAACACCAATATAAATAAAGAATGAGTTCATTACAGTACCTTGAAGTGGTGATTTATTTTCTTATACTAACGGAGCTTACGAGTTTTCTGTTAAGTTTTGTGTTGTGAAGTTTTCAAGTTTTGGGTAAGGATTCGATGGACTATGGAATAAGGAGTGGAAATAGCCTAAACTTGGGGATTCCCATGGCACCCCAAGGTAATATTCAAGGACAACCAAGAGCCTAAGCTTGGGGATGCCGCGGAAGGCATCCCCTCTTTCGTCTTCGTTCATCGGTAACTTTACTTGGAGCTATATTTTTATTCGCCACATGATATGTGTTTTGCTTGGAGCGTAAATTTATTTTTTTAGGATTTGATTTATGTTATTTAGAACAATGTTTTGCATCTTTTATTTCAATAAAAGTGGCATTGATAGCTTTACTATGCCTATTTTAGAAGCCCACATGTTGCTGTTTGAAAACAGAAAGTTTACCGCTGTTGCAATAATTCCCTAGAAAAGTCAGAATATGATAAAATGTTGAAACCTTTTGCATATTAAGCTCTGATAAATTTACTACAGTGGGAATTTTCTTTCATAATTTTTGGAGCTATGTAAGTATGGATGTTGCAGCATTCTTTACAGGCTATCCTGTTTAGGCAGATTGCTGTTAGGTTTGCATTGTTTGCATATGTTTGCTTCTTTAATGATTCTATTTGAGGATAGGACTATTAAATATGCAGAGGCATTTAGTATGCAATGTTGAAGAATAATTTTACTGATTTGCTACATTAGAGTATGATAAGTTTTTTGCAATGGTTTATACTAACTTATCTCATGAGTCCTTGTTGAGTTTTGTGTGGATGAAGCTTTTGAGATTTAGGGAGACCGTGATATGAGAGGAATTAAGGAGACACAAAAGCTCAAGCTTGGGGATGCCCAAGACACCCCAAGATAATATTTCAAGAAGTCTCAAGCGTCTAAGCTTGGGGATGCCCCGGTTGGCATCCCACCTTTCTTCTTCAACAACTATCGGTTAGTATCGGTTGATCCTAAGTTTTTGCTTCTTCACATGATGTTTGCTATTCTTAGATGTAATTTTCTTTTGCTTTGCTTGCTGTTTGAATAAAGTACCAAGATCTGAAATTATTAAATGTTAGAGAGTCTTCACATAGTTGCATAATTATTCGACTACTCATTGATCTTCACTTACATCTTTCGGAGTAGTGTGTTATTGCTCTAGTGCTTCACTTATATCTTTTAGAGCATGGCGGTAGTTTTATTTTGAAGAAATAGATGAAATCTCATGCTTAACTTATATTATTTTGAGAGTCTTAAATAGCATGGTAATTTGCTTAAATAATGATAACATGCTAGGCATCCAAGAATAGTAAAAACTTTCATATAGAGTATTGAATACTAAGAGAAGTTTGATGCTTGATGATTGTTTTGAGATATGGAGATAATAATATCAAAGTCGTGCTAGTTGAGTAGTTGTGAAATTGAGAAATACTTGTGTTGAAGTTTGCAAGTCCCGTAGCATGCACGTATGGTAAACTTTATGCAACAAATTTGAAACATGAGGTGTTATTTGATTGTCTTCCTTATGAGTGCCGGTCGGGGACGAGCGATGGCCTTTTCCTACCAATCTATCCCCCTAGGAGCATGCGCGTAGTGCCGAGGTCTTTGATGACTTGTAGATTTTTGCAATAAGTATGTGAGTTCTTTATGACTAATGTCGAGTCCATGGATTATACGCACTCTCACCCCTCCATCCTTACTAGTCTCTTCGGTACCGTGCATTGCCCTTTCTCACATTGAGAGTTGACGCAAACTTCGCCGGTGCATCCAAACCCTGTGATATGATACGCTCTTTCACACATAAACCTCCTTATATCTTCCTCAAAACAACCACCATACCTACCTATTATGGCATTTCCATAGCCATTCCGAGATATATTGCCATGCAACTTTCCACCATTCCGTTTATCATGACACATTCATCATTGTCATATTGCTTAGCATGATCATGTAGTTGACATAGTATTTGTGGCAAAGCCACCGTTCATAATTTTTTCATACTTGTCACTCTTGATTCATTGCATATCCCGGTACACCGCCGGAGGCATCCATATAGAGCCATACTTTGTTCTCGTATCGAGTTGTAATCATTGAGTTGTAAATAAATAGAAGTGTGATGATCATCATTCAATAGAGCATTGTCCCAAAAAATAAGAGAAAGGCCAAAGAAAAAAAAAGAAGGCCCAAAAAAAGAGAAAATAAATAAAAAGGGGCAATGCTACTATCCTTTTTTCCACACTTGTGCTTCAAAGTAGCACCATGTTCTTCATATAGAGAGTCTCTTGAGTTATCACTTTCATATACTAGTGGGAATTTTCATTATAGAACTTGGCTTGTATATTCCAACAATGGGCCTCCTCAAGTGCCCTAGGTCTTCGTGAGCAAGCAAGTTGGATGCACACCCACTTAGTTTCTTTTGTTGAGCTTTCATACATTTATAGCTCTAGTGCATCCGTTGCATGGCAATCCCTACTCCTTGCATTAACATCAATCGATGGGCATCTCCATAGCCCATTGATTAGCCTCGTTGATGTGAGACTTTCTCCTTTGTTGTCTTCTCCACATAACCCCCTCATTATATTCTATTCCACCCATAGTGCTATATCCATGGCTCGCGCTCATGTATTGCATGAAAGTTTATAAGTTTGAGATTACTAAAGTATGAAACAATTGCTTGGCTTGTCATCGGGGTTGTGCATGATGAGAGCATTCTTGTGTGACGAAACGAAACATAACTAAACTATATGATATTGTAGGGATGAACTTTCTTTGGCCATGTTATTTTGAGAAGACATAATTGCTTAGTTAGTATGCTTCAAGTATTATCATTTTTATGTAAATATTAAACTTTTGTCTTGAAAGTTATGGATCTGAATATTCATACCACAATTAAGAAGAATCACATTGAAATTATGCCAAGTAGCACTCCGCATCAAAAATTCTATTTTTATCATTTACCTACTCGAGGACGAGCAGGAATTAATCTTGGGGATGCTGATACGTCTCCAACGTATCTACAATTTTTGATTGCTCCATGCTATATTATCTACTGTTTTGAATGTTTATGGGCTTTATTATACACTTTTATATCATTTTTGGGACTAACCTATTAACCCAGAGCCCAGTGCCAGTTTCTGTTTTACCCTGCTTTAGGGTTTCAAAGAAAAGGAAAATCAAACGGAGTCCAATTGACCTGAAACTTCACGGAACTCATTTTTGGAAGGAAAGAAGCCCAGAAGACTTGGAGTGCACATCGGGGGATCTGCGAGGAGGTCACGAGGCAGGGGTGCGCCCACCCCCCTGGGCGCGCCCTCCACCCTCGTGAGCCCCTCGTGGCCCTCCTGACGTACTTCTTCCGCCTATATATCTCCATATACCCTAAAAACATCAGGGAGCACAATAGATCAGGAGTTCCGCCGCCAGAAGCCTCCGTAGTTACCGAAAACCAATCTAGACCCGTTCCGGCACCCGGCCGGAGGGGGCAATCCTTCTCCGGTGGCCCTCTTCATCATCCCGGTGCTCTCCGTGACGAGGAGGGAGTAGTTCTCCCTCGAGGCTGAGGGTATGTACCAGTAGCTATGTGTTTGATCTCTCTCTCTCGTGTTCTTGAGATGATACGATCTTGATGTATCGCGAGCTTTGCTATTATATTTGGATCCTATGATGTTTCTTCCCCCCTCTACTCTCTTGTAATGAATTGATTTTTCCCCTTTGAAGTTATCTTATCGGATTGAGTCTTTAAAGATTTGAGAACACTTGATGTATGTCTTGCCGTGCGTATCTGTGGTGACAATGGGATATCACGTGATTCACTTGATGTATGTTTTGGTGATCAACTTGCGGGTTCCGCCCATGAACCTATGCATAGGGGTTGGCACACGTTTTCGTCGTGATTCTCCGGTAGGACTTTGGGGCACTCTTTGAGGTCCTTTGTGTTGGTTGAATAGATGAATCTGAGATTGTGTGATGCATATCGTATAATCATACCCACGGATACTTGAGGTGACATTGGAGTATCTAGGTGACATTAGGGTTTTGGTTGATTTGTATCTTAAGGTGTTATTCTAGTACGAACTCTAGGGCTGTTTGTGACACTTATAGGAATAGCCCAACGGATTGATTGGAAAGAATAACTTTGAGGTGGTTTCGTACCCTACCATAATCTCTTCGTTCGTTCTCCGATATTAGTGACTTTGGAGTGACTCTTTGTTGCATGTTGAGGGATAGTTATGTGATCCAATTATGTTAGTATTGTTGAGGGAACTTACACTAGTGAAAGTATGTACCCTAGGCCTTATTTCCTAGCATTGCAATACCGTTTACGCTCACTTTTATCACTTGCTACCTTGCTGTTTTTATTATTTCAGATTACAAATACCTTTATCTACTATCCATATACCACTTGTATCATCATCTCTTCGTCGAACTAGTGCACCTATACAATTTACCATTGTATTGGGTGTGTTGGGGACACAAGAGACTCTTTGTTATTTGGTTGCAGGGTTGCTTGAGAGAGACCATCTTCATCCTACACCTCCTACGGATTGATAAACCTTAAGTCATCCACTTGAGGGAAATTTGCTACTGTCCTACAAACCTCTGCACTTGGAGGCCCAACAACGTCTACAAGAAGAAGGTTGTGTAGTAGACATCAGATACCAAAGCAGAGAAGTGCGGGCAAAAACTTATATCGCCGGTGAGCTCGTTTTACGCCTCCTAGAGAATAAAAGGACAAGCTCAAACCAAAATGGGAAGGTTCCTTCATTATAGATGAAATTCTCACTGGAGGAGCCTACCGCCTTCGCAATGCATCAGATAATCGCTTAGAGCCGAACCCGTGGAATGCTGCTTGGCTCCGAAGATTCTACGCATAAGTTCGGCTATACTTCTTTTCGTTCTCTTTTTCTTTCTTCTCCTCATCTGTTTTTCATTTTCTCGTTTCTGTACAATTTCCATGATATGTTCGGATAAGCCGAACACTTGAGGGGTACATCCTTAAATATACACACCCCACCATGACTGGGGGCTTCTGTAAGTAGAAGCTTATCATTATCCCGAGCCTAGAGCTCACAATATATGTGTCATTTGTTGATATGCATCCTTTTTTTGCCATTATATGCACCTCTATGACTTAAGTTTTTGCCAAGTTGGGTTGCCTTGCTCCTGTGCTTATGCCCTACGTTCCCGATTGTTCGGCTAGAGCATAAAGGGAGCACCTCTGCGATTGTTACAACCGGGTTATCCGAACATGTACCTCAGACGGGTGAAGCCAAAAGCTAGCGTTCTTAAGGGAATAATTGGTCGGCAATCAAACGACAGATTGTTGCAGTATTGCAACTACTTTAAAACACTGTGAGACAGTTTTTCCGTATTTCGGATCGCACACGCCGGCCCAAGGAAAGGAATCCTTAACGGAACTATTTTTCTTGGAAGATTTTTCTTACATATGTAATATAACATACATTCTGAACTCAAATTTTGTCTGTTCGAGCACAATGATTGGGTTGCTTGGTTTCCGGATATAATGCATACTTCTTTCATTTCAAGAGAAAGTATCCGGAAATACTCCACCAGTTTCTGTTCGAAGGACAAAAGCCAAAGGCCTGCGATGACAAAATTTTCACATGTTCGGATAGAAGGTACAGGTTGACTAATACAAACACCTATTCCTTATCTACTCCATCTATAAGACTGTCTAACTTACATTCCTCCTGCAAGTACTTCGCAACTATCATTACTTGGTCATAAAACAATTTCACTGGAATTTCTTTCCCATCTGGTCCCTATGGTCCTACTCGGGCCATATGATTTGGGTCCAGTTTAGTGAAGAATGTCTTCACCATAGCCCAATCTTCTCGTGCGCCTTCATGGTAGGCAGATGTCTTCCATAGCTCGAACCGGTGTCGGGCACCTTTGAACAGGTCTGCCAGGCCCTCCATACTTTCCGGAGGGGTATCAGATGGCCATAAAGCCTTCACCATACTTTTCATGGCTTTCCGGGCACGAGCATGTACCACGGACAGTTCCTTCAGCACGTCGCCTTGAAATCCGGATACTTCTTCCTCCGGTCGACCAGTCAACAGGCCTGTGGCAACAGAGTCATGAGATTTTAAATTAAGGGATTGCACATAAGCACCTAGGATGGTTCTAAAGAAGAGAGGAAGACATACCGAACATGTCTCCTTTCAGCTTCTCATTTTCCTTATGAGCGGCCGATAAATGAGCCTTTAAGCTCTCTATCTCTTCGGATAGTTTGTCTTTTTCCATGTCATGTTTATTCTTTCCGAACACACTCGTTGTGCCCTTTTTCATTTCCGCCAGCTCGGCGGTGACATCATTTAGCTGTGTGTGATTTTCTTCTAGCTCTTGGGGCAGCGCGGTATTTTTCTCTTTGAGAACCTGCGGGTGATAGCGATCCTTAAATCGGTTTAACTCATCGCTTCAAGTCTTGGGGGCTACTAGCACATGACTATCAAAACTTTCCTGAACTTTTACTTGTATGTCCTTTTAGAACAGCTGAATGACTCCAGCAAGTCCATCTCGAGCGGCTCGGAGATACGCATCCACCGAGCTGAGTGTGGTAAAATCTTGTTCGGAAAACGACGGAGCCTGCATAGCCTCTTTCAATCGACGGTGATTCATCACTCATTCCACTTTGAAATTCATGACGGATACGTCATCCGAATCTTCTTGAGGAGGCATAACTGGCATTGCATCGGCGCTAGTTGACGAGTCCGGCACCGGATCAGTGAACATTCGGCTAATCGGGCGTTTTTTCAACCGTCCGCCGCGTACTCCTCCTGATGTCAAGGATAAAAGGAGACTTTTCACAATCTGGACTCATGCCTAGGCATGTATTAGAGCACGCGTACCTCTTGGAAGGCTGTGAGGTCTTCGCAGCACTCCCAGTCTCTTTCCGTTTTGAATGATGGCCTTGCGTAGGGGCTGCCCTTGAGGAGGTACGGTCCCTAGAGCGTCAATCCTGTTAAAATACGGATCAGTATAAATAGATAAAAATGCAGACAAGGATTTTCTTTTAAGGGCCCTCCGAATACTCACAATGCAAAAGGGATAGAGGCAGGGGTAGTCGGCGGTAATAGCCACCTCCGAACCGTCAAGGCTCGCTTGATAAAATACCCCGTCGTCAAACTCTACATATATGTCCGGATCCTCACAAAAGCCAGGATCTTTATCACGGTTATGATCCTCTGGCTAGGGAGCGGGACAGTAGACATCCTCAGTCATCTTCCTCCATGACTGTTGGTGGGAACAAAGATCAATTTTGATTAGTGTCTATAAAGCAATAAAATAAATACAAACGATCGAAATCTTACCCATTCAATGGGGGTGTACATGGAATAACCCTCCCGATAGTTTAACCGGAGAATCGCCCTTATACAGATCGGCCAAGATTGAGGACAGTTCGGCTGGAGTATCCGGACCCTTCCGTCTGTAGCGGGATGTGTCGTCATTCTCCGTTGTAACACCATAAAGGGGTTACTCTGGATTGAAGAGGCTGGACACACCTCTATATTGCAATGGACATAACCTCAACTATCAAAAGTTTGGTATGGGCTAACAGCCTGACCTTGCTGACCAATCTCTTTATCTCCGCACTGTCCACTTCCTTGGGGCTTCGGGGACGCCAGTTGAGGCGCTTCTTTAAAGGAGCATTTGAAAATTCTAGGAGGCCACGCCGAACTGGATCCGGCAGCGGAACGTCATCCATATAGAACCATTCCGAAGACCACTATGGGTATACCTCTTTAGGTGTTCCTACGGGGTATCCGGATCCGGCTATACGCCATACTTCGGCACCGCCCACTTCAAATATGGAACCGCCCCGGTGGCGGGAAACGAGGCAAAAGAACTTCCTCCATAATTCAAAATGGGCCTCGATGCCTAAGAATAGTTCGCAGAGGGCAACAAAACCTGAGATGTGCAAAATCGAACCTGGGGTGAGGTTGTGTAGTTGGATGCCATAAAATTCCAATAACCCCCTGAGGAAGGGATGGATGGGCAATCCCAGGCCCCGCAATAGGAATGAGATGAAGCATACCCTCTCCTCCTTATTGGGGTTGGGGAAGTTCTCAGCCATCGCATTGTTGCCGATTGAATATAATCCCGCTCGAACGGAGACTAGATCCGCGGGGGGGGGGGGGTAACCCTGCGTCTAGAGTCGGCTTAGCTGAAGATGAGGCATGGAGCAACTCTGCCAATCACCCTGAAAGTGCAACTATCCCTGGGTGGTTTTGGTAATTCCTAACAACATATAGCTCATTGAGCTAATACTATTTTAAGATAAATATTTCAGGAAAGCTCAATGATTGGCATGGCATGGATTAGAAATGTGGACCCCTCAAAATGCTAAGGACAAAAGATTGGCTCCAGCTCAAGCTCAAGACTACATTTTACCATTTAGTGATCCAAGATCACATTGAGTCCATAGGAAAAGCCAATACTATTAAAAGGGGATGAGGTGTTGCTTAATGGGTTACTTGCTCAAAATGCTTAGTGATATGCTCCAAAACCCTCAACCCCTTTCTCAAATCCACGTATGTTCCAAACCAAAAGTCAGACTTGGCCCCACCGAAACTTTCCATCCGGCGCCACCGAGTTCAGTTGACATAGCCACTGCCACCAAACCCTAGTCTCTTTGGTCTTACCAATAGGGATCTCGGTCTCACCAAGATGGGATTGCAAACTCTCTATTTCCCTTCATAATGTTTTGGTCTAACCGAGATGAGTGATCGGTCCCACCAAGTTCGCAATGCAAACTCTCTGTTTCCCCTTCGTAACGTTTCAGTCCAACCAAAATGAGCGAATCGGTCCCACCGAGTATGTATGACCAACTCTCTGTTTTCTTATTACCAAAATCAATCCCACCGAGTTTGTGTAATCGGTCTCACCGAGATTACGTTATGCCCTAACCCTAACAAAATTGGTCCCACCGAATTGACATGTCGGTCCCACCGAAAATCCTAACGTTCACATTATGAACTAAATCGGTCTGATCGAGTTCTCTGATTCGGTCCCACCGAGTTTAGAAAATTATGTGTAACGGTTAGATTTTTTGTGTAGGCTATATATACCCCTCCACCCACTCTTCATTCATGGAGAGAGCCATCAGAACATGCCTACACTTTCATCATACATTTTCTGAGAGAGAACAACCTACACTTGTGTTGAGGTCAAGATATTCCATTCCAAACACATAAATCTTGATTTCTAGCCCTTCCCAAGTTGCTTTCCACTCAAATCATCTTTCCACCAAATCCAATCCTATGAGAGAGAGTTAAGTGTTGGGGAGACTATCATTTGAAGCACAAGAGCAAGGAGTTCATCATCAACACACCGTCTATTACCTTTTGGAGAGCGGTGTCTCCTAGATTGGTTAGGTGTCACTTGGGAGCCTCCGTCAAGATTGTGGAGTTGAACCAAGGAATTTGTATGGGCAAGGAGATCGCCTACTTCGTGAAGATCTACCCTAGTGAGGCAAGTCCTTCGTGGGCGATGGCCATGGTGGGATAGACAAGGTTGCTTCTTCGTGGACCCTTTGTGGGTGGAGCCCTCCGTGGACTCGCGCAATCGTTACCCTTCGTGGGTTGAAGTCTCCATCAACTCGGATTTACGATAGCACCACCTATCAGAACCACGCCAAAAATCTCCGTGTCTATATTGCGTTTTCTCCCTCAAACTCCCCCCTTTACCTTCATGTGCAATGTTTTACATTCCGCTGATATACTCTTAGACTTGCATGTGTAGGTTGTTTACTTGACTAGTGCTAAGTTGCTAAAATCTGCCAAGACTTAAAATTGGGAAAAGGCCAGATTTTTATTTTGTCAAGTAGTCTAATCACCCCCCTTCTAGACATACTTTCGATCCCACAAGTGGTATCAGAGCTTTGGTCTCCATTTCCCTTGATTCCATAGCTTTTGGTGATCATAGCCTTGGTTTCACAACCTAGGAGAGTATGGCGTCTAGCGAGGGAAATTACCACCATAGAGGTCCTTACTTCGATGGTACTAATTTTGCTAGTTGGAAGCATAAGATGAAAATGCATATTCTTGGACATAACCCCGCCGTTTGGGCTATTGTATGCATTGGCTTACAAGGTGAATTCTTTGATGGGAGAGAACCAAACTGTGAAGCTAGCACGGAAAAGTTGAAGATGCTGCAATACAATGCTCAAGCTTGTGATATTCTCTTCAACGGATTGTGCCCCAAAGAATTCAACAAAATCAGCCGTCTTGAGAATGCAAAGGAAATTTGGGATACTTTGGTTGATATGCACGAAGATACCGACTCCGTCAAGGAATCCAAATTGGATGTGCTTCAAAGTCAACTTGACAAGTTTAAAATGAAGGATGATGAAGGTGTCGCTGAGATGTACTCTAGGCTTGCTCTCATCACAAATGAGATTGTCGGCTTAGGAAGTGAAGAGATGACCGATAGATTCATCATCAAGAAGATCCTAAGAGCCTTGGATGGAAAATATGATACTGTGTGCACATTGATCCAAATGATGCCCATTACAAATATCTCAAGCCAACGGAAGTCATTGAAAGAATTGTTGCTCATGAGATGTCACTTAAAGATAAGGAAGAGATTCACAACAAGTTAAGTGGTGCTTACAAAGCCTCATGTGATGCTCCCACATCATCAAGTGAGGAACAAGCCTTCAATGAAGAATTGAGCCCAATGGTGAAGAATTTCAACAAGTTCTACAAGAGTAGAAGCAAGGAAAGAAGTTCCAAGTCAAAGTCCTACAATGAAAAAAGATCTTCAAGTCGTGAATGTAATTGCTACAATTGTGGAAGACCCGGACACTACTCCAATGAGTGTAAGGCTCCCTACAAAAGAAGAGAAGATTCTACCAAAAGAAGGAGCAGGAGATAAGAATCACCACCAAGAGAGAGAAGGAGTAGAGATGACCGTTATGAACGAAGAACACCACGGAGAAGCAAGGATTCAGAAAGGAAGGGCAAATCATCAAGAAGCTACACAAAACGAAGGCATCAAGCTCATGTTGGTGAATGGGTATCCGGCTCTGACTCTGACAATCACTTCGAGAGAAGTTATCACTCCGACTCCGAATATACTCAAGATGAAGGTGTTGCCGGTCTAGCACTTGTGTCAACCAACTCCTACGACATATTTGAGTCACCAAATGAAGGAATTGGAAGATGCTTCATGGCTAAAGGCCCAAAGGTATCACACCCCAAGTATGTTGATTTCAATAGTGATGAAGATGATTTGCTAGGTGATGATGATTTACTTGTTGACAATTCTAGTGATGAAAACTATGATGAACTTGCTATTAATCATGCTAATTAAGATAAAATGAATGACGATGATAAGAAGGAGATTGAGTGTCTAACTAAAGAACTAACCACTCTTCAGTTAGCTCATGAAACTACCTTGGAAAATCATCGAGAGCTTTTAAAGACTCATGGGAAGTTACGCTTCGAAAATCTCAACCTTGATCAAGAGCATGAGTTCTTAGAAGCGATCAATGATGATCTTCGCAAGAAAAGTTCTTCTTACATTGCCAAGCGTTTACTCTTGTCTACTTACATGCCTCAAGTTAAATCTAGCAACAAGAGTAAGAAAGATTCTTCGTCTAGTAGTAACAATAATCATGGTAAACCCAATGGTGTTGCTTCTAGTAGTTCTCTTGATTCCACTAATGATTCTCTTAGCCAAGTTACACTAGAGAAATAAAATAGCTTATTGAAGGGAATTATAGAGAAGGGTGTTTACAAGAGCCTTGCCGGAAGTAAGCAATTTGAGGATATTGTACGCAAGCAAGGAACACACCGGAAGAATCAAGGTGTTGGTTTTGAACAGAAGTTCAATTCCAATGGAGCTGAGTGGGAACAAGATCAATACCCCAAGACAAAGTTTGTTTCTCAAAAAGAGAAGTATGATCCTACTTCTTTCCAAGGAACACAAGCTCAAGATGATCTTCCACCACTAGACCACAAGCAAAAAGGCAAGGACAAGCTTCAAGAGGAGATTGATGCTTTCGAGGAAGCTCCCAAAGCCTTGGTCAAGTGGGTTCCCAAGACTACATCAAGTTCTACTTCATCAAGTACGACTACAACTCCAAGGATTCCCATCAAGATGGTGTGGATCCTGAAGAAGAAGAACTAGAGAGTTCTTGAGGGTGACTCCGCCAACATACTTCACTCATATCATTTTGGCGAGGACAAGTGCAAACAACTTCCACATCTTGCACTAGTTCAAGGAGTCACAAATCCTCTTGTTGGTAAGACAAGGGACAAGGTAACCTAATGCTTTCATGGACATCATCCTATGTGAACATCACTCTGTCTATGGATATCCTTGTTTCTTCATTGTGGGACTAACCCGTGTAGGTATTGAAAGTGCAACTCACTCTAATGGACTGCTGCAAATGATCTACATCAACATTGAGCATCTACATCTTCAACACCTACATGAAGTCATCATCGAGAAAACCCAAGGTTAGTTCATCCCTCTTAGGGGGGATATCACATCTATGGGGAGCTTTACTCTAACCAATTGAGCTAAAGCAACTCTAATGGTGTGAACACAACAATGCTCTATGTAAAAGTGGCAACCCCACTTGTGCTTAAACGATGAGTATGACCTATGATCAAATGTTCTCATTTGACTCCTCAATGAATATACTCATATATAGATGACCTAGTCATCGCAAATTGATTGATAGATGCTAGAGTGATTGTGCATGCTTTGTCACATATTTCATTTGCCATCTTATTGTGTGAGCATGTTGGTTGCATATTTTACTCATTCGAGGACATCCATTTGTTGTTTTGATTGTTTGCCTTTTTATCTTTTGCCAAATGGATGGACAAGAATGTCTAAGAACCTCCTTTAGCTATCTATACTTTTCTCGTCTCAAACTCTATTCATGCTACATCACAAAGTTTGATCAAGTCAGATTCGAACCACTCTGTGAGGAGCACTCGGAGTCCCCGATTCATCATAGACTTAAACTTCCAAAACCTCTTTCTGCATTTTGGTATGACCGAGTCATGCACTTCGGTCACACCGAGTTCACTAAGTTGATCTAGGTTTTCCATCACGGTGCAACCGATTTGAACTTTTCGGTCACACCGAGTTGCAGTAACCGCTCGCGATTCTGCATCTCGGTGCCACCGCATTGTTCCACTCGGTCACACCAACAGGGTCGGGATATATATACTCACGGGTTGAATTTTGGAAATTTCTCCAAAACTCTTCATCCCATGCGTGTCCTGCTCTGCCTTCTCGGGTCTCCGGATCGTCTCCTCATCACCAGCGACCTCCCGCCACTGGTCTCCGTCGTCGTCAACGGAAATCTGCCCCACCGTTGTCGCCGTAGCGAACTCCCGCCGAACTAGGGTATGGGCTCGACCTTTTGTGCTATTACTTTACCTCTGATTCATAGCACATTGATTTGCCATGATCCTTACCATGTATGCAAACACTCTATCCACTGAAAACATTCTTTACGATAGATTCAATTTGAAAATTTAGGGTTAGGTCTCCGCCCAACTCATCTCGGACCGACCGAGTTGTAGAAATCGGTCTCACCGATTTGGATTAGGCCATAGCACATGCATTTTTGGTCCGACCAAAAATTGCAAATCGATGTGACCGAGTTCGATTCTTTGTGAAACCCTAGCAGTCTCGGTGCCACCGAACTGTGACTCGGTCTGACCGAGTTTACTAGTTTAGGTTCCAAAAGCTGCTTCGGTATCACCGAGTTTACAAATCGGTAGCTCTGAAATGCTTTCTGTAGAGAACTAAAACTAAGTTTTTAAGTCATATGTTTTGCAAAACCTCTGCACTTTGTGATGCTCATCCACTCTACCTCATCTACATCTATTCACAGGGTCTGCTGTCAGTAAGTTTGCAAAGATGTCTGATCAGAGTGACAGTCAGAACAGGTCTGAGGAACATGTTCAATTGAGTGAGGGATCAGATCCCTCGAGCACTTCTGATGATGGCAGCAGGAGCACTCCAAGTAACTTACCAAAGGAAGCCACCAGAACAAGGAAGAAGAGAACCTCAGATTCAGAGGATGGGACTATGTGGCTACTGAGGAGGAAGTAAGCTCCAAGAAGAAGGTGCTGAAAAAGGAGTATGGCACAGCTGATATAGTTAAGCCAGGGATGAATAGGAAGGCTCCAGCAAAAAGGATTCCTATGTCTAAGGCCAGAGCCTCTACTCAAGAAACAATGGAGTTCACTCTTGAACCCAAAGAAGCTGGAGAGGGAAAGAAGAGAAAGGAAAGAGTCAAGAAGACCATTGCCAGAGTCATTGGCAAGCCCTCCATGATGAAAGATCCCTCTAAAGATGAAGAAGAAGAAGAGGATGCTCCAGCATCCAAAGCTTAGAAGCGTATGGGAGATGCTATAAAGTCAGGGGCTGCAACATCAAAGCCCAAAGTTGCCCCCAAAGCTCAAGCTCAGAAGCCTCCTAAGCCCAAGAGGAACACCAGAAGTATTCCAGCTGAAGAGAAGAATAAGGCCCTAGTGCCTGAAGCTGAAGAAGAGGATGATGAGTTTCTTGTTTTGAGAAAGTTGAAACCCAAGATCCCAGACCACAATGATACTCATCCAGTAGCTGAAGACATGCACATCAGAAAAGATGCTGGACTGAGATTGTGGAGACAGTCTGATCCATATGCTATGAGGAGAAGGACTGCAGTTGACTACAGGTTTCAGACAAAAGAACAGCAAGACTTCTATGAAACTATTTTGCTTGACAAGAAGCCCATTGTGTGTGACATGAGATGGGTTGATTGAGAATTCATCAAGGAGAATGAAGATCACTTCCCAGGAGTTTATGACAGCTTCAAAGCATGTGGAGTAGATGAGTTTGTTGGACAGAAGCTCACAAAACGGAATGATGAGCTGATCATGCAGTTTTACTCCATTGCTCACTTTTACCCATATGGGAAGATCATTTGGATGTCAGAAGGTACTAGGTACGAGTCCACTATTGAAGAATGGGCCAAGCTGATAAATGCCCCAGAGGAACATGAGGATGACTTGGATGTGTATGCCAAGAAGAAGAAAGACCACAACACTATGGCACATGTACAAGGAGATCCCAGATAAAGCTTTGGAGACTCACAAGCTTGGATCAGTACATTTCTTGTTGTCTGGTCTGCCTACCATCATATGGATCCTGAGGCACACATTGCTACCCAAGTCAGGAGATCACAAGATGATCAGAGGGCATTCAATCAACCTGCTACAGTTTTTTATGTCCCTCAGAAGTTCAAGGTCATGAGTCTGATTATAGAGACAATCAAGAGGACTACCGCTGACCAGAAGAGAAGTTGTGGGTATGCTCCACACATTCAGGAGCTCATCAACTCCAAGATGGGCACAGGAACATATCTGTTGGATAAGGAACATCTACCCTTATATCCTGATTTTGAAGACAACACTGTAGTGATGATTGAGGAGGAACCATCATCAGTTCAAGCACAGGAGAAGAGAGCCAAAGGAAAGGCTGAGAAAGCTGCCAAGTGTTGAAGAGGCATCTCAAGTTTTCCTGAAGAGCAAGCAAGATCAACTTGCATATCTGATCCAGTCTACACTGAGGATTGAGAAGGGCTTGGCCACACTGACTCAAAACTAGGAGAGCTTGGAGAGGATCGTAGAAACTAAATTTTATGATCTTGATCTGAAGGTAACTGAGATTCAAACAACAGTTGAGCAGCTCCAGGAGGAAGCAAAAGAGAAGAGAGGGAAGGCAACTACTGATGCATTTCAGCGAGTGTCTAGAGGACAGAGGTCTGCTGCAGTGCATGTACCTGATACAAGAGCAACAACATTAGCACCACCTCTAGTAGCCACTCCACCAGCTCCAACTACATCAAAGGATGCCTTCGCCCTTGGATTTCTCTCTACACCACCTCCCGAAGACCAAGCCTGAGAGACGCATAGCACTATGCATATTTGAACTTTTTGGTAACTTGTTGCCAAAGGGGGAGAAATATGTATAGATCATAGGCCTCGAGAGAGTGTTTTGCTTCTTTGCCTTTTGGTTGAACTTTTTATTTGCCTGTGTGAGATAGTTGTGTGATCATGTGATTGATCATATGCTACTTTAATGCTTACTTGGATGATACTATCTTTTATATCTCTATATGATCATTCACTTTGCTTGGTGATGAGTGCATGCTTTTAAGTAATATCATTTTGAGCGCTCCATCAAGATGTATATGACATGGAAGAGTGACCCATGATCCGAATCGATTGTGCATTTGCATTCAAAAGAAAATTTTAAATAATGCACAAATTTAGGGGGAGCTCTTGCTTATCACATACTTCTCAAAGCGACGATGTATTTCAATCTTATTATCATTTGTCGAAGCTTTGATCTATATGTTGTCATCAATTACCAAAAAGGGGGAGATTGAAAGTGCAACTATCCCTGGGTGGTTTTGGTAATTCCTAACAACATATAGCTCATTGAGCTAATACTATTTCAAGATAAATATTTCAGGAAAGCTCAATGATTGGCATGGCATGGATTAGAAATGTGGACCCCTCAAAATGCTAAGGACAAAAGATTGGCTCAAGCTCAATGTCAAGACTCTACATTTTACCGTTTAGTGATCCAAGATCACATTGAGTCCATAGGAAAAGCCAATACTATTAAAAGGGGATGAGGTGTTGCTTAATGGGTTACTTGCTCAAAATGCTTAGCGATATGCTCCAAAACCCTCAACCACTTTCTCATATTCACATATGTCCCAAACCAAAAGTCAAACTCGGCCCCACCGAAACTTTCCATCTGGCGCCACCGAGTTCAGTTGATATAGCCACTGCCACCAAACCCTAGTCTCTTCGGTCTTACCGATGGGATCTTGGTCTCACCGAGATGGGATCGCAAACTCTCTATTTCCCTTCGTAACATTTCGGTCTAACCGAGATGAGTGATCAGTCCCACCGAGTTCGCAATGCAAACTCTTTGTTTCCCCTTCGTAACATTTCGGTCCAACCGAAATGAGCAAATCGGTCCCACCGAGTTTGCCTGACCAACTCTCTGTTTGCTTATTACCAAAATCGGTCCCACCGAGTTTGTGTAATCGGTCTCACCGAGATTACGTTATGCCCTAACCCTAACAAAATCGGCCCCACCGAGTTGACATGTCGGTCCCACCGAAAATCCTAACGTTCACATTATGAACTAAACCGGTCTGACCGACTTCTTTGATTCGGTCCTACCGAGTTTGGAAAATTGTGTGTAACGGTTAGATTTTGTGTGGAGGCTATATATACCCCTCCACCCACTCTTCATTCATGGAGAGAGCCATCATAACATGCCTACACTTCCATCATACATTTACTGAGAGGGAACCACCTACACTTGTGTTGAGGTCAAGATATTCCATTCCAAACACATAAATCTTGATCTCTGGCCCTTCCCAAGTTGCTTTCCACTCAAATCATCTTTCCACCAAATCCAATCCTATGAGAGAGATTTGAGTGTTGGGGAGACTATCATTTGAAGCACAAGAGCAAGGAGTTCATCATCAACACACCGTCTATTACCTTTTGGAGAGTGGTGTCTCCTAGATTGGTTAGGTGTCACTTGGGAGCCTCCGTCAAGATTATGGAGTTGAACCAAGGAGTTTGTATGGGCAAGGAGATCGCCTACTTCGTGAAGATCTACCCTAGTGAGGCAAGTCCTTCGTGGGCGATGGCCATGGTGGGATAGACAAGGTTGCTTCTTCGTGGACCCTTTGTTGGTGGAGCCCTCCATGGACTCGCGCAACCGTTACCCTTCGTGGGTTGAAGTCTCCATCAACGTGGATGTACGATAGCACCACCTATCGAAACCACGCCCAAAATCTCCGTGTCTACATTGCGTTTGGTCCCTCAAACTCCTCCCTTTACCTTCATGTGCAATGTTTTACATTCCGCTGCTATACTCTTAGACTTGCATGTGTAGGTTGTTTATTTGACTAGTGCTAAGTTGCTAAAATCTGCCAAGACTAAAAATTAGGAAAAGGCCAGATTTTTATTTTGTCAAGTAGTCTAATCACCCCCCTCTAGACATACTTTCGATCCTACACACCCTCTTGAGGGAAATGGGGCGCGAGGAGGAGCCTGGAGCACTGGCCATGACAGAAGGCTTTGTTCATGGCTAAATTTGGCAGTTTCCCTTTTTTGCGCGATGTGGAATGCATTAGGGGATCTACATCTCCTTATATAGATGTCATCTGGGCGTGGTGAGGGGCCTGTTTGTAAAAAAGCATGGACCGTTCGTATTCACTCAGTGCACGTAAATCAAAGCGACAACAGGGAGGAAGCGTAAGGGGTTATTGCCGGGCTGTCGTTGGTCCGAATTATAATGAAGAACCCGCCTTGCAAAGCCGAAGACATGAGCCGGATACTACATCGTCATTGTAGGCAAGTTCGGGGGCTACTGAGGGAGTCCTGGATTATGGGGTCCTCGGGTGTCCGGGCCGTATAGCATGGGCCGGACTGATGGGCTGTGAAGATGCAAGATGAAGGGCCTTTACCCGTGTCCTGATGGGACTTTCCTTTGCGTGGGTGGCAAGTTTGGCGTCTGGATGTATGATTTCCTTTTCCTGTAAATCGACTCTGTATAACCTTAGGGCCCTCCGGTGTCTATATAAACTGGAGGATTTAGTCCGTGGAGGCTATCGGAATTCATATAGGCTAGACATCTAGGGTTTAGCCATTACGATCTCGAGATAGATCAACTCTTGTAACCCCTATACTCATCAAGATCAATCAAGCAGGAAGTAGGGTATTAACTCCATTAAGAGGGCCCGAACCTGGGTAAACATCGTGTCCCCTTTGTCTCCTGTTACCTTTGATCCTCAGACGCACAGTTCGGGACCCCCTACACGAGATCGACCGGTTTTGACACCGACAACGGGTGCTAATCATATGTTTTTGGTGGCATTGGTGGAACAACTAGAATAAAGTCAGAGAAGGAGAACTTCCGTTGCATGTGGCAGAGATTGCGAGACGGGCGCGATGTGGTGCACTCGAATATGAGCATATTTTCTTACCGGCCAAGCCTAAACGGCCTCCCGAGAAGTGGCAACCGCCTATAGATGAGATCATTAAATTTAACCTGGACGACGCCTTCACACCGGGGAATTCCTTCAGTGGATGGGGAGTTATGGCTCGCGATAGCACAGGGCATGTCATCATCGCTAGGGCAGGGCGGCAAGAGCAGGTTCATGATGCTTTTGGAGCAGAAGTCAATGCTCTGGCGGCGACGGTGTCAACAGCAGCTGAGATGGGAGCCATCAGGGTGTCTTTTGAGATGGACTCTGAGCTACCGGCTGATGCGATGGATATCCGGCGTGTAGACTCCTCGCCATATGCAGCAATCATTGAAGACATGAAGTTTCAATTGAAGATGTGGTTCTTCAAATGGAGTGTCAATGCATGTTGACATGCTATGAATTCTGTTGCTCATGAGTTAGCCCAGATTGGTTGTAATTGTCCACCAAATGAGTGCGTTGAGTGGGATACTATTGTATCGCTCGAAGTGGTTGCTTGCGTGTCGGGCGATTTGCCCGGACGTCGTTGATCTATAAAGCTTTGCTTTCCCTAAAAAACACTATGTGATCTAAATTTCTAGTTTTCTAATTCTACGTGATTCAAAAGGACACGCCACTCTATTCCCATGTTTTTCCTGTCAACAATTCTACAACTATGGATGAATGTTAGGAATCAAAGTTACACGCTAATGTGGTTAATGAATAGAGGCGGCCACCTACCGCTCGTGGATGATCCTCTACGCTTCCTCCTGCGTTGTGCGTAGTGCGGCCACGGCCACTTTGGACGTGGGCTTGGGGAGAGGGCGGCGGTCTCGGAGGAGGCGACGTCGATGTCGGCGAGGGACCATACCTCGTTGTACCAGACCATCTCCGACGTCGTCATGAAGCGGTCCAAGGCCCAGGCGTACGCCAGGTCTGGGTACGACGTGATGTGTGGCGGCGGGACTTCCGAGTCCCTGTACTCGGACCGGTGCACGGCGTTGCGCCTGTCCCATCGATGCCGCTCCCACTCGACGTACTCCTGCGCCGTTATGGTGTTGCAGGACAAGGAGCAGCTGCTGCCGGACCAGCCACTGCTGAGGTAGTGGAGAAGACGACCGCACACCTTGGGCAGGGGCGGCGGCGCGCAGCGCTCCTCCTTCACGATGCGCCAGGGCTGTGGCGAGCGGCGCTCCTTCTCGAGGCGGCGGTGAGAGACGCTCCTCCTTGATGCGGCGGGGCGGCGGCGACAGCCACTCCTCCTTCACATGTCGTCTGATTTGGACGTTGTGGCTGGTCCTCCTTTTCGCCGGAGGAGATGACGATCTCCGCATGTGTCGAGTCGCCGCCAGTCGATGAGGACGATGGCCCCGAAG
Source organism: Triticum urartu (assembly GCF_056163025.1). Taxonomy (NCBI): domain Eukaryota; kingdom Viridiplantae; phylum Streptophyta; class Magnoliopsida; order Poales; family Poaceae; genus Triticum; species Triticum urartu. The sequence continues at coordinate 404,170,707 of NC_141873.1, forward strand.
TTCGAGGGCAGCATCGCCACGATCCGCTAGATCCTGCTCCGGAACTGCCTGCCGATGCTGAAACCCAGGACTTGCCCATTGCCAGAGATGTGGAGGGAGATGGGCGGGGGGGAGGAGGAGGATGCGATGTGGACGGCGTCGGAGTGCAGCTTAAATAGACGTGGCCAGACCATGCGAACGGCCGGTCAGCCGCTTCAACGTGGCGCAACAGCCGGAGTTGGTTCCTCGGGAACCTGCGTCTACATTGAAGCGGCGGCTGCCGAGAGTTTGTGTCGGTCAGCGCCGCCCTCCCTTCCCCCGGTCACTCGCGACGTCAATGCCGGCCTCTGCGTACTCTGGGTCGGCATAAATACGGCGCGGTAAGCGGCGCGTGCATCGGAAAGAAAGCGTGGGAGGGACGGTGACGGGATTTTGATGGGCTAAGGCGATCAGAAGCGAGCGGGCCGGACTCCCGCAAACCGCCCCCACGTTTGTCTCCGGTTTACGGGAGAAAGCGCGTCTGTACCGCTCTGCGGACCGATACAAGATTGCGTTGAATGGCTTCCGTGGTCCGGACGGCACAGTCCGGATTGTTGCAGGAGGTTTGAGGATCCGCCTTGGACATGCTCTTACATTCTCGATATATCCTTGATCGCCTCAAAATGAAGTGGTGTTTTCTTCGATCCCTCTTTCGAGAGTGGAAAATCCTCAAATCTCAAACGCCTATAGAGGAAAACCCATATGTACCTCCGTTGGCCAATTCATGAAGGATGGATACACAGAGCAACAAGTGATTCACACATTCTCAAAAAAAAAAACAAGTGATTCACACATACTATTAACCATGGTATATTTTTCTGTGACCATAAAGAAACCAGTCATGTCCAAGGGGAGCCGAGAGCCCCCTAGCTAGCTAGCTACTCCGGTTTGCACCACACTCGATGGACGCACCACACGCTTCCTGTCTCCGTAGGGCAAACCCACTTGAAGACTCAATCCCCCGCGCCTCTCTCCCCCATGCGTGCGACGTCACGGTGTCATCGATCACTACTTTATGGCCGAGGAGCGGAGGATCGCTCCCTCCTTGCTGTGGCCGGCCGGGCCGGCTATATAAACCCAGCTGTGAGGCGTTGTTCTCCACTCGAGCATTCACCTCTCCCTCTTCGTCTACCTCCTCCGCCTCCATGGCGCTCCAGCCAGCTACCTCACTCTCCACTTGCTCTTCCTCTTGCTCTCTCGCTGCTTCTTGCGCCTACGGGCTTAACAAGTTGGTGAGGAGGTCCCTGTTGGAGAAGCAGGGCACGTGCAAATTATGATCGTAGCACGCTTCGTGCTTGTATAGTACGTGCATGCATGGATCGTCGTGCACGCGCTCCCCTTCTCCACCATGGCCTTCTCACCTAGCCTTCGTCTTCACCGGCCGCTCGCTGTACCAAGTTCTGCGGGCTGCGGCTAGCAGCGGCTTTGGTCTCGCATTGTGTGGGTTGTGCTGCGCATGCTTTGCTAGCTAGCTCGACATTGCACTTTCCCTCAAGTTCAACACACATTTTGTACTATAATAATTGCAATTACATACTACTTGGTTTACAAGTACGTACCGAGTATAGCTTATAAGCAACGACAAGAGCTTATAGGAGACAAAAGTAAAAAGAAAAAGAAAAAAAAGAGAGGAAAAGGGCAATCACGGGTTGTACGGCCATGAGGCTGTCCATCCCTCTTAGTCAAGTTCTAGTTTGTGTTGGATTTGCCGACTAATCCACATTTGTGATTACTATACTTGGAACATTGTCATGTTCCTTTCTGCTCTGTAATTTCTACCAAGAGAATCATTTAAGCAAGCGCCTATGTAAGTAGTACTATATACTCCTAAACGGAAGGGCTAGCTATCTGCGAAAGAGAGCATGCATGGGTAATTGAACCTCCATAATCCCGAGTTAACTTAGCTACCGACCATGTATCTCATTTCTTCCGGCAGTGCATGGCATGGCACACGCACACACATGATACATATGCATCCATCCATTTCTTCTGCTTAATTGCCGACTATTTATGTACTGCTTTACATCTATCTAGCTCGCACCCCAATCCGTAGCTAGAACGTAGAATTGTTTTTTTTTTCAGTGTGAACTCAGAGCGGCAGAGATATACGTAGGTTTTTAGAGAGCGCCGGGCCATGGCTGGAGGCAGCAGCTCACGCAATGAGACGGCTGAGACGGTGACGTCTGATTTCACGATTTGATCAATGTATATTGATTTCTGCGTGCGTGGAGAACTGGAGATCGACGACTTTGCATGCACCTGCTGCAGCCTGAGTGCAGAACTGCAGCACGGACCGAGCTTGCATGCGTTGGGAATGATTTATTGTTTGTACAGTGGAGCAGAGCACGTACGTACGGGTGGCACTGTCAACCACTTGCAGCTCTCTCTGGTTCCGACGCACCAAGGGGCGGTGGTAGAGGTAGCGGTAGAGTAGAGCACTGCAGATGGATGGATGCATGCACGGAGACGGAGATGAGACGGGGTACGGGCGCGAGCGATTCCCGGGGGGGCCTGACCTCATCTGACGGATGGGACGTGCACACAGGCGTTGCTTCATCCTCGCATTTCTTCTTTTCTTTTAGCCCGTCGTTCTCTGGCTGGCGCTTCTCCTTTTCTTTTCCTTTTCCCCTTTTTAATGGGCGTGTACCCTTTTCTATATGCATAAGGTTCGATGAGGGCATGGTCAATGGGTAGCCTCAAAGATGATGCTTCATAAGCCAACTAGGCTCGGATGCCACTGTGGCAGCATGACGGCTGCTTGCATGCGCCAGGTGAAGCTTGCAGAGGAGACGGGTTCTTCAGCAGATAAAGAAGGAAAAAGTAAGGAAGGAGAGAAAAAGAAGGGGAGGAAGAATGGAAAAGATGAACACATGGGGACCAAAGGATGACGGGTGTGAGGCAGCACCACCATAGCCACCATTGGACTGAACGCATGTGAGCAATAGCCTCAATCCTCCCATGCCTGTGTGTTTGATGAAGCACCTGTCTTTTTTTCGCCTCCATTGGTCATGCCCTGAGTTGTGTGATGTTCGAATTCGCAGTCGAGTAGAAAAAAGTACTGCTGTAAAATGCTTCCGATTCTTTCTCTTTTTTTTGAGACATGCATCCTATTCTAATGAGGTCTCGTTGTTAGTTCATTGGGCCTTCCAGCCACTTGGTTTGTTCGCCGTGGGAGCTATATCTCACATTAAGCTAGTTTTTTTTTTTGAGAACACAACATAGAGTAGGCGCACATATATACGTGCATACACTCATTCTATGAATACAAACCTGCAGATCCTGTCCTTATGACCATTTTCGAGAGACCGAGTCAGCATATTATTTTAATATTGACGAAGTCATCATTAAAAGGATCTTAGGACAGCCCATTATTTTACACCGGAAATAGAAATAGAGAAGAAAAACGGCGAGCGCCGAGAGTCGATCCCAGGATCTCCTAGATGGTAGACAAAGCTGCTTGCCACGGTTAGCTTCCGTTTCATGATAAACAACAGGGGTGCGGCCTACTTGAGAGGAAAAAGATCTGGTTTTGATGTGAAAAAAGACTGGTTTTTCTGTGGCTTTTCCGGCTTTTTTGTTTTTACTTTTTCACTGGTTTTTCTTTGTTTCTTTTCTCCGTTTTCACTGGGTTTTCTTTCATTTTCTTTAGTTCGTTTCATGATTTTTCACGTGTTTTTCCTTTTCTTTCTTTTTTTCTTCATTTTTCTTTTGGTCTTGTTTATTTCAATCTCGTTCTCATTGATTTTTTTTGTTTTCTCTCAGTTTTCACTATTTTCCTATAGTCATTTTTGGTACACTATTAAAAAAATTAAATGCTTGATTAAAAATTTCGAATACATGATAAATAGTTTTTTAATACATGGTCATCACTTTTTCCATAAACATTTTAGTTCTCCGAAATGCTTCATTAAAAATTTTAAAATATAACTTTAACATTTTTAATACATGGTCAACATTTTTTCTAGACACATTAAACATTTTTCAAATACAAGTTTGACATTTTTTAATACATGATCGTCATTTTTTCCATACATATTTAATCTATACTCGTATAAAATGCATAGTTGGTGATGATGGTGTGCCTGCCATCCTGCAATATAGGCCGTCTGATTTATATCTGACGAATAGGAAGGAAACTATGGCAATTTTGCAAAAATATACCCACGCCCCTCTCCACATTTATAAATAAGGCCTTCTCTTGTTCATCCTTTTCTTTCACAACATAAACTACTCATACAAATGCATCTTGATTTTCCGTGCAACGCATGGGCATCTTGCTAGTATTTTTCAAATGCTTGATTCAAAAATTTCAAATACCCGTTCAACATTTTTTTGAAAAGCTTGACTACATAATTAAATATTTTTATCGTGTTTTAATATATGGCCAGCAATTTTTCTATACACATTTAACATATTTCAAGTTCTTTATTTACTATTTTAAAATACTTGTTCAGCATTTTTTTCAAATGCTTGATTAACATATTTATATACATGATCATTTTTTCAGCATTTTACAGTACATGGTCAACATTTTTCTATACATATTTATCATTTTCTTAATGCTTGATTAAAAAAATTAAATACTTGTTCAACATTTTTTTCAAATGCTTGATTAGAATTTTTATATACATGATAAAAAATCGTCATTTTTTAATACATACTCAACATTTTTCTATACAAATTTAACTTTTTTGAATGCATGATTACATTTTGCAAAACATTATGCAAATTATGTGTGTGTGTGTGTGTGTGTGTGTGTGTGTGTGTGTGTGTGTCTATATATATTTGGAGCGTAAACGAAAGTAAAAAAACAAATCACAAAAAAAACATAAAAAGAAACTAGGCACTGCGTACCGCACACAAAGTCGACTCATACGCTCGCGTATGAGGCGTTCAGCGAGTCTTTCGCGTCCTAAGATAACTACACAAGCCCATAACCCGAGCATTCCATCCTTCCTAGTTTTGGCCCGGTAATGGTCCAAAGGATATAGGCCGTGGGCGCAGATGTGTGTCGCTTACATGGGCCTGGTCCAGCAAAAGCGAGCAAGCGCATGATTTTTTTACTTCATTTTTATATTTTGTCGGTTTAATTTTAATTTTAAAGGTATGCATGAATACGAAAAAATGTTGTCAAATTTAAAAAAATAAAAAATGTATGTGCCTTTTTAAAAATGTTCTAAAAAATGTACATGTATTTGAAGATTTTTCCATGAATTCAAATAATTTTCATGAATTAAAATATCCATGAATTTCAACAATGTTCATGAATCCAAAAATGAATGTGAATTGAAAAATGTTCATGAGTTTTAAAGGACAAGAAAGATAAAACAAAAAGTTGAAAGAAAACCAAAATACCGATGAAAAAACCTTTTGGAACCTTTCCAAAACCAGGCCAAGGGTTCTAGACGCTTCCCAAAACCAGAATCTGACTTCTCCTACGCTCAGGTTAGCCCATAGAAAACGGCTGCAACAAGCAATATATAGCAATCATGGTGGCCATGAATTGGGCAAGCGTCGGTCTTCCCAAATTGCATTGAATGCCCGCTTGAAGTCCTCTATGTCGAATGAAAGACTTCCTGGTCAAAAGTGTTCATCACACCTAAACATGACCATGAGCTAGATCTACACAATTGGCGTTGTCGACGACCCAAGAACAATACTGAAGAAACTATGGGAAACCGACTTGATTCGACACCTTCAGTTGGCTAAGTAGTGCATATTTGGCCCAAATTTAGTAGTGAGAAAGCCTTGTTGGATAAAGCAATCGTGTTGTGTGGCACATGCGGAAGATTAAAGCCGACACAACGGTGAAAATCGATACAATTTGAATAATGTTAATTTGACCCCATAAATTATTTATTTATTTGCGTACTATGGGCCTATTTGGCACTGCTGCTCTCCTTAAAATTCATCTCTGCTCTAGAGAATGCAAGTCAAACAGGATAGCTCCACGATATGTCGCTCCTTGAAAAAACTAAAATTTGGGGTACAACTCATTGTTTTTGTGAAGCTCTTTAGGGCGTGCTCCAAAAACTCTACAAGATGGAGTTGGGGGAGGGGGAATTATCCACCACTGCCACCACCTATTCGTTTTTCACCACGTCATTCAATCAAATAGATCATTTTTATCCAATTTCTCATTCTTGAAGTTGGAGCTAACTGGAAGCCAAACATGATAAACTGCTTTTTGATGGAACTGCAACTTCTGTATGGACTGCTTCAAAGTAGATTTGATTAAGTAAATCTGATTTTGGTGGAGCGGAGCAGTCCTAAACAGGCCCTATATTAGTCAACATCAGATGAGGTTTCTCCTAACAAAAGATAATTAATGAGGCTCATCTATTTTAGAAAAGGTGATATTATGGTAGTACAAAAAATAGCGAAGATGAGGAGCTAAGCAACATCCGTATCAGTATAAAAATATGATTTTGTTTCAAATCATCGCTGCGGAAAACCAAGCTATAATCTAAAATATGGTTACTGCATATCGAATTTACTATCTATGTTGCCGCACACTTATACTCCTAGTAATTGAGATGTTTTTTTATGTGAGTTTGGATCACATTTTTTCATCATGATGTTTTCTATCTTCTGTTGTATTCTTGTAGCCTGGTTGAGTAACAAGTGCAAAGTACTATCATGATAGTGTCATGAATGTTTTCATTTATTTGCTGGTAGACTCATATTTTCTTAGGAAATGCCATGTTATGATAATATTACTCTCTCTATGCACATATATATAGGGCCTAATACGTTCAATAAGGTAGCCTTTGATCAATGATAAAATTATTAATATATAAAATGTATGATATAAAAATTGTATCACTAGAAATTTTCACATACGAATTTGATGATATGTTTTGTGTAACATGCATGTCACATACTATTATGCTAATCTATTATCAAACGTAATCTAAAAAGACATATTTTGGAATATATGTGAATGGAGGGAGTATGTTACTCTAGTCCATCACGACTAGAGTACCACAACTAATACTTGTCACGTAAATAAATTTATCTTAGGATGTTACTAGCTAAATTATTTTCGCCCTGCAGATAAAATAAAATAAAATAACTAGGCTTACTGATAAGTTACATAGTCCAAGTCAACGTTCATATGCATCGCCCTCGTCACCACGTGTGACCTTCAATAAATGCTTATCCAAGAAAGCATCCAAACTTGCTGTTGCAGATAATTTAACAATCTTTATGCCACCCACGTCAGAAAGCGTAATCAATCCCATGGCAATCCGGGCAAAACCTACCGCCGATCGAGCCGCGATTCGACCATACAAGAGGATCCTCTATGAGTGCACTCTAGCTATGCGCCTGCGGTCTAGCACATTGCAGAAAATGAGCTGGCTTGACTCACTCTTTCACGCGGTACTTACTTTGCAATGCTGTTTTCTATTTCTAAAGAAATTGGTATTTTTAATCTGATGCCCACCATCAATAGATAATACATGCCTACACACATACACTCACTCTTATCTTTTATAAATGCTTGCGCATACATTATATCCTATGAGACCACAGACACTTTTATAGTCGACGGGAATTTCTTCTCTCACTGAACAATCATTGCCGAAAAGTTTGAAATAAATTCAAAAAACTGCACGAGCAGTGCTGAGTCTAAAACTTGAACACTTACAGCTGGTTTCACCATAAGAAATCTAACCATCTGAACTAACCCAGTTCGCAATCAACAGATAAAGTTACCAAGATTTGTACAACAGTACAAGTGCAAGTGATTAACATATCATCTTGCGGCTATGGATATCAAAACTCATACATTATGGACGAAGGAAGTAATAGCTATTTCTAAATTGACTAAGAAATAACCATTCCCAAAAGATAATGTCATGTTTAGCTTGTTTTAGTGAAATGCCCTTTTAAGCTTAAGAAAACAAGTTTGTGCATGTATGGTCGTTATACCACATTTGGCTAGAAAAAAACATAGCAGAATCGTACCAGTTCAACACCCATTTGACCATGAACAATAAATAAATAAATACTATAGCACCATTCACGGTTTTTGCAAAACAACATCTATTTAACGAAGGGATCTCTACTTCTAATGAATCAGTTGGTAGCCTTGTACGGTTTATTTTCGTCTTACCTTTCATGAATTTTTTTTGGTACCTTCTCCCACCTTCGCTGGATTTTTTCCCTCCCTCCATTTCATTGGTTTATTTTCGCGTCACCCTCTCACACAATGAAAGAAATCTGAACAGATCAGAACTTTTCATACTGACGCAAGTTATTTAGTAATGTAGAATCAATCACGAACGATCTCTAAAAAAAATCTAAATTAATTAACCTTACCTTAAATCACTCAATCACATTAATTAGAAAACAAATATTTGATTTTCAGAAAAATCGCTCAATCACATTAACCTTATCTTAACTCACGGACGGTAATCAACCTCCAAACAAAGGAAACAATACATAGAGGGAGCAGTAAATAAACTCCCTTTCTTATGACATGCATATGATCTTCCCTTCCCTCTCCGTTGTCGAGCGTTCTTGATTCTCGAGACCGATGCTTGGGCTGCGTCACTGGGTCGCGACGGTGCCGGAGGACGAGGACGGCGAGGCCGGGTGCCGTGACCGGTGAAGGGGGCGAAGAAGGGCGGCTTCCCTGGCCGTGGCCGTGGCCCTGGGAGTTGGTGCGGTCGAAGCGGCACTTGAAGGACCCGGCGTGAGTGGCCGGCGTGCAGACGCACTTGGAAGCGGGCCCGTGGCCCGCGCCGGATGGCGCCGACGCCGACCCGGGCCACCTCCTCCGCGTATTCTTGAAGCTGTGACTGGCCGATTTAATTTCCTCAGTTGTGGTGGCAAATATAATACACATAATTCATATTGTTATGCACTAATATGTGTGTGTGAAATAGATGGATTATGGTCCCGTACCCAATAAAATGAATATGTGTGTGTTAGAGAGAGAGGGAGGAGAGTGAGGAAGAGGGAGGAAGAGAGTGTGAGTGAGGATTTGATGATAAAAAAGATTGTCAATGTAACTTGATATGTATGAGAATATTAATATTAATGTGACCCCGTATGTTTTTCTAGTTATCAGAATCCCCTGACCTTGACCAGTCCACCACGACAACCATTTACGGGCTGTTCCCCCAGACGGCTCCGGGCCGCAGAGAATCCGGGTCACCAACCTCCACCTTCCTTCCCACTTCCAATGCAGAAATGCAGACGTTTGCTGGGCACGTGTTCCCCCTCCTCGACACGCCTGCTGCCTTCTCCCCTCCCTCTCCTCCTCCCACTCCCCTCATCTGACCAAAGCTCCTCTTATCTCTCTCTAGCCCCCTTTCCCTCCCCGTCTGCCCATCTACTGCTGCTTCTTCAATCGAGTCCCCGCGATCGCAACACTCGCGTTAATTTGATCCCCGCTTAGTTCCTGAGCGCTCAAGGGATCAGATAACCAGGAAGATGGACGTGCAATACCATGAGGTGAGCAGAAGCAACTCCATCTGCACATGCATGCCGACATGCTTGATCTCTCGGTTGCAAGCACGCACGGCCAGCGACGGTGCATGCGCGAGTGGTTGGATCTTGATCATGTTCATCATGATGCGTTTGATGGTTTCTCGGCTGATCCTGCAGGAATACGTGAGGAATCCGAGGGGGGTGCAGCTCTTCACATGCGGCTGGCTGCCCGCTTCTTCCTCGCCCAAGGCGCTCGTCTTCCTTTGCCATGGTACGTACTGCTCGTTTGCTTAATTTGCGAATCGACCGCTGCCGAAGCTTTGCGCATTTCTAACTTCAACAGTAGCTATGCCTAATTCCGGTGGCTTCATCAATCATATCATACCACATTGACTCTCTCCTCTCTTTTTTCTTGTATGTGCGTTCATTTGCTTCAGGGTATGGCATGGAATGCAGCGTCTTCATGAGAGGTACTAATGCTGCTTAATCTTCGTGCTTCTTGCTACCAATCTCGTTTATTTCCTCTATTGTTTTTAGAGACAGTTTCAGAGAAAATTCAGAAACATGATGAGGGGTATGGAATTGGAAGCCCTTCTAATACAAGAGATAATGTTTCACGAATTATTTTCGGTGTGCGGTCGTATCTTTATGGGCCTATATATATTGAATTCATGTATCTTTGTTCTTACATCATCCATGACTTCACATGCATGCACTGCGGATCTAGGCTTCATATATGTTAGCGCCATTGATCCTTCTAGAATCTAGATGCATGCGTCAGCCTCAGCCTGGTTGTTAATAGGAGCATGGGAGTAGCATGGGAGGCTACGAGCCTTCTTATTTCCTTTTTGGTGATGCCAGGAGCATTCTCTGGCCTAATTTGATCATGTCCTCCAGTAAGATTTAACAGCTACTCCCTCCGTGAAGAAATATAAGAGCGTTTCGATCATTAAAGTACACCTTAACATAGAAAGAGCCCTGTGAGTCGCATAGTATCACAAGTTCTTTCGACGCATCAAGCGTTGCTGATCGTAAAAGAATTTTAAATATTTCTCTCTATATAAATGGATCGAAATGGAAGCTTTGTGTTTTCTCCAAAAACATCACATTGCATTGCAGTCTAGGGAAAGATGGTAGAGGAGAATTTTATGTAAGCAAATTAGCGGCCAGAGACCATTAATTGCCGTGTACTTTAAGGAATAGGTTGCAGATGCTGATAGGGAACTACAACTACTGGCTGGTGATAGATACCGTGACTTCATGAATTGGACAGCTTTCAGCAGCAGATGCTGCTATATATATACTGACAATGGTCTTATTCGATCCAGTATATCCGTAATTTCAGAACTAATTGTCGAGGGTACATGCCTGAAAATCGTCTTGAAAACGTTGCTACTACAGAAAAGGAGTTGACATATGGAAGAAGTATTTTGCTCATTGTAGGGTAGTCTCGGATTCAGATCAATTACTTACCACCCACAAAGAACCGCATCACCATCTATTCTTTCTCTCATTTGATCTTTCCACAGAGAGATAGTTAAACACAATATAGGTGGCAGTTAATAACACTCTTCTCACTTGTATTGGTGGGATCCTTTTGTTCGGCTGCGAGTGAGAGCTGCTTTTGATAAAGAGAGAAGATGATGATGGCAACACCCTCCTAAAGGTTCCACCACGCGACATATTCGTTTGATAATTCCAGCATAAAAGGTGATTGCAACCTTATGTTCGTGAGTGATATTGGTGAGCTGCAGCCAAGATTGTTGGTTGCCGTAGAAGGTTAACTAACCAGCCCACTTTTGGTAGCGTTTCGCTTGGAGAGTTTGATTCAGACAAACCAAAGGTCAGTGGTTGGGTCTATGGTTGTGCGGCCTATCCACCCGGTTTGATTTCAATGAACCAATTGACCCACACATGGTTTTTATTCCTTATTTATATGCCACGTTAGCGAATGAGTGTGTGCACTTCTTTGCCCACAAGACTAAAATACCGATACTCACAATTAAACTCTAGTTGGTGCAGAGGTCGGGAAAATTCTCCGCCAATTGTTTTGCAAACCGAGCAACGCGTGCAGTTGTGCGCCTTGCCCACCCAGCTTTTCTGCCAAAGATTGACTCGTGGTGCATAGTGTGTTTGCCTCTATGTGTCGCCTCTTCCCATTCGTGTAGTGAAGGAGTTTTTCTCCTATTAATTTCCCCTGTTTTGATAGGGAGGGAAGATGATGGCAGCACAATTTGCAAGTTCCATCACGTGATATGTTCATTTGATAATGCCGACATAAAAGGCGATGTAACCTTTACATTCGAAGTGATAGTGGCGTGCCGCACATAGATTGTTTGTTGCGTCGGAAGGTTAACTGGCCCTCCTCAACAACATTTGGCATAGAGGGTTTACTTTGTCAGTGAGCAGAATGAAGGCGATGCAGAGCAACAGAAGGCACTCCCATTATGCCAGAAGAAAGCGGCGTTTAAAGGCAAAACACCATATGAAAACGAGGTCCCACATGGCACCCGGCCCAGCCCCGATTCAATGAGAGAGCTCCCTAGAGCTTCATTTTTATGGAGCTTAGTATCTTTTAAGATAGTGCCCGAAAGCAATAATAGAGTGGTGATCGTCAGTCAGCACTCAGCAGGAGATGTTGTATGTTCCATTTATTCAGAAATCCATCTTTTGGAAACCCGTTCTACTCAGGGTACATGGGTATCCAAAATTAGTTTGACTTGACAAACGAAGAAACAGTAGGAAGGTCATCATATTTGGATTGGATATGGACGAGTGTGCGTGTTGGCCCATCTTTCATGCACCTTATCACTAAAAAATGATGACGCAGCTAACCCCCGTTGTCTCGCGAGCTGTAACTGATTGTAATTGGGTACGGAGTTGTAAGTGATTGTTACTGTTTCCTGACAGCGTGCGGGTTCAAGTTGGCCGCCGCGGGGTACGGCGTGTTCGGCATCGACTACGAAGGCCACGGCAAGTCCATGGGCGCCAGATGCTACATCCAGAAGTTCGACCGCCTCGTCGCCGACTGCGACCGCTTCTTCAAGTCCATCTGCGGTAGAAATCACCTTACAATTCTGCTTGGTTTCCATACGAACATGTCTGCAGTTTGGTCGATCATCAAACGGACGACTGAACCAGACGCTGCATTCTGTCTCCGTGCGCAGACATGGAGGAGTACCGGAGCAAGAGCCGGTTCCTGTACGGCGAGTCCATGGGCGGCGCCGTCGCCCTGCTGCTGCACAGGAGGGACCCGGCCTTCTGGGACGGCGCCGTCCTCGTGGCGCCCATGTGCAAGGTGCTGCCATCAACTTCTCCTGCCATGTTGATGAACTTCTACTGCAATGCCTGCCTCTGCCTGCTAGCTCATGTGTAGGTTGTTGTTTTGATGGCATGGTGGTGGTGCAGATATCGGAGAAGGTGAAGCCGCATCCGGTGGTGGTGACCCTGCTGACGCAGGTGGAGGAGCTCATCCCGACCTGGAAGATCGTGCCCACCAAGGACGTGATCGACTCCGCCTTCAAGGACCCCCTCAAGCGCGAGCACATCAGGAGGAACAAGCTCATCTACCAGGACAAGCCGCGGCTCAAGACGGCGCTGGAGCTGCTCAGGACCAGCATGGACGTCGAGGACAGCCTCGCCGAGGTGAGCATGCCCTTCTTCATCCTGCACGGCGAGGCCGACACCGTCACCGACCCGGAGGTCAGCCGCGCGCTCTACGACCGGGCCGCCAGCGCCGACAAGACCATCAAGCTCTACCCCGGGATGTGGCACGGCCTCACCGCCGGCGAGCCCGACGACAATGTGGAGCTGGTCTTTGCCGACATCGTCGCCTGGCTCAACAAGCGCAGCCATCATCGCAAGCCTGAACACGGCGGCCGGGTAGGAAGTGCCCCGTCGGAGCCTGCAAGGTACCAACGGCGGCCGGTTTCCGGCGGCAGCGGCATGGACAGCCCGGTGTCGATACCTCGGCGGCGAGGTGGCTTCCTCTGCGGGCAATGTAGAATGTAAACATGGAACTGTTTGTGCAAGGAAAAGAGAAGCAGCAGATGAAAGCATGTAAATACTGTGCTGCACCAATGCTCAGTAAACTGAATAAAGTTTTGCTCCACTCTGAAGTTTCTTGTGTTCTAGACAGAGATTGGCTTCCTGAAGCATCTGGGAAGATCCACATTCTGAAACAACATGTAATTTATACCATATAATGCTATCTTCTCAACAAAGAATTAGAAGATCCAGATTTGATTTATATATATCCAACAATCCAACTGGGATATCTGTCCGTATAGCTGAGACTGGCGGAGAAGGCGACAGACAAAAATGAATAACATTACATCAACAACCAAGGTATTTAGCAGTAAAACTCTCGACGACGACTACGTGGCCATAGCTCTGTCAGTGGGGGGATTAACCAAGAAGCAAGCTAGAAGCAGGCCACCAAAATTTCAAAGTATAGTACTCCGGTCTACTCTTTACTGGCCTTCGGTGGCGGTGGTGGCGCTATCTTGGTCGCCGAAGATCCGCTTGCGGAAGTCAGTGACCATGAGGGGAAGACCGTCACGGAGGGCGATCTTGGGCTCCCACCCGAGCTGCTCCTTGGCCTTGGTGATGTCTGGCTTGCGCTTGTGCGGGTCGTCCTGGGTGTTCTCACGGAACTCGATCCGTGCATTCGGGTCGATGGTGTCCTGGACAACCTTGGCCAGCTCCAGCATGGTGAACTCACCAGGGTTACCCAAGTTGAATGGCCCTATGTGGTCACCTTCCATCAGCCTCATCAACCCCTCAACCTGGAAGACGGCTATTTTAGAAAGCGCATTCCAGATAGCATTGCCATAATTATTGTTCACTCATGGTTAGAGATGACCTACCAAATCAGAAACGTATTGGAAACTCCTGGTCTGCTTGCCATCGCCGTAAACCGTCAAAGGCTCCTTCCTTAGCGCCTGCCACCATGTTACAGCATTTGGACGTTACTTGTGAGAATAAAAGGAAGCTTACAGTTTTAAAACTAGCAGAGCACAGCAGTGTATGTATGTTTACCTGAGCAACAAAGTTGCTGACAACACGGCCATCGTCAATGCACATGCGTGGGCCATAGGTGTTGAAGATCCGAGCAATCCTAACCTGAATAGTGAATACAACAAAATACACCAATCACTACACATACAGACACCTATTTTCTTACGGATGGAATGGAAATTTCAGTGCTTGCAACAATATATTAGTATAGCACAAATGACAAATACCTCAAGGTTGGCACCACGGTGGTAGTCCATGGTCAAGGTTTCAGCTGTACGCTTGCCCTCATCGTAGCAACTCCTGACACCTGTTGTCCAGAGAAACATACATACATACACATCAGTGGAGAATGAGTAATACGTTCTATATGTAACGAATTCAAACAGTACATGACAAATGCACTCATAGAAAATGGAGCGACGACTAGCTGTAGCTATCTAGCCCAACAAACTCCCCTCCTTTTATGCGCGTTCTCTTAATTGTTTTAAGTGTCTTGGTTGGTGGATGTTTGGTCAAGCGCAAGCATAGTTTTGCCCCACCTTCTTCCTTCACTAAGAAGGGATCAAGATCCACCATGTGGCACATTTCACCTACCAGAATTGTCCCTTTCCAGCAGAAAGAATCAAACCACGCAGGAGGCCACCCCCCATCTAGATTCCACGGGCGGCATCTCCAGCTAGTAAGATTCCAACACCCCTTTCCCCAAATTGAGTAAACGAGGATTTCTGGTTATAACAGTAGCCTTCAGCTCAAGAACATTTCTATTTTGAAAACCTCATCACTGCTCTCCTTGTGCTTCCTTCTTCTGTAATACTACTACTGGTAGTAGATATAACCCAACTGGCAATATGTTTTATTTTCTATTCTCAATCCACCCCCAC
Source organism: Triticum urartu (assembly GCF_056163025.1). Taxonomy (NCBI): domain Eukaryota; kingdom Viridiplantae; phylum Streptophyta; class Magnoliopsida; order Poales; family Poaceae; genus Triticum; species Triticum urartu. Next base: position 404,186,066 of record NC_141873.1, read on the forward strand.
AATCAAAATCACTCGAAACTACTTCCAAAACTACTCTGAGTAAAACTAGGACAACCCCAAATCCATGCTCAGCATACCTACCCCCAATATCATACGGAAGTGTGAAACGTAATGAACGTGAGTCCAGAAGACCAGAAACATCATTAGTTTGGTACCAACAGTCCCTACCACGCAAAGACTGGGCAACTTCTACTATGCATGATCCAACTTGGATCTACTTTTTCCCGCTAACCTCGTGTAACAATAAGCAAAATCATCATGATAGATCTGGTACAGTAATGAGACACCTAACACGATCACACTTAAGAATGAGCTGGAGGAATATGAGGATTGAGGAGAGTTCTTACCGATGGGGTTGACATTGCCCCAGTAGGTCTCCACCTGAGGGTGCTGGAGGGGATCACCGTAGACCTCACTGGTGCTGGTGAGGAGGAACCTGGCGCCGATCCGCTTGGCCAGTCCAAGCATGTTGAGCGTACCAACCACATTGGTCTTGTGCCATCTCGAAGGTCAAGGATCACACATAGCATTCCCAAAGGAACACGCAATATTGCATCATAATAACTTGGTTGTTGGACTAAAACCTCCAAAAGGTTGTTGCAAAAGCACGCAACAGGAAGGTCATGTGAAGTGAACAGTAAGCAAAGTTGCTTAGCGGAAAAAGGGACCGCCCCCACTTGGATCTCACGGTTTAGCTGTACTGTCTTTATGTCAGAGTTAAGCTAGCCCTACAGCTCAACCAGATCCAAGCACAATGCGAGTTTGCTTTTGCTTTTGCCTTTTCCTCTCCTCCAATTACTGGATCATAAAGTAAAGTAAACTGGTCTAGAGATGCCACATCTAGAAAATCTGATGATAGAATCGACTTTTGCTATGCCTGTGTGCATCATGTGATGCAGAGGCCATGCTTGTTCCCTATCAAGATTGGCAGATTCTACTAACCCAACGTTTGATTGAACTAAACGCTAGGCGACGCATTCGCATGCTGCAAAACAGAGTAATTTTTGTGGTGGAAACGGTAACTTGGATCAAGCTCTGTATCGCGCAGAAAGCTCCAAAATTGACGCGAAACGTGGCGCAAATCTCGAGCTCCACGCACCCAGAAATCCCCCTTGCAATCGCAGATTCCCAATCCAGAAATGAGCACGGGATTTACCCAGATGTGCAGCAAGCGGCAGGGCTGCGCAAAAGAACAGGACCCTTGTACCGCAAATATCTCCCACCCAGTAAAATGCAAGGAAATAAAAATTAGCGATCGCGAGAAGGCAGGAAAAGTCAAAGCATCGAGATCCAAGCAGTTGAGCTTTGAATGAATTAGAAGAAGAAAGGATATGATTGTCTTGACGGGGTTGTACTTGTAGTGGACGGGGGATGCGGGGCAGGCGAGATGGTAGATCTGGTCGACCTCGAGGAGGATGGGCTCGACGACGTCGTGGCGGATCATCTCGAAGTTGGGGTTGCCGAAGTGGTGCATCACGTTCTCCTTGCGGCCCGTGAAGAGGTTGTCCACCACGATCACGCTGTCGCCGCGCGCCACCAGGCGGTCCACCAGGTGGCTGCCCACGAAGCCGGCGCCGCCGGTGACGAGGACGCGGAGCCCCTTGCGCTTGAGCCCGAGGGGCACCTTTCCGGCCACGAACTGGCGGCCGGGGTTGCGCGCGGCGGGGTCGACGGAGAAGCGGGTGAGCGCGCCGGAGACGGCGGCGGCGCGTCCGGAGGAGTAGGGCGTGGCGGCCGGGCCGGAGCCGGAGGGGGCGGCGAGGCAGAAGATGGCGGCGGCAACGAGCATGCCGACGAGGGCGAAGAGCGGGCGGTGCTCGGCCGCGGCGTAGCGGGCGGCGCGGGGCAGCCACGCGAGCGGCTTGGAGCCGGCGGGCTTCGCGGACGAGTACTCGCCGGCGGCCCCGGCGGCGCCCGCGGACGGGGACGCCGCCCCGCCGCGGTACGTGAGCTCGGACGCCATCTCCGGCGGGCCGAGGCAAGAAGGACCCGGTGGCGTGGCCGGAGAAGTGTAGGGCCCCCCGTGTAAGAGGAAGCGCGGGCAGGGACCTCGCCGCAGGTTTGTGTCGGTAAGGGCGCGGGGTGAGGTGCGTGTCAGAGGTGGGAGAGGGAGGTATTTATGCTGCGGCCTGGGTGGGAGGCGCCGCGTGGTCTGGTTCTCGTGGGACCCGACCCGTTGGACGCGATCGAGATCGACGGTGCGGTGCGGGGTTTGACTACGGGCAGGCCGGCGAGATTAGGTGGTGGTGCGGCGGCCGTGTGTGGCCTGATCGCCAGGGCCTCAGTCGGCGGCTAGCTGGCCTGGCCTGCCGACCGCTTCTACGAAATTAACCTGTGTTTTTTAAAGGTAGTAATAAAACCATTAGTTTCAAAAACATTTCTATTACTCCCTCTGTCTCATAATATAAGAACGTTTTCGTCACTATAGTAATATTAAAAACGTTCTTATATTATGAGACGGAGAAAGTACTTTTTTTCGTATGATGAAAACCACTATAGTACTTCATCCGTTTCTTTAGATATACAATAGGGTTTTTTAGATACTCAGAAATTACCACCATACCATGGTCTCATAGAGGGACTGTTTTTAATGTCATATAATTTACTGACATACTTGGGGCGTACCAAGTCTAAGTTTAGAACAAAGTTAATCATTTATCATTTTTAATTAGATGATAAATGTGCATTTACATTGTTTCACATAGGATTTGCAATGTCTTGAATTATTGTCATATCTGGGGCGTATCGTATCTAAGTTTAGACCAAAATGAATCAGTTATCATCTTTAATTATATGATAAATATACATTTATATTATTTCACATAGAGTTTGTGATGCCTTAATTTAATGCCATGTTTAGCGCGTATCAGACCTAAGATTAGGCCAAATTGATTCATTATCATTTTTAGTAAGAGATTGATTGGGTGTTATTAAGCATGGAGCATTTATAGTAGGTGTTAACTGAGAAACAAAAAAACTCTAACCATATGAATGAGCTCGGGTGCATTGTCCTTTTTTTTTGTGTTTGTCATGGTTAACCTCATGGCGAATCTCGAGATGGACAACCTTGGTTTGAAAAACCTCTAGAGCACTTCATCCGTTTCTAAAATTGTGTAAGTGTGTTTTACAAATATCTAGATTACGACATACAATCGCTTCACATAGGGTTTACTAGGAAACATGCCGGTGTGTTGCAATGGGAGAAAACATCCCTCACACTCCCTTACCCACTGAGCATGGCTAAAGACCTCATTCACATCCCCATAACATAATAAACATGACTAATACCTCATCCTCAGATCCACATCCTCCATTTCAATATAACACCAGACACATGTTTCCGCTTGTCGTCTTTGCCGTCCTCGTCATCGGTGGTCGCAGTACCAGTTGGCACTAACCAAGGTTGGCAAGGTCCATAGCTGGATTGTTGAGCCGCCTTCGTGTCCAATGAAGATCAAGAGCGTTGAACACAAAATTTTTATCATCTGGCTAATATAATAGGAAAAAGCACTGCACATAATATATGTCTGTGTCATCATGTAATTGAGTAGTTTGTGTCAGATAGACCATGAAACCTTAGTTGGACTCCTCATACATTTTGACGGGAGTCACTGGGCCAAGTAAGACTGGTTATACGTGAAGACGCGACGTAGAAAATGATTCCTTCCATATCCCTAGTTTAATAAAATGAAGTAAAAGAAAGCATTATGTGGGCATATTTCAAAAATTCGCTAAGTCTTATTAATATAGGTATAGATTAAAACAATTTAGCTATAGTACCTCCAAGTTTAAAAAACATGTTTACAAAAATATTTATATTTTCAAATTTAAAGCTCAAAAAATATTTGTCTTTTTAAAATGTTTGCAAATTTGAGAAATAATCACAACAGTACCTCCTAGTTTTAAAAATACTCAGGTTTAAAAAAAATTGTTCTTTAAAAAAATGTTTGGCTTTAAATATTTTATTGACAACTTTGCAAAAATTTTGCATTCTAAAATGTATTCACTTTTATAAAAATATATTTTCCTCACGCGACTGTGTATTAATTTAAAATTTCATGGTGCTAATTAAACACCTAGTTTTGTTTAGTCTAGTGGTTAGCATTTGAGTGTTCTAGTGTGAGCGGCTGGGTTTGATTCCTTGCGCCGCAGTCTTTTTCCTTGAAAATTCTTTTACTGGCGCGGGCTGTTTTTACACTAATGGGCGGGCCCATTGTGGCTTTGTGCCTCCAGTAATTTTTTTTGACAAAAACGAATAGGGAGAACGAGGAAACGCGTGCGACATACGAAGCCTGGGACGTACGAAAATTATGTGGGTCCCGCCATGAACGAAAAAACCTGAAGAAACAATTCTCCCTTTAATATTATGTAAAGATGTGATTTTACTAGTGCATATTTTCCACGCCACACCATGGTTTCGGAGATGGTTTTTAATGTCTTAGCTTACTGTCATATTTAGCGAGTACCTGATCTAAGTTGAGATCAAAATGATCCATTTATCACCTTTAATTATTGATGGTGGAGATCTCTCGTTTGTTAAGATGATAAGGATTGCTAAGGCCCCTGTACTCATACATTGGCTGCTCCCAAGACGCTAACGGTTGGATATTCCTCCCAAGTGATATTTTCAAGATTTACATGCCTATAAATCCAGCGTCCCTAAGCTCGAAAAGCACATACACTAGCAGGTTGTTCTCTATGGAGGGGTCGGTCACTGAACTCCTGGACTACATTTCTTGGGGACGATTGTTTTTAAAAACTAGATAATATCCTGCGCGTTGCTGCTGGAATTCAAGTCAAGAAAATCAGTAGGAAAAGATACAAAAATGTGAGACAACTGTACTAAGGTCCCTCACCTCACTCTGTGCATTTGAAAACTGAACCGAAAAACCATACCGAAAATAAACCGAACCGAACCAAATTTATGGTTTTTATGGTTTCTGGTTTCAGTATGGTATGAACTTTTCATACCGATTTGAACTTTGGTTTTTATGGTATATACTGAAAAACCAAACGGTTAACTTAATAAACCGAAGTAAAAAATAATTTTATATTTCTTGTGATGAACAACCATACAAGTTGTCATTTTTCTTGTACATGAGTCAAATTCACCACTATACACATAATTTTTTCTTATAACATAGTCATTTTTCTTTTTTTAAAATGCTAAGCACGTCCATAACCATTAACAGATGAATCAATGCATGCATATATACTTTTATATACGGTTATATGCTATTTGTGTAAAACAGTATGTGTTTTGAGTCATAAATTTGCAAATTATTATTACGTCATTTTCAAATTCGTGTCAACTTTGGTTATTATAGTATATACCGAAACCATACTGAAATAATTTGGTATATACCGAAACCGAACCGTATTTTAATTTCATTTCGTATTTACCGATGTATTAATACCGTACAAACCAAAAAACCATATAAACCGAACCATGTAAACCGAATGCACATAGTGGCCTCACCAACTAGTTACTTGAATGTGTGTTTGTTTACTCCTTGGTTGTTGCCTACCTGTGTTTTGCTAGTCTGGTTACCATACTATAGATACATGTGTGTCTTATCCTTTTCCTCACCCCTCAATGTTGTAAGACCAATTAGCAACAGGAGTTTCTTTTTTTCAAAAACTCAATGATAATTAGTTATGTCTTCAACAAACATTCAATAAGGATGATGACACAGGAAAATAGTAAGATTTCATTGATAATAAAGAGGACGTAAAATGCAACTATAATCGAAAACATGAACATAATATGATTGAATTAATTATGTCTGCAAGTAGAACTTGGCTTAAAAGCGAATTAGTACCATGTTGGTTTATGCATGCCTATGTCCAAAAGCTTGGAGGGGACAATATTAGACTCAAGCACGAAGACCGAAAGAGCCTAACTTGGCATAAATTCCATAAAGCTCTGCATTGAAGGCTCCATACTGTATTAACTTCCTATGTATAAAACATCTTGAAAATGAGAAAGAAGGACATAATAGGTATGGTTACAGAAATCATGCTACCAAAATATAGTTTTTTTTTGTAACATGATCAACAATAGTCTTTAAATCAGATTCAAAAGTAAAAAGCTGAAAAAATTCCATATGTAGAAATTCCATGGCGGAAATGTGATTATCCTTCATACATCATAAAGATTACATTGGTTCATCTCACTTGCAACTTGTTTGGATTTTCATCAAATGCCTTGTCGACATGACAAAACAAATATCCGCATAATCAACATACTAATGCAGCCCCAAGATGTTGGTGCGGCTGCTCAAATCAAAACAAAACATAATAAGAAAGGTAAAAAAATAACCGATGTTGAAAAATCTAAAATCAATCTAAATGAAATGCAGCCGCATGAACCAGCCAACCAAATCTATATCCGATCGAGGAGAAAATTTTAGTGTGTGCCAGATGCTTGCATATGATGTAGACGATATCTAAATCTTATGAAGGGATTGTGTCCCCAAAGTTCACAAATTGAAAGTGGAAGTCGAGTAATGATGCATTCATTTTGCATCATGTTTTTCTGCTGTTATTTATAATGTTTTAGAGATATATTCCACTTTATGGTGCAATTCTAATGTCTTTTCTCTCTTAAAATGCAAGATACACCGAAAGAGGGAGATTACCGGCAGATGGAATTCTAAGGCTAAAAAAGCTACAACACAGATAGCTGTCCTCCGGAGCTCCAAATGACCTAAATAATTACGGAGAATTATTTTGGAATATATAAAAAAATACTAGAAGAAAGAAGTACCGGAGAGGAGCCTCGATGGGATCACAATGCAGGGGGGCGCCCTGGTGTCTTGTGGGCCCCATGGAGGTCCACCGACACCAACCTACTACTACATGAAGCCATTTGCCCTAGAAAAAATAAGAGAAGACTTTTGGGACGAAGCGCCGCTATGTCGAGGTGGAACCTGGGCAGGAGGACTTTTGCTCTCCGGCGGAGCGATTCCGCCGGGGAAACTTCCCTCCAGGATGGAGGAATCGAAGCCATCGTCATCACCAACGCTCCTCTTATCATGAAAGGACTCATCTCCATCAACATCTTCATCGGCACCCTCTCATCTCCAAACCCTAGTTCATCTCTTGTGTTCAATCTTTGTATTCAACCTCAGATTGGTACCTGGGGGTGCTAGTAGTGTTGATTACATCTTGTAGTTGATACTAGTTAGTTTACTTGGTTGAAAATTATATGTTCAGATTGTCGATTACATATTTATCTCCTCTAGTCATGAACTAAAACATGCTTTGTGAGTAGTTCCTTTCATTCTTGAGGACATGGTAGAAATCTTGTTATAAGTAATCATGTGAAGTTGGTATTTGTTCAATGTTTTGATGGTGTGCCATGTAATTCTTCCTCTAGTCATGTCGTGTGAACGTACACTACACAACACTTCACCTTGTTTGGGCCTAGGGGAAGGCATTGTGGGATTAGTGAGTAGATGATGGGTTGCGGAAGTGGCAGAAGCCTAAACCCCAGTTTATGAGCTATCCCTTAAGGGGCTGATTTGGATCCTTTTGTCTAATGCTACAGTTAGATTTATCTTAATTCTTCTCTTGTATTTGAAGATGCTTGTGAGAGGGGGTAATCATAAGTAGGTTGTATGTTCAAGTAAGAACAACAACTTAGCACCGGTCCACCCACATAAGAATTTATCAAAGCAATGAACGAGTGTTACAAGCGGCATTGCCCTTCTTCACTCATGCGATATTGCTGGATCAGGCTTTCATCCATTGTCCAAGATTCCCCACTGCTGCCCCTAGTGGGAGTCCGGGCCGTGTCTCAGCAAATTTTTCATATAGTTGTTTCCTCTGTAGTGATCTCTGTTAGTGGAGATCATGAGGCCCCTGATACCCTGGCTCAGGACCTCGTTATCGAATTGATATTGAAAAAAGATATGCAGGAGCACGTCACTCAATTCTGTTGGGGGACGTAGCATGCAATTTCAAAAAAATCCTACAATCACGCAAGATCTATCTAGGAGATGCATAGCAACGAGAGGGGGAGGGTGTGTCCACGTACCCCCATAGACTGAAAGCGGAAGCGTTAGGTTAACGCGGTTGATGTAGTCGAAAGTCTTCGCGATCCAACCGATCAAGTACCGAACGTACGACACCTCCGAGTTCAGCACACGTTCAACTCGATGACGTCCCTCGAACTCTTGATCCAGTAGAGGGTCGAGGGAGAGTTCTGTCAGCACGACAGCGTGGTGAGGGTGATGGTGATGTGATCAGCGCAGGGCTTCGCCTAAGCACTACGACGCTATAACCGGAGGAGTAAACTGTGGAGGGGGGCACCACACATGGCTAAGAGAACAATTGATGTGCCATGGGGTGCCCCCTGCCCCTGTATATAAAGGAGGAGAGGAGGAGGCGGCCGGCCAGGAGGCGCGTGCCATGGGGGGCAAGTCCTAATAGGACTCCACTCCTAGTAGGATCCCCCCTTTTCCTTTCTTCATCGGAGGGGAAAAGGAAGGAGGAGGAGAGGGAGAGGGAAAGGGGGGCGCCGCCTCCTACCTAGTCCAATTCGGACTGCCATGTGGGGGCACCCCTTGCGGCCCTCCTCTCTTGATACGCCCCCAACGTATCTATAATTTTTTATTGTTCCATGCTATTATATTATCAACCTTGGATGTTTTATATGCATTTATATGCTATTTTATATGATTTTTGGGACTAACCTATTAACCTAGAGCCCAGTGCCAGTGCCAGTTTCTGTTTTTTCCTTGTTTTAGAGTATCGCGGAAAAGGAAAATCAAACAGAGTCCAATTGACCTGAAACTTCACGGAACTTCTTTTTGGACCAGAAGAAGCCCACGGAGTATCGGAGATGGACCAGGAGAGTCTCGCGCTGCCCACGAGGGTGGGGGGCGTGCCCACCCCCCTGGACGCGCTCCCCTGCCTCGTGGACAGCCCGAAGATCCACCGACGTACTTCTTCCTCCTATATATACCCATATACCCTAAAAACTTCGAGGAGCACAATAGATCGGGAGTTCCGCCGCCAGAAGCCTCCGTAGCCACCGAAAACCAATCTAGACCCGTTCCGGCACCCTGCCGGAGGGGGAATCCCTCTCCGATGGCCATCTTCATCATCCCGGCGCTCTCCATGACGAGTAGGGAGTAGTTCTCCCTCGGGGCTGAGGGTATGTACCAGTAGCTATGTGTTTGATCTCTCTCTCTCTCTCTCTCTCGTGTTCTTGAGGTGGTACGATATTGATGTATCGCGAGCTTTGCTATTATAGTTGGATCTTATGATGTTTCTCCCCCTCTACTCTCTTGTAATGGATTGAGTTTTCCCTTTGAAGTTATCTTATCGGATTGAGTCTTTAAGGATTTCAGAACACTTGATGTATGTCTTGCACGTGCTTATCTGTGGTGACAATGGGATATCATGTGATCCACTTGATGTATGTTTTGATGATCAACTTGCGGGTTCCGCCCATGAACCTATGCATAGGGGTTGGCACACGTTCTCGTCTTGACTCTCCGGTAGAAACTTTGGGGCACTCTTTGAAGTACTTTGTGTTGGTTTGAATAGATGAATCTGAGATTGTGTGATGCATATCGTATAATCATACCCACGGATACTTGAGGTGACATTGGAGTATTTAGGTGACATTAGGGTTTTGGTTGATTTGTGTCTTAAGGTGTTATTCTAGTACGAACTCTATGATAGATCGAACGGAAAGAATAGCTTCATGTTATTTTACTACGGACTCTTGAATAGATCGATCAGAAAGGATAACTTTGAGGTGGTTGAAGGAAATATGCCCTAGAGGCAATAATAAAGTTATTATTTATTTCCTTATATCATGATAAAAGTTTATTATTCATGCTATAATTGTATTAACCGGAAACATAATACATGTGTGAATACATAGACAAACAAAGTGTCACTAGTATGCCTCTACTTGACTAGCTCGTTAATCAAAGATGGTTATGTTTCCTAACCATGAACAAAGAGTTGTTATTTGATTAACGGGATCACATAATTAAGTGAATGATCTGATTGACATGACCCATTCCATTAGCTTAGCACCCAATCGTTTAGTATGTTGCTATTGCTTTCTTCATGACTTATACATGTTCCTATGACTATGAGATTATGCAACTCCCGTTTGCCAGAGGATCACTTTGTGTGCTACCAAACGTCACAACGTAACTGGGTGATTATAAAGGAGCTCTACAGGTGTCACCAAAGGTAGATGTTGGGTTGGCGTATTTCGAGATTAGGATTTGTCACTCCGATTGTCAGAGAGGTATCTCTGGGCCCTCTCGGTAATGCACATCACTTAAAGCCTTGCAAGCATTGCAACTAATGAGTTAGTTGCGGGATGATGTATTACAGAATGATTAAAGAGACTTGCCGGCAACGAGATTTTAGGTATTGGAATACCGACGATCGAATCTCGGGCAAGTAACATACCGATGACAAAGGAAACAACGTATGTTGTTATGCGGTCTGACCGATAAAGATCTTCGTAGGATATGTAGGAGCCAATATGAGCATCCAGGTTCCGCTATTGGTTATTGACAGGAGACATGTCTCCGTCATGTCTACATTGTTCTCGAACCCGTAGGGTCCGCACGCTTAAGGTTACGATGACAGTTATATTATGAGTTTATGCATTTTGATGTACCGAAGTTTGTTCGGAGTCCCGGATGTGATCACGGACATGACGAGGAGTCTCGAAATGGTCGAGACATGAAGATTGATATATTGGAAGCCTACATTTGGATATCGGAAGTGTTCCGGGTGAAATCGGGATTTTACCGGAGTACCGGGAGGTTACCGGAACCCCCCGGGAGGTACATGGGCCTTAATGGGCCTTAGTGGAAGAAGAGGAGAGGCAGCCAGGGCTGGGCCGCGCGCCCCTCCCCCCTAGTCCGAATAGGACAAGGAGCGGGGGTCGGCGCCCTCTTCCTTCTCTCTCTCTCTTTTCCCACCTCGCGAGTCCTATTCCAACTAGGATTGGGGGAGAAGTCCTACTCCCGGAGGGAGTAGGACTCCTCCTGGCGCGCCATATGTGGCCGGCCGGCCTCCCCCTCTTGGTCCTTTATATACGGAGGCAGGGGCACCCCAGAGGGACACAAGTTGATCCACATGATCTTACTCTTAGCCGTGTGCGGCGCCCCCAGCCACCATAGTCCTCGATAATATTGTAGCGGTGCTTAGGCGAAGCCCTGCAGCAGTAGTACATCAAGATCGTCACCACGCCGTCGTGCTGACGGAACTCTTCCCCGAAACTTTGCTGGATCGGAGTCCGGGGATCGTTATCGAGCTGAACGTGTGCTAAAACTCGGAGGTGCCGTAGTTTCGGTGCTTGATCGGTCGGGCCGTGAAGACGTACGACTACATCAACCAAACGCTTCCGTTGTCGATCTACAAGGTATGTAGATCACGCTCTCCCCTCGTTGCTATGCATCACCATGATCTTGCGTGTGCGTAGGAAATTTTTTGAAATTACTACGTTCCCCAACAGTGGCATCCGAGCCTAGGTTTTATATGTTGATGTTATATGCACGAGTAGAGCACAAGTGAGTTGTGGGCGATATAAGTCATACTGCTTACCAGCATGTCATACTTTGGTTCGGCGGTATTGTTGGACGAAGCGGCCCAGACCGACATTACGCGTACGCTTACGCGAGACCGGTTCTCCCGACGTGCTTTGCACATAGGTGGCTTGCGGGTGACAGTTTCTCCAACTTTAGTTGAATCGAGTGTGGCTACGCCCGGTCCTTGCGAAGGTTAAAACAGCACCAACTTGACAAACTATCGTTGTGGTTTTGATGCGTAGGTAAGATTGGTTCTTGCTTAAGCCCGTAGCAGCCACGTAAAACTTGCAACAACAAAGTAGAGGACGTCTAACTTGTTTTTGCAGGGTATGTTGTGATGTGATATGGTCAAGACATGATGCTAAATTTTATTGTATGAGATGATCATGTTTTGTAACCGAGTTATCGGCAACTGGCAGGAGCCATATGGTTGTCGCTTTATTGTATGCAATGCAATCGCGCTGTAATGCTTTACTTTATCACTAAACGGTAGCGATAGTCGTGGAAGCACAAGCTTGGCGAGACAACAATGATGCTACGATGGAGATCAAGGTGTCGCACCGGTGACGATGGTGATCACGACGGTGCTTCGGAGATGGAGATCACAAGCACAAGATGATGATGGCCATATCATATCATTTATATTGATTGCATGTGATGTTTATCTTTTATGCATCTTATCTTGCTTTGATTGACGGTAGCATTATAAGATGATCTCTCACTAATTATCAAGAAGTGTTCTCCCTGAGTATGCACCGTTGCGAAAGTTCTTCGTGCTGAGACACCACGTGATGATCGGGTGTGATAGGCTCTACGTTCAAATACAACGGGTGCAAAACAGTTGCACACGCGGAATACTCAGGTTATACTTGACGAGCCAAGCATATACAGATATGACCTCGGAACACGGAGACCGAAAGGTCGAGCGTGAATCATATAGTAGATATGATCAACATAATGATGTTCACCAATGAAACTACTCCATCTCACGTGATGATCGGACATGGTTTAGTTGATTTGGATCACGTAATCACTTAGAGGATTAGAGGGATGTCTATCTAAGTGGGAGTTCTTTAAGTAAATTAACTGAACTTAAATTTATCATGAAACTTAGTACCTGATAAGTATCTTGCTTGTTTATGCTTGTTTGTAGATAGATGGCTCGTGCTGTTGTTCCGTTGAATTTTAATGCGTTCCTTGAGAAAGCAAAGTTGAAAGATGATGGTAGCAATTACACAGACTGGGTCCGTAACTTGAGGATTATCCTCATTGCTGCACAGAAGAATTATGTCCTGGAAGCACCGCTGGGTGCCAGGCCTGCTGCTGGAGCAACGCCGAATGTTATGAACGTCTGGCAGAGCAAAGATGATGACTACTCGATAGTTCAGTGTGCCATGCTTTACGGCTTAGAATCGGGACTTCAACGACGTTTTGAACGTCATGGAGCATATGAGATGTTCCAGGAGTTGAAGTTAATATTTCAAGCAAATGCCCGGATTGAGAGATATGAAGTCTCCAATAAGTTCTATAGCTGCAAGATGGAGGAGAACAGTTCTGTCAGTGAGCATATACTCAAAATGTCTGGGTATAATAATCACTTGATTCAATTGGGAGTTAATCTTCCAGATGATTGCGTCATTGACAGAATTCTCCAATCACTGCCACCAAGCTACAAGAGCTTCGTGATGAACTATAATATGCAAGGGATGAATAAGACTATTTCTGAGCTCTTCGCAATGCTGAAAGCTGCGGAGGTAGAAATCAAGAAGAAGCATCAAGTGTTGATGGTCAACAAGACCACTAGTTTCAAGAAAAAGGGCAAAGGGAAGAAGAAGGGGAACTTCAAAAAGAACGGCAAGCAAGTTGCTACTCAAGAGAAGAAACCCAAACCTGGACCTAAGCCTGAAACTGAGTGTTTCTATTGCAAGCAGACTGGTCACTGGAAGCGGAACTGCCCCAAGTATTTGGCGGATAAGAAGGATGGCAAGGTGAACAAAGGTATATGTGATATACATGTTATTGATGTGTACCTTACTAATGCTCGCAGTAGCACCTGGGTATTTGATACTGGTTCTGTTGCTAATATTTGCAACTCGAAACAGGGACTACGGATTAAGCGAAGATTGGCTAAGGACGAGGTGACGATGCGCGTGGGAAACGGTTCCAAAGTCGATGTGATCACAGTCGGCACGCTACCTCTACATCTACCTTCGGGATTAATATTAGACCTAAATAATTGTTATTTGGTGCCAGCGTTAAGCATGAACATTATATCTGGATCTTGTTTGATGCGAGACGGTTATTCATTTAAATCAGAGAATAATGGTTGTTCTATTTATATGAGTAATATCTTTTATGGTCATGCACCCTTGAAGAGTGGTCTATTTTTATTGAATCTCGATAGTAGTAACACACATATTCATAATGTTGAAGCCAAAAGATGCAGAGTTGATAATGATAGTGCAACTTATTTGTGGCACTGCCGTTTAGGTCATATCGGTGTAAAGCGCATGAAGAAACTCCATACTGATGGACTTTTGGAACCACTTGAATATGAATCACTTGGTACTTGCGAACCGTGCCTCATGGGCAAGATGACTAAAACACCGTTCTCCGGTACTATGGAGAGAGCAACAGATTTGTTGGAAATCATACATACAGATGTATGTGGTCCGATGAATATTGAGGCTCGTGGCGGATATTGTTATTTTCTCACCTTCACAGATGACTTAAGCAGATATGGGTATATCTACTTAATGAAACATAAGTCTGAAACATTTGAAAAGTTCAAAGAATTTCAGAGTGAAGTTGAAAATCATCGTAACAAGAAAATAAAGTTTCTACGATCTAATCATTGAGGATAATATTTGAGTTACGAGTTTGGTGTACATTTGAAAAATTGTGGAATAGTTTCGCAACTCACGCCACCCGGAACACCACAGCGTAATGGTGTGTCCGAACGTCGTAATCGTACTTTACTAGATATGGTGCGATCTATGATGTCTCTTACTGATTTACCGCTATCGTTTTGGGGATACGCTCTAGAGACGGCCGCATTCACGTTAAATAGGGCACCATCAAAATCTATTGAGACGACGCCTTATGAACTGTGGTTTGGCAAGAAACCAAAGTTGTCGTTTCTGAAAGTTTGGGGCTGCGATGCTTATGTGAAAAAGCTTCAACCTGATAAGCTCGAACCCAAATCGGAGAAATGTGTCTTCATAGGATATCCAAAGGAGACTATTGGATACACCTTCTATCACAGATCCGAAGGCAAGACTTTTGTTGCTAAGTTCGGAAACTTTCTAGAGAAGGATTTTCTCTCGAAAGAAGTGAGTGGGAGGAAAGTAGAACTTGACGAGGTAACTGTACCTGCTCCCTTATTGGAAAGTAGTACATCACAGAAAATTGTTTCTGTGACACCTACACCACTTAGTGAGGAAGCTAATGATGATGATCATGAAACTTCAGAACAAGATACTACTGAACCTCGTAGATCAACCAGAATAAGATCCGCGCCAGAGTGGTACGGTAATCCCGTTCTGGAAGTCATGCTACTAGATCATGATGAACCTACGAACTATGAAGAAGCGATGGTGAGCCCAGGTTCCGCAAAGTGGCTTGAAGCCATGAAATCTGAGATGGGATCCATGTATGAGAACAAAGTATGGACTTTGGTTGACTTGCCCGATGGTCGGCAAGCAATTGAGAATAAATGGATCTTCAAGAAGAAGACTGACGCTGACGGTAATATTACTGTCTACAAAGCTCGACTTGTCGCAAAAGGGTTTTGGCAAGTTCAAGGGATTGACTACGATGAGACCTTCTCACCCGTAGCGATGCTTAAGTCTGTCCAAATCATGTTAGCAATTGCCGCATTTTATGATTATGAAATTTGGCAGATGGATGTCAAAACTGCATTCCTGAATGGATTTCTGGAAGAAGAGTTGTATATGATACAACCAGAAGGTTTTGTCGATCCAAAGGGAGCTAACAAAGTGTGCAAGCTCCAGCGATCCATTTATGGACTGGTGCAAGCCTCTCGGAGTTGGAATAAACGCTTTGATAGTGTGATCAAAGCATTTGGTTTTATACAGACTTTTGGAGAAGCCTGTATTTACAAGAAAGTGAGTGGGAGCTCTATAGCATTTCTGATATTATATGTAGATGACATATTACTAATTGGAAATAATATAGAATTTCTGGATAGCATAAAGGGATACTTGAATAAGAGTTTTTCAATGAAAGACCTCGGTGAAGCTGCTTACATATTAGGCATTAAGATCTATAGAGATAGATCAAGACGCTTAATTGGACTTTCACAAAGCACATACCTTGACAAAGTTTTGAAGAAGTTCAAGATGGATCAAGCAAAGAAAGGGTTCTTGCCTGTGTTAAAAGGTGTGAAGTTGAGTAAGACTCAATGTCCGACCACCACAGAAGATAGAGAGAAAATGAAAGACGTTCCCTATGCTTCAGGATCTATCATGTATGCAATGCTGTGTACCAGACCTGATGTGTGCCTTGCTATAAGTTTAGCAGGGAGGTACCAAAGTAATCTAGGAGTGGATCACTGGACAGCGGTCAAGAACATCCTGAAATACTTGAAAAGGACTAAGGATATGTTTCTCATATATGGAGGTGACAAAGAGCTCATCGTAAAAGGTTACGTTGATGCAAGCTTTGACACTGATCCGGACGATTCTAAATCGCAAACCGGATACGTGTTTACATTAAACGGTGGAGCTGTCAGTTGGTGCAGTTCTAAACAAAGCGTTGTAACGGGGTCTACATGTGAAGCGGAGTACATAGCTGCTTCGGAAGCAGCAAATGAAGGAGTCTGGATGAAGGAGTTCATATCCGATCTAGGTGTCATACCTAGTGCATCGGGTCCAATGAAAATCTTTTGTGACAATACTGGTGCAATTGCCTTGGCAAAGGAATCCAGATTTCACAAGAGAACCAAGCACATCAAGAGACGCTTCAATTCCATCCGGGATCTAGTCCAGGTGGGAGACATAGAGATTTGCAAGATACATACGGATCTGAATGTTGCTGACCCGTTGACTAAGCCTCTTCCACGAGCAAAACATGATCAGCACCAAGGCTCCATGGGTGTTAGAATCATTACTGTGTAAGCTAGATTATTGACTCTAGTGCAAGTGGGAGACTGAAGGAAATATGCCCTAGAGGCAATAATAAAGTTATTATTTATTTCCTTATATCATGATAAAAGTTTATTATTCATGCTATAATTGTATTAACCGGAAACATAATACATGTGTGAATACATAGACAAACAAAGTGTCACTAGTATGCCTCTACTTGACTAGCTCGTTAATCAAAGATGGTTATGTTTCCTAACCATGAACAAAGAGTTGTTATTTGATTAACGGGATCACATCATTAAGTGAATGATCTGATTGACATGACCCATTCCATTAGCTTAGCACCCGATCGTTTAGTATGTTGCTATTGCTTTCTTCATGACTTATACATGTTCCTATGACTATGAGATTATGCAACTCCCGTTTGCCAGAGGATCACTTTGTGTGCTACCAAACGTCACAACGTAACTGGGTGATTATAAAGGATCTCTACAGGTGTCTCCAAAGGTAGATGTTGGGTTGGCGTATTTCGAGATTAGGATTTGTCGCTCCGATTGTCGGAGAGGTATCTCTGGGCCCTCTCGGTAATGCACATCACTTAAAGCCTTGCAAGCATTGCAACTAATGAGTTAGTTGCGGGATGATGTATTACAGAACGAGTAAAGAGACTTGCCGGCAACGAGATTGAACTAGGTATTGGAATACCGACGATCGAATCTCGGGCAAGTAACATACCGATGACAAAGGGAACAACGTATGTTGTTATGCGGTCTGACCGATAAAGATCTTCATAGAATATGTAGGAGCCAATATGAGCATCCAGGTTCCGCTATTGGTTATTGACCGGAGACATGTCTCGGTCATGTCTACATTGTTCTCGAACCCGTAGGGTCCGCACGCTTAAGGTTACGATGACAGTTATATTATGAGTTTATGCATTTTGATGTACCGAAGTTTGTTCGGAGTCCCGGATGTGATCACGGACATGACGAGGAGTCTTGAAATGGTCGAGACATAAAGATTGATATATTGGAAGCCTACATTTGGATATCGGAAGTGTTCCGGGTGAAATCGGGATTTTACCGGAGTACCGGGAGGTTACCGGAACCCCCCGGGAGGTACATGGGCCTTAATGGGCCTTAGTGGAAGAAGAGGAGAGGCAGCTAGGGCTGGGCCGCGCGCCCCTCCCCCCTAGTCCGAATAGGACAAGGAGAGAGGGGGCCGGCGCCCTCTTCCTTCTCTCTCTCTTTTCCCACCTCGCGAGTCCTATTCCAACTAGGATTGGGGGAGAAGTCCTACTCCTGGAGGGAGTAGGACTCCTCCTGGCGCGCCATATGTGGCCGGCCGGCCTCCCCCTCTTGGTCCTTTATATACGGAGGCAGGGGCACCCCAGAGGGACACAGTTGATCCACGTGATCTTACTCTTAGCCGTGTGCGGCGCCCCCAGCCACCATAGTCCTCGATAATATTGTAGCGGTGCTTAGGCGAAGCCCTGCAGCAGTAGTACATCAAGATCGTCACCACGCCGTCGTGCTGACGGAACTATTCCCCGAAACTTTGCTGGATCGGAGTCCGGGGATCGTTATCGAGCTGAACGTGTGCTAAAACTCGGAGCTGCCGTAGTTTCGGTGCTTGATCGGTCGGGCCGTGAAGACGTACGACTACATCAACCAAACGCTTCCGTTGTCGATCTACAAGGTATGTAGATCACGCTCTCCCCTCGTTGCTATGCATCACCATGATCTTGCGTGTGCGTAGGAATTTTTTTGAAATTACTACGTTCCCCAACAGTGGTTTTGTACCCTACCATAATCTCTTCGTTTGTTCTCTGCTATTAGTGACTTTGGAGTGACTCTTTGTTGCATGTTGAGGGAAAGTTATATGATCCAATTATGTTATTATTGTTGAGAGAACTTGCACTAGTGAAAGTATGAACCCTAGGCCTTGTTTCAACGCATTGCAATACCGTTTGTGCTCACTTTTATCATTAGTTACCTTGTTGTTTTTATATTTTTAGATTACAAAAACCTTTATCTACCATCCATATACCACTTGTATCACCATCTCTTCGCTGAACTAGCGCACCTATACAATTTACCATTGTATTGGGTGTGTTGGGGACACAAGAGACTCTTTGTTATTTGGTTGCAGGGTTGCTTGAGAGAGACCATCTTCATCCTACGCCTCCTACGGATTGATAAACCTTAGGTCATCCACTTGGGGGAAATTTGCTACTGTCCTACAAACCTCTGCACTTGGAGGCCCAACAACGTCTACAAGAAGAAGGTTGTGTAGTAGACATCAAGCTCTTTTCTGGCGCCGTTGCCGGGGAGGTTAGCGCTTGAAGGTATATCTTTAGATCTTGCAATCCAATCTTTTTGTTTCTTGTTTTAGCACTAGTTTAGTTTATAAAAGAAAACTACAAAAAATATGGAATTGAGTTTGCCTCATACGCTTCATCTTTTTAATATTTTTCGTGGGTATGATGGAAAGGAAAATTGTGCCAAAGTGTTAGAAGAAGAATGCATTAAAATGTTTGGCACTAAATCTTTGAATGATGAGCATGATTGCAATGTTGTTAGTATGAAATCCTTGAATATCCATAGTACTAATGATGATTGCACTAGTTATGATGAAAATGCCTCCTATAAACATGTCAATTTTTGTGGAGTGCATTGGGTTTACAAGAACACACCAAATAGGGAAGATAGATATTGCAAGAGGCATAAGCATTTAGAAACTAAATGGTTGCAAGAAAGGCTAAATGTTAGTGCTGAAAATTTAAAATTTCTTAGCCATACTTGTGAACTTTGCAATGAACATGGCCATTTAAATATCAAAAGCAAATTGTTTCATGACCGAACCGTGTCCAAAAATTGTGATGACTTGATTTCCCGTGCACATTATAATGAACTTAGTTTGCTTTTGGGTTATGAAGAAATGAAACGTCAAACTAAGATTATTCCAGAATATAACCTAGAGAAATGTCTCGATATTGATCTAGAAGAAATTTATATGTATTGTGCGGTGAATTGCATTGAAAATCCTTATATTGCCACTAGCATAAAAAAATAGAGGATGAAGAGAATACTAATGAAAGGTAAGAGACTTCCCAATATCCTCCTATTATTTCTTATGATGAATCAGGTAACAAGGAGGAGCCTTCTATTCAACCAATCTCATTAATAAGGAGCTCCAAAAAGAGGATTAAACCCACACATGATGTGACGAAGAAAAAGAAAAGACGGAGAAGCAAAGGCAAAAAGGTGTCTCTCCCAAATGATGTTGCTCCTATTACTCCTTGTGATGATGATAATTGCTATACTATTGGTGCTATCCATACTATTAATGATGAGAGTGATTATGCTTATGATATGAAAAGACCCAAGCTTGGGGATGCTATGTTTGATGAGAATGACATTTTTGAGAATATATTTGCTGCAATTAATGTTTGTCCCAAGCTTGGGGATGCTACGTTTAATGAAGATGATATTTTTAGCCTCCCAAGTTTTGATATGTAAATTTGTTATGATGATAGCATGCCTCCGACTTATGATGATTATATTGATGAAAGTGGGTTTGGAAGAGTGTCAACTTTAGGAAGTAATGATCCCACTATTTTGGAGGATGTTGAATCTTATTGTGATAATTATGAAAGTGGATTTGGAGAGGTCGTGAATTTATTTAGTGATGATTCCACTATCTTGGAAGAGGTTTCAATCGATTATGATGAGAACAAAGTTGCTACTTATGATAATTATTGTGATGATACATATGCTATAAAAACTAGTGATGATTATATTTATAAAACTTGTCATGTTATGATTACCATTTTTCTGAACATTACTCTTTTAATGTGGAAACAATTTATAGTATTCGAGTCTCTTATGATACTCCCACTATTCCGATTGAGAAGAATTTTGCTTATGTGGAGAGTAGTAAATTTTCTATGCTTGTAGATCATGAAAATAATGCTTTATGTGATGGTTATATTGTTGAATTCATTCATGATGCTACTGAAAATTATTATGAGGGAGGAATATATGCTTGTAGGAATTGCAATAATATCAGGTTTCCTCTCTATGTGCTTAAAGTTTTGAAGTTATGCTTGTTTTGCCTTCCTATGCTAGTTGATTATTGTTCCCATAAGTTATTTGCTCACAAAATCCCTATGCATAGGAAGTGGGTTAGACTTAAATGTGCTATTCATATTCTTCATGATGCTCTCTTTATGTTTCAATTCTTATCTTTTATGTGATCATCATTGAAATCATCATGCCTAGCTAGGGGCGTTAAACGATAGCGCTTGTTGGGAGGCAACCCAACTTTATTTTTGTTCCTTGCTTTTTGCTCCTGTTTAGTAATAAATAATTCATCTAGCCTATGTTTATATTTGGTTTTTTTTGTTTTAATTAGTGTTTGTGCCAAGTAGAACCTTTGGGAAGACTTGGGGAAAGTCTTTGCGATCATGTTGTAAAAAACAGAAACTTTAGCGCTCACGAGAATTGCTGCCATTTTTTTATTGGAGAGTGCTATTTAGTAAATTATTTTTGCAGATGATTAATAGATAAATTCCTCACGTCCAGCAATTTTGAGAATATTATGAGTTCCATAAGTATACGTTTGATCCAGATTACTACAGACTGTTCTGTTTTTGACAGATTCTGTTTTCGATGTGTTGTTTGCTTATTTTGATGAATCTATGAGTAGTATCGGAGGGTATGAACCATAGATAAGTTGGAATACAGTAGATATTACACCAATATGAATTTAGAATGAGTTCACAACAGTACCTAGGTGGTGATTTATTTTCTTATACTAACGGAGCTTACGAGTTTTCTGTTAAGTTTTGTGTTGTGAAGTTTTCAAGTTTTGGGTAAAGATTCGATGGACTATGGAATAAGGAGTGGCAAGAGCCTAAGATTGGGGATGCCCAAGGCACCCCAAGGTAATATTCAAGGAAAACCAAGAGCCTAAGCTTGGGGATGCCCCGGAAGGCATCCCCTCTTTCGTCTTCGTTCATCGATAACTTTACTTGGAGCTATATTTTTATTCACCACATGATATGTGTTTTGCTTGGAGCGTCATTTTATTTTATTTAGTTTTGCTTGCTATTTGAATAAAATACCAATATCTAAAATTCTTAAATTTAGAGAGTCTTCACACAGTTTCACAATTATTCAACTACTCATTGATCTTCACTTATATCTTTTGGTGTAGTTTGTCATTTGCTCTAGTGCTTCGCTTATATCTTTTTAGAGCACGGCGGTGGTTTTATTTTGAAGAAATAGATGAACTCTCATGCGTCACTTATATTATTTTGAGAGTCCTAAACAGCATGGTAATTTTCTTTGGTTATGAAATTAGTCCTAATATGATAGGCATCTAAGATGGGTATAATAAAAACTTTCATATAAAGTGCATTGAATACTATGAGAAGTTTGATACTTGATGATTGTTTTGAGATATGAAGATGGTGATATTAGAGTCATGCTAGTTGAGTAGTTGTGAATTTGAGAAATACTTGTGTTAAAGTTTGTGATTACCGTAGCATGCACGTATGGTGAACCGTTATGTGACGAAGTCGGAGCATGATTTATTTATTGATTGTCTTCCTTATGAGTGACGGTCGGGGACGAGCGATGGTCTTTTCCTACCAATCTACCCCCCTAGGAGCATGCACGTAGTACTTTGTTTCAATAACTAATAGATTTTTGCAATAAGTATGTCAGTTCTTTATGACTAATATTGAGTCCATGGATTATACGCACTCTCACCCTTCCACCATTGCTAGCCTCTCTAGTACCGCGCAACTTTTGCCGGTACCATAAACCCACCATATACCTGCCTCAAAATAGCCACCATACCTACCTATTATGGCATTTCCATAGCCATTCCGAGATATATTGCCATGCAACTTTCCACCGTTCCGCTTATTATGACATGCTTCATCATTGTCATGTTGCTTTGCATGATCATGTAGTTGACGTCGTATTTGTGGCAAAGCCACCTCTCATAATTCTTTCATACATGTAACTCATGATTTATTGCACATCCTGGTACACCGCCGGAGGCATTCATATAGTGTCATACTTTGTTCTAGTATCGAGTTGTAATCATTTAGTTGTAAATAAATAGAAGTGTGATGATCATCAATAATAGAGCATTGTCCCAAAAAAAGAGAAAGGCCAAATAAAAAAAGGAAGGCCCAAAAAAAGGGGCAATGCTACTATCCTTTTACCACACTTGTGCTTCAAAGTAGCACCATGATCTTCATGATAGAGAGTCTCTTGTTTTCTCACTTTCATATACTAGTGGGAAATTTTCATTATAGAACTTGGCTTGTATATTCCAACAATGGGCCTCCTCAAGTTCCCTAGGTCTTCGTGAGCAAGCAAGTTGGATGCACACCCACTTAGTTTCTTTTGTTGAGCTTTCATACATTTATAGCTCTAGTGCATCCATTGCATGGCAATCCCTACTCACTCACATTGATATCTATTAATGGGAATCTCCATAGCCCATTGATACGACTAGTTGATGTGAGACTATCTTCTCCCTTTTTGTCTTCTCCACAACCACCATTCTACTACACATATAGTGCTATGTCCATGGCCCACGCTCATGTATTGCGTGAAGATTGAAAAAAGTTTGAGAACACCAAAAGTATGAAACAATTGCTTGGCTTGTCATCGGGGTTGTGCATGATTTAAATACTTTGTGTGGTGAAGATGGAGCATAGCTAGACTATATGATTTTGTAGGGATAACTTTCTTTGGCCATGTTATTTTGAGAAGACATAATTGCTTTGTTAGTATGCTTGAAGTATTATTATTTTTATGTCAATATTAAACTTTTGTCTTCAATCTTATGGATCTGAATATTCTTGCCCCAATAAAGAAGATTACTTAGAGAAATATGTTAGGTAGCATTCCACATCAAAAATTCTGTTTTTATCATTTACCTACTCGAGGACGAGCAAGAATTAAGCTTGGGGATCCTGATACGTCCCCAACGTATCTATAATTTTCGATTGTTCCATGCTATTATATTATCAACCTTGGATGTTTTATATGCATTTATATGCTATTTTATATGATTTTTGGGACTAACCTATTAACCTAGAGCCCAGTGCCAGTTTTTGTTTTTTTCCTTGTTTTAGAGTATTGCAGAAAAGGAAAATCAAACGGAGTCCAATTGACCTGAAACTTCACGGAACTTCTTTTTGGACTAGAAGAAGCCCACGGAGTATCGAAGATGGACCAGGAGAGTCCCGGGCTGCCCACGAGGGTGGGGGCGCGCCCACCCCCCTAGGCGCGCCCCCTGCCTCGTGGACAGCCCGGAGATCCACCGACGTACTTCTTCCTCCTATATATACCCATATACCCTAAATACTTCGAGGAGCACAATAGATCGGGAGTTCCGCCGCCAGAAGCCTCCGTAGCCACCGAAAACCAATCTAGACCCGTTCCGGCACCCTGCCGGAGGGGGAATCCCTCTTCGGTGGCCATCTTCATCATCCCAGCGCTCTCCATGACGAGTAGGGAGTAGTTCTCCCTCGGGGCTGAGGGTATGCACCAGTAGCTATGTGTTTGATCTCTCTCTCTCTCTCTCGTGTTCTTGAGGTGGTACAATATTGATGTATCGCGAGCTTTGCTATTATAGTTGGATCTTATGATGTTTCTCCCCCTCTACTCTCTTGTAATGGATTGAGTTTTCCCTTTGAAGTTATCTTATCGGATTGAGTCTTTAAGGGTTTGAGAACACTTGATGTATGTCTTGCACATGCTTATCTGTGGTGACAATGGGATATCATGTGATCCACTTGATGTATGTTTTGATGATCAACTTGCGGGTTCCGCCCATGAACCTATGCATAGGGGTTGGCACACGTTTTCGTCTTGACTCTCCGGTAGAAACTTTGGGGCACTTGAGGGAGTCCTGGATTAGGGGGTGTCCGGATGGCCGGACTATACCTTCAGCCGGACTCCTGGACTATGAAGATACAAGATTGAAGACTTCGTCCGGTGTCCGGAAGGGACTTTCCTTGGCGTGGAAGGCAAGCTTGGCGATACGGATATGTGGATCTCCTACCATTGTAACCGACTTTGTGTAACCCTAACCCTCTCTAGTGTCTATATAAACCGGAGGGTTTTAGTCCGTAGGACAATATAGAGAACAACAATCATACCATAGGCTAGCTTCTAGGGTTTAGCCTCTCCGATCTCGTGGTAGATCTACTCTTGTACTACCCATGTCATCAATATTAATCAAGCAGGACGTAGGGTTTTACCTCCATCAAGAGGGCCCGAACCTGGGTAAAACTTCGTGTCCCTTGCCTCCTGTTACCATCCGGCCTAGACGCACAGTTCGGGACCCCCTACCCTAGATCCACCGTTTTTGACACCGACATTGGTGCTTTCATTGAGAGTTCCTCTGTGTCGTCGTCGTCAGGCTTGATGGCTCCTACGATCATCAATAGCGATGCAGTCCAAGGTGAGACCTTCCTCCCCGGACAGATCTTCGTCTTCGGCAGCTTCGCACTACGGGCCAATTCACTTGGCCATCTGGAGCAGATCGAAAGCTATACCCCTGGCCGTCAGGTCAGATTTGGAAGTTTAAACTACACGACTAACATCCGCGGGGACTTGATCTTCGACGGATTCGAGCCACTGCCGAGTGCACCGCACTGTCACGACGAGCATGATCTAGCTCTGCCGCCGAACAGTGCCCTGGAGGCCGCACCCGCATCGGCTTCGACCCTTAATTCAGAGCCAACTGCGCCGATCGAGGACAGGTGGTTGGACGCCGCCTCGGGGGTTGCGATCTCAATGGCGATCAAGCCGAACACCAGCCCCGCACTCCGCGAGACTCGTGACTCCAAGGAGCCGGACTCCTCTCCGGACTCCGAACCCTCCGCGCCCCTGCCAATCGAATCCGATTGGGCGCCGATCATGGAGTTTTCTGCCGCGGACATCTTTCAGCACTCGCCTTTCGGCGATATTCTGAAGACACTAAAGTCTCTCTCTTTGTCAGGAGAACCCTGGCCGGACTACGGTCAGCAAGGTTGGGATACGGACGATGAAGAAATTCAAAGCCCACCCACCACCCACTTTGTAGCCACTGTTGACGATTTAACCGACATGCTCGACTTCGACTCCGAAGACATCGACGGTATGGACGCCGATGAAGGAGACGATGAAGAACCAGCGCCTATTGGGCCCGGGAAAGCCACCTCGTCATATGACGTATACATGGTGGACGCACCAAAAGATGATGACGAGGAGCGGAAGGACGCACCGAAGGCTTGTTCCCTCAAGAAGCAGTCAAAGCGGTGACGCAAGCGCCGCCCCAAATCCCACCTCGACAAAAATAACGATCACACAGACCCAGCGCTGGAGCAGGGTGAACCGCTGCCGGACAACGGCAATTCAGATAATCAAGCCGAACAAACAAATTCTATCAAGGATAATGGTCCGGACGATATAACGCCGGACAGGCACCCGGAGCAGCAGAATGCCCGTAAAAGGCTTGTTGCCACCGTGAGGAGTCTTAAAAAGCAGAAGCAAAGGCTCAAGGCTGCGCAAGACACACTCCAAATCAGATGGAGTAAAATACTCAACACGGCAGCGAGGTACGGCGACAATCGCCCCTCCAAGAGCTACCCAAAGCGGAAGCTGCTACCTGAATTCGATGAGGAGGCCTCAGACCCCCCACAACCAAATACCAAAGCAGCCACCTGGCTGGATAGATGACCCTTCTGCCAACACAGAGCGGCGTACAACACCACTCACAATACAACACGCGACCCATGCAAGGGCTCGCACCCAAAGGACGGCGCAACAAGATCCATCTATGGACCACGCAAGCGCGCCCCAGCATACAATGCAACACAACAAACATCCGAACAATGCGGTACACCCAGCTACAGGGGTGCCGCACACCCCCTATGTTTCACCGATGAGGTGCTGGACCATGAATTTCCAGAGGGATTCTGTCGGTGTCAAAACCGGCGGATCTCGGGTAGGGGGTCCCGAACTGTGCGTCTAGGCCGGATGGTAACAGGAGGCAGGGAACACTTTGTTTTACCCAGGTTCGGGCCCTCTCGATGGAGGTAATACCCTACTCCTGCTTGATTAATATTGATGATATGGGTAGTACAAGAGTAGATCTACCACGAGATCAAGGAGGCTAAACCCTAGAAGCTAGCCTATGGTATGATTGTTGTGTATGGAGTTGATTGCCTACGGACTACAACCCTCCGGTTTATATAGACACCGGATAGGGTTAGGGTTACATAAAGTCGGTTACAATGGTAGGAGATCTTGGATATCCGCATCGCCAAGCTTGCCTTCCACGCCAAGGAAAGTCCCATCCGGACACGGGACGAAGTCTTCAATCTTGTATCTTCATAGTCCAGGAGTCCGGCTGAAGGTATAGTCCGGCTACCCGAACACCCCCTAATCCAGGACTCCCTCAGTAGCCCCTGAACCAGGCTTCAATGACGACGAGTCCAGCGCGCAAATTGTCTTCGGCATTGCAAGGAGGGTTCCTCCTCCAAGTCCTTCGTAGAAGATTGTAAACACCAAGAGTAGTGTCCGGCTCTGCAAAATAAGTCTCCACATATTGCCATAGAGAGAATAACATTGACACAAATCAAATCTGCCGACGTATTCCGCAGTGCGTCATCACACTACGGCCAAGTCCTTTACTTGAATCGTTTTTACTTTTCCACCTCAGCATGTTTCGCGAGGCGGTTTCCTTGGCACGTCTTGTCAAAGCAGAGATCGTGTACCCCCTTTACGGGATTCTCATCAATACGGATGTGGATAAACCAACCGCGCCATTTATCACGGCGCTTGGGAGGCAAGCGAGTTTTACTAGGCTGGTGGGGACACACAACCGCATCCACCCATATAAGGGGATAAGGATCCACCCTTTTACCTACGCCTTCTTCCTCTTTTGCCTATCCATCTCCTGCGCACTCGAGCTCCAGCGCCCAAGCCCGCACTTCCCACCTCAACCTTCTCCAGCAATGTCCGGAGCGGGAGGCAAGTGGATGGTCTCCTCCATCACGGAGGGCCATGTTAAAAAGCTAAGGAAGGCTGGGTACTTGTCCAAAGACATTGCGCACCGGCTTCCCGAGGAGGGGCAGCCTCTCCCCACCCCAAGGCCCCATGAGAGGGTAGTATTCCTTCCCCATTTCCTCCGCGGACTGCGTTTTCCACTCCACCCATTTGTCCGGGGGATCATGTTTTACTATGGCCTGGATTTCCAAGATCTAGCCCCGAACATCGTCCTCAACATCTCGGCGTTTATCGTCGTGTGCGAGGCCTTCCTCCGCATCCGCCCCCATTTCGGCCTCTGGCTCAAGACCTTCAACGTCAAGCCCAAGGTGGTGCGCGGCAGCCAGACGAAATGCGGAGGCGCCATGGCGGGCAAGATGGCCAACGTCCTATGGCTCGAGGGCTCCTTCGTGGAGACCCTGAAGGGGTGGCAATCATGGTGGTTTTACATCACCGAGCCGCGCGATCCGAAATGGACCGCAGCCCCCGAGTTCCGATCCGGACCCCCCACGCGGCTTATGTCCTGGAAAGAGACGGGCCTGTCATGGGGCGACGAAAAAGAGCTGACCGGACTGCAGACGTGCATCCAGTCCCTGGTGAGCAAGCCGATCAAGCTCGTTAATGTAGTCCAGGTTATGCTCGTCCGCCGGATCCTCCCGTGTCAACAACGGGACTTTAATCTGTGGGAGTTCGACCCGGCGCAGCACCGAACCCTTAACAGGCTCTTCGACACGACGTATGAAGACGTCTGGAGGGTGCTAACCAAAGGCGCCGAGGCTCCCACATCCGCTTCCGAGGACCGCGGATACAGCTCGCAGCGTCACGCTAGCAAGGTAAGCTATTTTCACCTTTTATAGGATGTTAGGTTTTTTCATAGTTTGACTCTATGCGGGATCTAAACTCCCTCACCTTTGACAGGCTTGGCGGGCGAAGTCCAGATCGATTAACTGTCCGGCTCCCTTGCCCGAAGACCCAGCCCCGGCTCTACTAGCGAAGCTGCTGGTTCCGGCACCTTATGTGGTGTTGGAGAAGAAGGCCACTGGGACTCGAAAGAGTTCCCGGCATATGGTGGTGTTGGACTCATCGTCCGACGAGTCCGAGACGCACTCCTCCCGTGGAGATGAGGAGGAGGAAGAAGAAACCTCTCCCCCTCCAGTGGGGGGAGGAAAGAAGAGGAAGGCTGCCCCAGTAGGGGGGGCGAAGGGTCCAAGAAGAGGAAAACCCCTCCGCCGGACTACGCCCCCGACGCCAACGAGGACGAAGAGGAGTGGCCGGACAGGACCAGGCGTCCGGCGAAATCGTAAGTGTTCGGATACCAGAGTAACTCATGATATTCCTTTTGTTGCATAGCTTTCCCTAATGTCGAATATAATCATGCAGCCCGCCCCGGGCCGAACTCAACGAGTCGTCGAGCGGCTCCCTGGATTCATCGGACGTGAACTCAGTTCCGCCCGCTGTCTCCCCCCGCACTGCGGATGACGCCGAAGTGGCGTCGCAACGAGCTCCGGGGCAGGAGGAGGTGGTCCTGGAGGAGCCGCGAGGCGACCTCCCGGACTCCAGGAGTAAAGGGGACAAGACCCCCCAGGGCTCCAAGTCCGGCTTTGTGCCGGACACCGCGCTGGAATCTTTAACAGTTCCGGACCGCGATAGGCGAACTCCTTCCAAGAGGAGCAAGCCTTCTGAGCCGGCGGCCTCCGTCCAATCGGAGGTGCCGGACAATCTGCTGGAGGTGCTTGACGGTGCCACCATCGACGAGGAGCACCGTACTGTTATGAGTACGGTGATCCAGAAGGTTTAGTCCGCCAAGAGCGGACTGGGTGAAGCTTGCGCTAGCCTCCTAACAGGCTTCGAGGTAAGTAAAAATATATAAAAATATTACCGCATAGACAGTAGCCCCTGATGCTCTGTTTGGCATTCGGAAAGAAAAGCCGAATAGAGGATCTATTAAATTTCGCAGGAGTCTAACAAAAAAGAGTCAATATGCGTATGCAGGCTTCGCTGCTATCCACCGCCGCACTGACTGCGGAGGTGGGTGTCCTGAAGCAGGACCTCGAGCGGACCGAGCAAGAGCTCGGCCTTGCCAAGCGGCAGCTCGAGGAGAAAAAGGGTAAGAAATACCTTACAGAAAGAGTGCCTATAGAAAGGCGTGATTGAAAAAAATAACAGGATTGCACTGCTTATTATAGGGGCCACGACTGAGGTGGCGACCCTCAAGCAGGCGCTGTCCGAGGCTAAAAATAAAACGGCCGCGGAGCGCACCGAGCGAGAGAAACTTGGGGCTCAGGTCGGGGAGGTGCAGCAAGAGCTTCAGGCTCTCATGAAAAAACATGAGGGTTTGGAGCTTGAGTCAAAGACCCAAGTGTCCGAGCTCGCGGCGGCCCTTGAGACTGCCAAGTCTGCCAAGGCCGAAGCCCAAAAGGCCCTCCAAGAGTTGGAGGAGATGAAGAAGATAGCAGCGGGTAAGGCATTCTTTATGCAAAGCAGAAATATAAAAGTAAACTACCTGTTACTTACCCGAATCCGGAGTTCTCCAGGGGCATTCGCAGATCTTCCCCGCAGCGTATCCGACACCGCCGCATTCTACCGAGCTGAAGAGGGCAGCTCGACGGAGAAGGTGTTCTCGTCTCAGTATGCTGAGGCCGGACACCCTGTGCCCTTGAGCGACTAGCTGAAACAGCTGGTCGAGCTCCACAAGGTGGCCGAACAGGCCATGAAAGACTTCATAGTTCGGCTGTGGCCCGGAGAGGCCCTGCCTGGGAGCTACTTCGGGCTGGTGCGGCGGCTGGTGGAGGCCTGTCCAAGGCTTGAGGTCATCAAGCGCTCCATCTGCATCGAAGGTGCCCGTAGGGCCCTTGCCCGTGCAAAGGTGCACTGGGGTAAGCTAGATGGTGAAAAGCTTGTGAGGGACGGGCCGCCGCCGGGGAAGGAGCATCGCAAGCCCGAGAACTATTACAAGGATGTTCTTGCAGGTGCCCGCCTTGTGGCGGATGAATGTACCAAGGATGTAATTTTTGAATAAACTCGCTCGTTTTTATCCTGTGCGCTGAAAACTTGTTCATATGCGCTAAGCAATGCTTATTGAATTTAAAATATTATTTTCTGTGCGGCCGTTTATCAAAAATTGAGAGATGGCCAGTCGTCGGCTTCTGCCCCCATGCCACTAGTGCTGGGGTGTTTGGTGATAAACCTGAGCGCTCTTTTTCCCATGGTTGGGTCCTTCGAGGGAGGCGCTCAGCACGACGAACCAGGCAATCGGACTATAATGCTTGAACACTCTCACTTAGCCATAGAACTTTATAATTTTAAATTTCGGCGAAGCCCCTAGTTTGGAAGACCGAGCTCGGGGCGCTATCCATGCCTTGGCCGGACAAATCCGGCTCCTCGCTCGAAGCGGCATAAGTCTTTAGGGACTCGAAAAACCTCTCGAACAGCGACCGGTCTCTCGCCTCATCATGACAGTCAGTTTTAGCTTTCTCCACTGAGGTGCTTAACCCAGCTCAACCGGGGCACAATCGCAGTGGTTCTCCTAGTGCTACCTTAGCCGATAGAGCGGAACGTAAGGCACCAAAACATAGGAGCTGGGCAAACCCAACTATTGACCCAAATCATGATTCGGAGCCGATGCATATAGTGCTATAAGTTCGGGGTGCCGCACTTGTGAAAGTGTACGGGCTTCTCACACCATATTAAAGGGTACTGAAGCCCCTGGCGTACTTGCCGTACCACAGTGTACGGGTGCAACATGTCATTAATGAACATATATAAAAGAGAGTAATGCATAAAATAGACAAAAGCTATGCATTGTTTAAGAGAGGCTATTTATCAAAGCCGAACGATACAAGGAGTGCGATAAGCAAAAAGATATTTGGACTATTCAGTATGTCCTGACCAGGGGCAGGCCGCAGAATTGTATTTAAAACAGGTATACCGCTCGTAACAGAGACCACCTGGGAGTTCCATAATGCGGCATGGCTTGTCTGCCTCCCTGGATCTTGCATCGGTTGTGCGGCAGTCGAATTGCCGAACAGGTCGTCCGAAGTATGGAGTCCTGAAAGTAAAAAAAATGAAAAAAATAATCCAACAGCCCCTAGTACATTTTAAGCCGTGTTTTGGGCGTGCCGTTATTGTGCCCCTTCCCCTGTGCCCATGGTATTTCGAGGGCGTAGTTATGTACGCGAGGTACTGGTTTCGCTATGTCGCGAAAGCTGGGGTTGGGGCTGCATTTCTACGCTTGCTCTGGGTGTGCCAGGCTGTTCTGCTGTGGGTTACTCCGGGCGCGCTTGGCAGTGTCTGACTTTTTAATGGCCGGACTGGAGAATTGCCTGAGAAAGCTACTATGTACCTCCGCTGCGAGAGCCGCCGTATGCTCCTCCGTACGGAGGGAGCGTTTGGTGTTTCCGTTGACCGTAATTACTCCTCGAGGGCCTGGCATCTTGAGCTTGAGATATGCGTAGTGCGGCACCACATTAAACTTTGCGAATGCGGTTCGTCCGAGCAGGGCGTGATAGCCACTTCGAAACGGGACTATATCGAAGATTAACTCTTCACTTCGGAAATTGTCCGGGGATCCGAAGACCACGTCAAGTGTTACTGAGCCTGTACAGTTGGCTTCTACACCTGGTATAACGCCTTTAAAGGTCGTTCTTGTGGGCTTAATCCTTGAGGGATCTATGCCCATTTTCCGCACTGTATCCTGATAAAGCAGGTTCAGGCTACTGCCGCCGTCCATGAGGACTCTTGTGAGATGAAATCCGTCGATGATTGGATCGAGAACCAATGCGGCGAAGCCGCCATGACGGATGCTAGTGGGATGGTCCCTTCGATCAAAAGTGATCGGGCAGGAGGACCATGGGTTGAACTTTGGGGCGACTGGCTCTATCGCGTATACGTCCCGTAGCGCACGCTTCCGCTCCCGCTTGGGAATGTGGGTTGCGTATATCATGTTCACCGTCCACACTTGTGGGGGAAAGCCCTTCTGTCCATTGTTGTTCGGCGGCTTGGGCTCCTCGTCATCGCTGTGCAGCCCCTTGTCTCTGTTTTCGGCCCTTAACTTGCCTGCCTGCTTGAACACCCAACAATCCCTGTTAGTGTGATTGGCTGGCCTTTCGGGGGTGCCATGTATCTGGCACAAGCGATCGAGTATTCGGTCCAAACTGGACGGGCCCTGAGTATTCTTTTTGAATGGCTTTTTCCGCTGACCGGATTTATAGCCTTTGAATCCGGCATTGACTGCCGTGTCTTCATTGTTGTCGCTGTTAACACGGCGTTTTTGCTTATTCCGACGTGTCCTTCCACTTTTGTCCTTGGTATCCGAATTACCAGGGTTCTTTGATAAGTTGTTACTGCGAGCTAGCCAGCTGTCTTCTCCCGCGCAAAAGTGGGTCATGAGTGTCGTGAGGGCTGCCATGGATTTCGGCTTTTCCTGTCCCAGGTGCCGGGCAAGCCACTCGTCGCGGATGTTATGCTTGAAGGCTGCTAGGGCCTCTGCGTCCGGACAGTCGACTATCTGGTTTTTCTTTGTTAGGAACCGTGTCCAGAATTGTCTGGCCGATTCTTCTGGCTGCTGAATTATGTGGCTTAAGTCGTCGGCATCCGGCGGTCGCACGTAAGTTCCTTGGAAGTTGTCGAGGAATGCAGCTTCCAGGTCCTCCCAAGAACCGATTGAGTCTGCTGGCAAGCTGTTAAGCCAATGCCGGGCCGGTCCTTTAAGTTTGAGCGGGAGGTATTTGATGGCGTGTAGATCATCGCCGCATGCCATGTGCATGTGAAGGAGATAATCCTCGACCCATACCGCCGGGTCTGTTGTGCCATCGTATGATTCGATGTTTACGGGTTTGAAACCCTCTGGGATTTTATGATCCATTACTTCATTCGTGAAGCATAGCGGGTGTGCGGCGCCTCTGTACTGGGCTATATCACGACGCAGCTCGGAAGAGCTATGTCTGTTGTGTTCGGCCTGGCTGGATTTGTTGTATCCGGCGTGAAGATCATTATCACATGCTGTAGGGCGCCTGCGCGATCCGTAGATCGATCTTGTTTGTCTTGCCTTATCCTCCAGTATGTCTCGCAGGTCGGGCGCATTTTCCCATGCCTTAGTTGAGTGGCGTCGGGGCATGGCTTGGGTGGAGGGCCGAGAGGCCTCTCTGTCATGGCCGCGAGGTGGCCGGTCTGCCATGTCATGCGCTGGTGATGTAGGTGCTTCCTCCTCTGATCGAGGTAGCGGCTTGCACATTGGGTAACTCTTGGAGGGGCATTCGAGTTCATACTCTTCGGCCGCAAGGACTTCAGTCCATCTGTCAGCTAGCAAATCTTGGGCAGCTTTAAGCTGTTGCTGCTTTTTCTTGAGGCTGCTTGCCGTGGCTAAAAGCCTGCGTTTAAAATGCTCTTGTTCGGCGGGGTCTGATGGTATGACGAATTCGTCGTCATCGAGGCTTGCCTCGTCTTCGGAGGGAGGCGTATAGTTATCATCCTCGACCTCTCGGTTTGCCGCTCTCTCATGAGGGCTAGCTTCTCCATCTTCCTGTGCCGAATCTTGCTGAGGTGGGTGTTCTTCAGCGTTATCCGGGGTAGTATTGTCTCCCGTGCCGGAATCACCGTTTTTACTTTGGCGGGATTTAGAGTGGCGCCGCTGACGCCGGCGCTTTGGCTGTTTCTTGGGGGCGTTATCCCCCACTGTTCCATCGCCATCTCCATCTTTTGGAGTATCCACCATATATATGTCATAGGACGAGGTGGCCTTCCAGCGCCCTACAGGTGCTGGTTCCTGTTCGTCTCCTACATCGTCGTCCATGCCGTCGATGTCTTCGGAGCTGAAGTCAAGCATGTCGGTTAGATCGTCGACAGTGGCTACAAAGTGGGTGGTGGGTGGGCTTTGAATTTCCTCATCGTCCGTATTCCACCCTCGCTGACCGTAGTCCGGCCAGGGCTCTCCTGATAAAGAGAGAGACTTGAGAGAATTTAGGATGTCGCCAAAAGGCGAATGCTGAAAGATGTCTGCAGCGGTGAACTCCATTATCGGCGCCCAATCAGATTCGATTGGCAGGGGCGCGGGGGGTTCGGAGTCCGGGGAGGAGTCCAGATCCTCAGAGTCACGGGTCGTGCAGAGTGTGGGGCTAGCGTTCGGCTCGATCGCTTTTGGGATCGCAGCCCCCAAGGTGGCGTCCAACCGCTCATCCTCGATTGGCGCAACAGGCTCCGAGTTAGGGGTCGGAACCGATGCGCATGCAGCCTTCCAGGCGCTGTTCAGCGGCAGAGCTATATCATGCCCATCGAGACAGTGCGGCGCGCTTGGCTGTGACTCGAATCCGTCGAAGATCAAGTTCCCGTGGATGTCAGCCGTGTAGTTTAGGCTTCCAAACCTGACCTGATGGCCAGGGGCGTAGCTTTCGATCTGCTCCAGGTGGCCGAGTGAATTG
Source organism: Triticum urartu (assembly GCF_056163025.1). Taxonomy (NCBI): domain Eukaryota; kingdom Viridiplantae; phylum Streptophyta; class Magnoliopsida; order Poales; family Poaceae; genus Triticum; species Triticum urartu. Next base: position 404,221,231 of record NC_141873.1, read on the forward strand.
GCCCGTAGAGCGAAGCCGCCGAAGACGAAGATCTGTCTGGGGAGAAAAATCTCACCCTGGACCGTATCGTTATTGATGATCAAAGGAGCCATCGGGCCTAAAGGCGACGACACAGAGGAACTCTCAATGAAAGCACCAATGTCGGTGTCAAAACCGGCGGATCTCGGGTAGGGGGTCCCGAACTGTGCGTCTAGGCCGGATGGTAACAGGAGGCAGGGAACACTTTGTTTTACCCAGGTTCGGGCCCTCTCGATGGAGGTAATACCCTACTCCTGCTTGATTAATATTGATGATATGGGTAGTACAAGAGTAGATCTACCACGAGATCAAGGAGGCTAAACCCTAGAAGCTAGCCTATGGTATGATTGTTGTGTATGGAGTTGATTGCCTACGGACTACAACCCTCCGGTTTATATAGACACCGGATAGGGTTAGGGTTACATAAAGTTGGTTACAATGGTAGGAGATCTTGGATATCCGCATCGCCAAGCTTGCCTTCCACGCCAAGGAAAGTCCCATCCGGACACGGGACGAAGTCTTCAATCTTGTATCTTCATAGTCCAGGAGTCCGGCTGAAGGTATAGTCCAGCTACCCGAACACCCCCTAATCCAGGACTCCCTCAGATTCAAACCCGTAAACATAGAGACCTATGACGGAACAACAGACCCTGGGGTCTGGATCGAGGACTACATCCTTCATATCCATATGGCTCAAGGAGATGATCTCCATGCCATCAAGTACTTACCCCTCAAGCTCAAAGGGCCAGCTCGTCACTGGCTTAAAGGCCTCCCCGAAAGCTCCATTGGAAGTTGGGAAGAGCTTGAAGATGCCTTTCGGGCAAATTTTCAAGGGACTTATGTCCGACCTCCAGATGTGGATGATTTGAGTCATATAACTCAACAGCCTGGAGAGTCAGCCCGAAAGCTTTGGAACAGGTTTCTTACTAAAAAGAACCAGATTGTCGACTGTCCGGATGCCGAAGCCTTGGCAGCTTTTAAGCATAGCGTCCGTGACGAATGGCTCGCCCGATACCTCGGCCAAAATAAGCCGAGAAGGATGGCCGCATTAACAAGCCTCATGACCCGCCTTTGCGCGGGTGAGGACAGCTGGTTAGCCAGATGCAGCACCAGCGACCCCAGTACATCTGAAGTTAGAGATGGAAACGGGAAATCACGGCGCAACAGCAATAACAAACGCCGGAATAAAGAAGACAGCACGAAGGGCACGGCAGTAAACGCCGGATTTAAAAGCTCTCGGCCAGGTCAGCAAACGCCGCCCTCTAAAGGCACCAGGGATGAATTGTCCAGCCTCAACAAAATTCTGGACCAAGTATGTCAGATCCATAGTACCCCTGGTAAACTTGCTAATCATATCCACAGAGAATGTTGAGTCTTCAAGCAGTCCGGCAAGCTCAACGCCGTACACAAGGGGGAGGATACACCAAGTGAAGACGAGGACGAGCCTCCCAAGCAAGACACTGGGGAACAAAAGAAATTTCCACTAGAAGTCAAAACAGTAAACGTGTTACACGTGATCAAGGGAAAAAACAACGCGACACTCCCAGGAAAACATACCCAAGTGCCTGTCACCGCGAAGTCCTGCCACTGGTCATCTCAACCGACCACTTTCGACCATCGCGATTACTCAGCAAGTATCCGACGCGCAGGATGGGCTGCCCTGGTATTAGACCCAGTAATTGGCGGATATCACTTCACACGAGTCCTGATGGACGGTGGCAGCAATCTAAACCTAATATATCAAGATACAATCCGCGGGATGGGGTTAGACCCAACAAAAATTCGCCATAGCAATACTACCTTTAAAGGAGTAATGCCAGGCCCAGGGGCTTGTTGTACGGGCTCCCTCCTACTACAAGTTATATTCGGCTCCCCCGATAACTTCCGTCGCGAGCATTTAACCTTCCACATCGCTCCGTTCCAAAGTGGCTATCAAGCACTGCTCGGACGCGAAGCTTTCGCTCACTTTAATGCAATACCACACTACGCCTCCCTCACACTCAAGATGCCCGGTCCACGTGGCATCATTGCAGTGAACAGAAATATAAAGCGATCTCTGCGCGACGAAGAGAGTGCGGCTGCCCTGGCAGCCGCACACTAAAGGCGCCCGGACCAGCGAAAGCATCCAATAGGTCGTCAAGACCTCAGACACAACTAATCAAGTCCGGCGCCGCTATTTATACTAAATAAGGGGTCACACCCCTATTTGTCAATACAAGGGGCTCAACGCACGCAGACAAGTGGCAATTTTTTCTCATCTTGAATTATACATGGTTTCTTTAAAAACTATCTTTTTGCACGACAACTTTTTCACCTAAATTCCTCTCTTTTACATACGATCATCATGCTACACCCGTCCAGGATACGACACAATGGAGACACATGCACAGACATGCAGCAGGGACCCGCTCCAAGGATTCTTTTTAGGTTAAGACCCTGCGTAAACCTTTTTTACTGTCTCTTGTTGATACATATCCACCGTTGAGAAGGATGCTGACGTCTTGGCATGTGGCCACGCCAGAACAATGCACGTACCTGGACACAAGGGGCTTCTTACAAAGGCCATTATTTAGGCTCGGTTTATACCACAAAGACCGAATACCTTAGGAAGTGTTCGGCGTCGCGAGTTTGGCTTTATATGCATCAGCTCCGAATCATTATCTTTGGTCAAATGTTGGGTTTGCCCGGCTCCTGTGTTTTGGTGCCTTACATTTCGCTTTACCAGCTAAGGTAGCACCAGGAGAACTACTGCGATTATGCCCTGGTTCATCCGGACGAGCACCTCAGTAGAGAAAGCCGAAAACTGACTTTCATGATATAGCATGAGACTGGTCAACCACTCGATGACCTATTGGAATGTTAGAATTCCTCCGCCTTAACGAAGGGCCGTTTTCCGGCCAGGCATGTACGCACCCCGGGATCAGGAGAGTGCGGAGCCACCAGGGGCTATCTAGTAGCCCCACTGTCAAACTCCTATGGCTAAGTGAAAGTGCTAAAGCATTATAGTCCGGTTGCCTCGCTCGCTCCGCTATCACCTCCTTAATAGGACCAAGACGTTGGGTTAAGCGTGAACGCGTGTTTTTTGCGAGCACCTCTGCATTATATGCATGGGGGTTGAAGCCGACGGCTGCAATCTTTCAGGTTATACACATGTATACATAAACGGCCGCCCAGGAGGCATCATATTACTTTCAGGAAAAAGTATAAAAATAGCCTTATAAAAATTTATAAAAGCATTTCGCTTACAATGAGATTACATATCACTCAAACATAATATTTTTTGAGCACTGGGTCTCTATCAAACGAGCACCCTCAAGAACTTCTTCAAAGTAGTGCTCAGCAGCCATTCGACCTATGGCCGAATCCCGCGCTGCAACAGTGGTAGAATCCATCTCCGCCCAGTATGCTTTAACATGGGCAAAGGCCATCCGTGAGCCCTCTATGCACGCCGACCTCTTCATCGCATTAATGCGCGGCACCACGTCAAGGAGCTGCTGCACCAAGCTGAAATAGATGTTCGGTTTTGGCCTTTCCGGCCATAGCTGATCCCCAACAGACCTCATGGCGAGTCCGGACAACCTATTCAGTTTGGCCCATTCGGCTAATTGGTCAGTCAATGAAAGCGGACGCTCGGGAGAATGGAATTGTGTCCAAAACAGCTGGTCCACTTCACGGTCCGTCTGACCTTGGAAGTACTTGGCCGCATCGGCAGCGCTCGCCGCCAAATCCATATATACATCCTCCGAACTCCACAACCGATCCAGAAAGGCATACCGTGGATCTCCGAACTTCCTCCGCAACATAAAGGATTTCCCAGCTACAATATCCCCGGCTTCCTGCAGCTCCTCCTTCTTCACCCTCATAGCAGAGCGGATGTCTTTTCTCCTCGCAGCAGCCTTCTCAAGGTCCGATGCCTTCGCTAGGTTTTCCTTTTCAAGAACCCGGCAATGGTCGTCGGCGGCTTTTAATTCTATGGCCATCTTGGCCATCTTATCTCGGCTCTCGCCATGCGCGGCCTTCTCAGTTTTCAACTCTTCGGCCGCCTTCAAAGCAGCCGCATTACTAAACCTCGCTTGTTCCTTGGCTCGGGCAAGTTCTGCCCGCAAGGCTTCAACAGTGGCAGCTCCATCTGCAGTCACAACATATTAAAAGATACTGGCATCATGCTGCTCTTACTATGTGGCGTTTACCAGATAATGACACTTACCCTGTGCCTCGTCAAGCTTTTTGTTAACAAGCTCAATGTCAGCGTCTGCCGCATCCAACTGCCGTTTTAAATGGGCAAACTCGCTAGTCCGGCTAGCCACCGGAGCTTCCATCACCTGCACATAGAGGCAGTATGGTTATTACCTGGGAATATGATCCTCTGTTCGTCGTCGTTTCCGACGACAACCAGAGTCTCAGGGGCTACTATCTACACAGGGCACACCTAGTATGTGCAGGACTAACATACATTATTTTACGTACCTCAAAGCCTGTCAGTAGACTCATAAAAGCTTCATGTAATCCGCTTTCGGCGGACGAGATCCTCTCCATCACCGTATTCATCAGCACACGGTGTTCATCTGAGATGGCCGCTCGCCCCACCAACTCCCTCAGAACATCCGATCGCACACCAGATGGTGCCGGACTCTTTTGTCCGCTCTCTTCGGGGGCCGGACACTGGGAGCTTCGGGGTCAATGGGATTATCTTCTGGCCTCACCGGACTCGGAGAGGCCCTCCGTGAAGACACTTCAGGGTCGCCCGCTTCCGAGCGGAGGAGTCCGAAGGAGGCATTTCGCTCTCCATCATCTCTGGAAGAAGATCCCCCGAAGACGAGCTCATTTGAGAGGGGCTAAGGCCCGAACTGCAAAGATATATGCGGTGGTTATTTTCTTAGAAGAAAAAGATGGCATACCTGTACTATTAAAGTATTTCGAGTCACTTACGACTCGCTGGAGAATTGATCCCCCCGCGGACTTTGTGCGGCAAAGGCACCCCTCAAGGTAGGACCCTCTGTGGGAGACTTCTTCTCCCGTTTGGGAGCTTCGGCTTCCGAATCCCCAGGCACAGTCCTTTTCCTCCTCCGATCGTCTTCCTTCATGGATACGCTCGCTCCCTTAGTTAGAACGGGCAGCGTTGGGGGACCGCGTCCGCCTGTATTATCCTCCCCAGTATCTTCCTTCAAGGGCTCTGGGTAGGGTGCGACCTGGAGCATCTTTTCCAATACCGGATTGTCCAAACCCTCAGGGAGGGGGGCGAACACTGAATCAACTTCGCCTTTGTTAGCTACTCCTGGTCAAAAAGCAAACTCTCAGAAATAACTTCGTAACAAATGAGAGATAGTATGTTCGGCCGGAAGATTCCTTACCTGTTCGGCGGCGCGGTTACTGCTCAGGCCCACGTCCTCGGTGATTTCCAGACACTCTACCTGAGGTCCGAAGAATGACTTGTACATCTCTTCATGCGTCAGGCCGAGGAAATTTTGGATGACACATGGTCCCTCGGGATTGAACTCCCACAAGCGAAGGGGCCGGCGTTTGCAAGGCTGGACTTGACGAACTAGCATAACTTGTATTACCGCAACCAAACTAAAATCTCCATTGAAGAGATCTCGAATGCGGCTTTGCAGTATAGGCACATCCTTGGCTGGACCCCAGCTCAGACCTCTACTGATCCATGACATCAGTTGTGGTGGAGGGCCCGAGCGGAAAACAGGGGCGGCCGCCTACTTGGCACTTCTAGGAGCCGTGATGTAGAACCACTCCCGTTGCCACAATTCAGACACCTCTGGAATGGGACCTTTGGGCCATGGAGCTCCCGTCATCTTGCATATTGAGGCACCTCCACACGCTGCATGTTGCCCCTCGATCATCTTCGGCTTTACTTCAAAGGTCTTGAGCCACAAGCCAAAGTGAGGGGTAACCCGGAGGAAGGCCTCACACACGACAATAAATGTCATGATATGAAGAAAGGAGTCCGGAGCTAGATCATGGAAGTCTAGCCTGTAATAAAACATCAAACCCCTGACGAAAGGATCCAGAGCAAGGCCTAGACCTCGGAGGAAGTGGGAGACGAACACGACGCTTTCGTTGGGTTTGAGGGAGGGGACGGCCTGCCCTCGGGCAGGCAGCCGATGCACAACCTCGGCGGTCAGATATCTGGCCTCCCTCAACTTTTTGATGTCTTCTTCCGTGATGGAGGAAGGCACCCATCGGCCTTGAAGGCTAGATCTGGACATGATTGAAGGTTCGGAGCACCTGACGTAAACTTTGGGTGTTTGAGCTTCAGGTGGGGGAAGGATTCGATTGAGCACGGGAGTGAAAAAAGTAAAAGCCTTGTCCCTTTATAAAGAGGGTGAATATCAAGCGTCCTCTCCGTGGCCGTTTGGACTTCCCTATAGTCTAGGAATCCTAGAAGCGGTTGGGTTACCCACGCCCGTATTGATGAGAATCCCGAAATAAGGGGACACGATCTCTGCTTTAACAAGACGTGCCAAGGAAACTGCCTCGCATGACACGCTGAGGTGGGACAATAAAACTATTCGAATAAAGGCTTGGCCGTGGTGCGTCACACTATGGAATACGTCAGCAGATTAGATTTGTGTAAATATTATTCTCTCTATGGCAATATGTGGAAACTTATTTTGCAGAGCCGGACACAATCTTTGTGTTCAAAATCTTCTATGAAGTACTTGGAGGAGGAACCTGCCTTGCAATGCCGAAGACAATTTGCGCGTCGGACTCGTCGTCATCGAAGCCTGGTTCAGGGGCTACTGAGGGAGTCCTAGATTAGGGGGTGTCCGGATGGCCGGACTATACCTTCAGCCGGACTCCTGGACTATGAAGATACAAGATTGAAGACTTCGTCCCGTGTCCGGAAGGGACTTTCCTTGGTGTGGAAGGCAAGCTTGGCGATACGGATATGTGGATCTCCTACCATTGTAACCGACTTTGTGTAACCCTAACCCTCTCCAGTGTCTATATAAACTGGAGGGTTTTAGTCTGTAGGACAATATAGAGAACAACAATCATACCATAGGCTAGCTTCTAGGGTTTAGCCTCTCTGATCTCGTGGTAGATCTACTCTTGTACTACCCATATCATCAATATTAATCAAGCATGACGTAGGGTTTTACCTCCATCAAGAGGGCCCGAACCTGGGTAAAACTTCGTGTCCCTTGCCTCCTGTTACCATCCGGCCTAGACGCACAGTTCGGGACCCCCTACCCGAGATCCGCCGGTTTTGACACCAACAGCACTCTTTGAAGTACTTTGTGTTGGTTTGAATAGATGAATCTGAGATTGTGTGATGCATATCGTATAGTCATACCCACGGGTACTTGAGGTGACATTGGAGTATCTAGGTGACATTAGGGTTTTGGTTGATTTGTGTCTTAAGGTGTTATTCTAGTATGAACTCTATGATAGATTGAATGGAAAGAATAGCTTCATGTTATTTTACTACGGACTCTTGAATAGATCGATCAGAAAGTTTAACTTTGAGGTGGTTTCGTACCCTACCATAATCTCTTCGTTTGTTCTCTGCTATTAGTGACTTTGGAGTGACTCTTTGTTGCATGTTGAGGGAAAGTTATATGATCCAATTATGTTATTATTGTTGAGAGAACTTGCACTAGTGAAAGTATGAACCCTAGGCCTTGTTTCAACGCATTGCAATACCGTTTGTGCTCACTTTTATCATTAGTTACCTTGTTGTTTTTATATTTTCAGATTACAAAAACCTTTATCTACCATCGATATACCACTTGTATCACCATCTCTTTGCCGAACTAGTGCACCTATACAATTTACCATTGTATTGGGTGTGTTGGGGACACAAGAGACTCTTTGTTATTTGGTTGCAGGGTTGCTTGAGAGAGACCATCTTCATCCTACGCCTCCTACGGATTGATAAACCTTAGGTCATCCACTTGAGGGAAATTTGCTACTGTCCTACAAACCTCTGCACTTGGAGGCCCAACAACGTCTACAAGAAGAAGGTTGTGTAGTAGACATCATCTCTCTCCACTAAGGCCCATCTAGGCCCAATACTTCCCCCGGGGGGTTCCGGTAACCCCCCGGTACTCCGGTAAAATACCCGAACCACTTGGAACCATTCCGATGTCCGAATACTACCTTCCAATATATGAATCTTTACCTCTCGACCTTTTCGAGACTCCTCGTCATGTCCGTGATCTCATCCGGGACTCCGAACAAACTTCGTTCACCAAAACACATAACTCATAATACAAATCGTCATCGAACGTTAAGCGTACGGACCCTACGGGTTCGAAAACTATGTAGACATGACCAAGACACATCTCTGGTCAATAACCAATAGCGGAACCTGGATGCTCATATTGGTTCCTACATATTCTACGAAGATCTTTTATCGATCAAACCGCAATGACAACATGCGTTATTCCCTTTGTCATCGGTATGTTACTTGCCCGAGATTCGATCGTCGGTATCATCATACCTAGTTCAATCTTGTTACCGGCAAGTCTCTTTACTCGTTTCGTAATGCATCACCCTGTGACTAACTCATTATTCACATTGCTTGCAAGGCTCATAGTCATGTGCATTACCTAGAGGGCCCAGAGAAACCTCTCCGATACACGGAGTGACAAATCCTAATCTTGATCTATGCCAACCTAACAAACACCTTTGGAGACACCTGTAGAGGATCTTTATAATCACCCAATTATGTTGTGACATTTGATAGCACACAAGGTGTTCCTCCGGTATTCGGGAGTTGCATAATCTCAATATAGAGGAATATGTATAAGTCATGAAGAAAGCAATAGCAATAAAACTTAACGATCATTATGCTAAGCTAACGGATGGGTCTTGTCCATCACATCATTATCCTAATGTTGTGATCCCGTTCATAAAATGACAACACATGTCTATGGCTAGGAAACTTAACCATCTTTGATTAACGAGCTAGTCCAGTAGAGGCTTACTAGGGACACTGCGTTTTGTCTATGTATCAACACATGTATCAAGTTCCCAGTTAATACAATTCTAGCATGAATAATAAACATTTATCATGATATAAGGAAATATAAATAACAACTTTATTATTGCCTCTGGGGCATATTTCCTTCAGTCTCCCACTTGCACTAGAGTCAATAATCTAGTTCACATCGCCATGTGATTTAACACCAATAGTTCACATCTTCATTATGTGATTAACACCCATAGTTCACATCACCATGTGACCAACACCCAAAGGGTTCACTAGAGCCAATAATCTAGTTCACATTGCCATGCGATTAACACTCGAAGAGTACTAAGGTGTGATCATGTTTTGCTTGTGAGAGAGGTTTAGTCAACGGGTCTCTCACATTCAGATCCGTATGTATTTTGTAAATTTATATGTCTACATTGCTTTGCATGGAGCTACTCTAGCTAATTGCTCCCACTTTTAATATGTATCTAGATTGAGACTCAGAGTCATCTGGTTCGGTGTAAAAGCTTGCATCGATGTAACTCTTTACAACGAACTCTTTATCACCTCCATAACCGAGAAATATTTCCTTAGTCCTCTAAGGATAATTTTGACCGTTGTCCAGTGATCTACTCCTGGATGACTGTTGTACCCCCTTGCCAAACTCATGGCAAGGTACACAATAGGTCTGGTACAAAGCATGGCATATCGTATAGAACCTATGGCTGAGGCATAGGGAATGACTTCCATTCTCTCTCTATCTTCTGCCATGGTCGGGCTTTCAGTCTTACTCAACTTCACACCTTGTAACACAGGTAAGAACCCTTTCTTTGACTGATCCATTTTGAACTCCTTCAAAATCTTGTCAAGGTGTGTGCTTTGTGAAAGTCCTATCAAGCGTCTTGATCTATCTCTATAGATCTTGATGCTCAATATATAAGTAGCTTCACTGAGGTCTTCTATTGAAAAAATCTTATTCAAGTATCCTTTTATGCTACGCAGAAATTCTATGCCATTCCTGATCAACAATAGGTCATCCACATATAATATCAGCAATGCTATAGAGCTCCCACTCACTTTCTTGTAAACACAGGCTTCACCATAAGTCTGTATAAAACCATATGCTTTGATCACCTTATCAAAGCGTATATTCCAACTTCCGAGATGCTTGCACCAGTCCATAGATGGATTGCTGGAGCTTGCACACTTTGTTAGCACCTTTAGGATCGACAAAACCTTCTAGTTGCATCATATACAACTCTTCTTTAAGAAATCCATTAAGGAATGCAGTTTTGACATCCATTTTCCAGATTGCATAAAATACGGCAATTGCTAACATGATTCGAATAGACTTAAGCATCGCTACGAGTAAGAAAATCTCATCGTAGTCAACACCTTGAACTTGTCGAAAACCTTTTGCGACAAGTCGATCTTTGTAGACAGTAACATTACCATCAGCGTTAGTCTTCTTCTTAAAGATCCATTTATTCTCTATGGCTTGCCGATCATCGGGCAAGTCAACTGAAAGGATCGATAGATTTGACTAGAGGGGGGGCGGTGAATAGGCAACTAACAATTTTTAGCTTCTCTTTACCAATTTAAACTTTGCATCAAAGTAGGTTGTCTAGATATGCAACTAGGTGAGCAACCTATATGATGCAACAACATCAAGCACGAAAGCAAGCAAGAGATGCAATGCAAAACAAGCTTGCACAAGTAGAGGTACGAGATAACCAAGAGTGGAGCCGGTGAAGACGAGGATGTGTTACCGAAGTTCCTTCCCTTTGAGAGGAAGTACGTCTCTGTTGGAGCGGTGTGGAGGCACAATGCTCCCCAAGAAGCCACTAGGGCCACCGTATTCTCCTCACGCCCTCACACAATGCGAGATGCCGTGATTCCACTATTGGTGCCCTTGGAGGCGGCGATCGGACCTTTACAAACAAGGTTGGGGCAACCTCCACAACTTAATTGGAGGCTCCCGACGACACCATGAAGCTTCACCACAATGGAATATGGCTCCGCGGTGACCTCAACCGTCTAGGGTGCTCAAAGACCCAAGAGTAATAAGATCCGCAAGGGATTAGTGGGGAATCAAATTTCTCTTGGTGGAAGTGTAGATCGGGGCCTTCTCAACCAATCCCTAGAAAACCAACAAGTTTGATTGGCTAGGGAGAGAGATTGGGCGAAGATGGAGCTTAGGGATGGAAGAGGTTGTCAACTCAGAGAAGAAGACTCCCCTTATATAGTGATAGGACAAATCCAACTATTATCCACTTACTCAGCCCGCGATGTGCGGTACTACCACACAAGACATGCGGTACTACCGCAAGGGCCTGCGGTACTACCGCAAGGGCCTGCGGTACTACCGCGGGGCACTGCGGCACAACCGCATGCGCGGTAGGAGCTAGACCAGCCTTGATGCATTGAAGAAAAGAGCGGTAGAACCACCGGAGCAGTACTACTGCTCGCCCTTGCAGTACTACCACAAGGTAGGGTTTGTTTGGGCTGGGAAGGCATGGGCGGATAAAAATACATCCGTGGCTACTTCCGCTGAGAAACGATCTGTGCAAAAATCCGACGCGGTACTACCGCAAACATGGAGCGGTACTACCGCGTAGGGCGCAGATGTAAAAAATTACATCCGCCCCTACATCCGCTCGTGCTGCTATGCCCGGCCTGAGGCCACGGTACTACCGCGCCCGTGGAGCGGTACTACTACAAGGGCCTGTGGTACTACCGCGTCCCTAGCCGGTACTACCATAGGCCTCTGCGGTACTACTGCTCTCATGAGCAGTACTACCGCATGCCACAGCACAACCAACACTTAGGAGTCCTTCATTTTGCAGAGACACAGATAAATGGTGGTTGCTCCAAAGAGCCAAAGGAAAGGTGGTGCAAAAAGGAACATATGTGTACGTGATGATTCCACCCAAACATTTCCAAAGCGGACCCCCTCTTAATAGTACGGCTTTCCTACGACTCAAATCCACCGAAAAGAAATGTAGGGAAAAACTCCGTCTTCACTAGACTCTGAGGGGCAACGAATCGTCTTGTGCCTAAACATGAGATATCTGAAATGCTCAATGCACACGATTAGTCCGCAAAAGCATTGTCACCAATCAACCAAACCACTTAGGGATAAATATGCCCTTACAATCTCGCCCTTTTTGGTGGATTGATGACAATATGGGATTTGCACATAGGGATATAAAATGAAACATAGGCAAAGCCAACATCTATAAAATATAGACGGGCTCCACCTAGATGTGTGCTCTCTAGAGAGATGCTTTGGAGTGCACGGCACACATACTAGGATCAACACTCCCCCTATATTTTATAGACGAGGCATATCTTGCAACAATGTAACTAACACTAAGCAAGGAGGCAAGGTAATGAATACGAGCATAAAGTAAAGGGCACAAGATAGCATAGGCTCACAGGCTACTAAGCATGAAAGATAATAAAATAAGCTAGAGTGCATATGTATTACACCATATGATGGGGAACCAGGTCTCATGAGCACACACCAAACCAAAGCAAATGAGGTTCAATAGAACGAAAGCAAAGCGACAAAGCGAAACAAGACACAACACAAGACTCGACAAATCCTACACTCTCTCCCCCTTTGGCATCGACATACCAAAAAGGCAGAGAGGGCACCTACGACACATGTGGTAGCTCAGCTGTAGTGATCACTCATTGATGACCCGCAAGTGTAGGGGATCTATCGTAGCCTTTTCGATAAGTAAGAGTGTCAAACCCAACGAGGAGCAGAAGGAAATGATAAGCAGTTTTCAGTAAGGTATTCTCTACAAGCACTGAAATTCTCTTTGGAGAGCTCATGATTGGGGCATGAATATAACATTGACTTAAGCCTCCCCAAGATTGAGCAATGCTTTCTCCTTCGCTAGGCCAAAAATTATATATAATTACGATCACGATGAACAAGATGCATAGGATAAAACTTCTGATGAAATTCCAATTTCAATCGCTTGTAGTCCCACGATCCCATATCATCACATAGCCTATACCATGTCAATGCCTCTCCCTTCAGAGATAAAGGGAAGACCTTCTTCTTGATAACATCATCACGCATACCTGCAAGCTTAAATAATCCACAAACTTCATCCACATATATTAAGTGTAAATCAGGATGCAATGTTCCATCTCCTGCAAAAGGATTAGCTAATAGTTTCTCTATCATACCCGAAGGAATTTCAAAGTAAACATTTTCAGTAGGTTGAGGAGCAACTCTTTGCTCTACTAGTCGGGGTGAAGATACCCCGAACAAGCCCCTCAAAGGATTATGTTCCATAGTAACAAGTGACAGTAAATTTCAGCACACTATATAAATTTTTCCTTACCAAATTCCACCTTCCAAAGGCGCTTCACTCCCCGGCAACGGTGCCAGAAAAGAGTATTGATGACCCACAAGTGTAGGGGATCTATCGTAGCCTTTTCGATAAGTAAGAGTGTCGAACCCAACGAGGAGCAGAAGGAAATGATAAGCAATTTTCAGTAAGGTATTCTCTGCAAGCACTGAAATTATCGGTAACAGATAGTTTTGTGATAAGGTAATTTGTAACGAGTAGCAAGTGATAAAAGTAAATAAGGTGCAGCAAGATGGCCCAATCCTTTTTTAGCAAAGGACAAGCCTGGACAAACTCTTATATGAAGGAAAGCGCTCCCAAGGACACACGAGAATTATCGTTAAGCGAGTTTTCATCACGTTCATATGATTCACGTTCGGTACTTTGATAATTCGATATGTGGGTGGACCGGTGCTTGGGTATTGTCCTTACTTGGACAAGCATACCACTTATGATTAACCCCCATTGCAAGCATCCGCAACTACAACAGAAGTATTAAGGTAAACCTAACCATAGCATGAAACATATGGATCCAAATCAGCCCCTTACGAAGCAATGCATAAACTAGGGTTTAAGCTTCTGTTACTCTAGCAACCCATCATCTACTTATTACTTCCCAATGCCTCCCTCTAGGCCCAAACAATGGTGAAGTGTGTCGGGTTTCGGGTTCCGGCAGACCCTTGAGGTTCGAACACTGGGGTGCGCGCGGAGATTTCGCCTTCTACCTACCTGCACCCCTCCGCCTCGCTAAGATCTAAGCTATGGAAAGAACAGCACAAGAGACACAGGGTTTATACTGGTTCGGGCCACCGTTGTGGTGTAATACCCTACTCCAGTGTGTGGTGTGGTGGATTGCCTCTTGGGCTGATGGTGATGAACAATACAAGGAAGAACAGCCTCGTGAGGGTCTGTTCTTGGTTGGGGGGATGAACTGCTAGGGGGAGTTCAGTCACCCTTCTCTCTCTCTCTGTCTGTGATGCTACTCGACCCGGTCTCGATCTCCTCTAGCTAAGATGAGGTTCTCCCCATCCACTGTGGTGGCTAGTCCTATTTATAGAGGCCCTGGTCCTTTTCCCAAATATTGAGCGGGAAGGGAGCCAACAATGGCGGGCTAATTTGAATGGGGACAACTAGTACAAGCTATCCGGACAAAAGTAGTCTTCGCCTGCACAAAGCTCTGGTGGCGACGCTGCTTTGGGCTCCACGATGACCTCTGTCTTGTAGTCTGTGGTCTTGGTCTTGTTGCACCGGAATGGCAACCTTTGCCTGATGCATCGGTACTCCGCGGCTGCGCTTGCCCCCTTTGCACCAAAGAGGAAAGGAGGACACTACGCGGGCTGGCGCCCGCCTGGCGCCTTTGATCGTCATGGCTTGTCTCACGGGCACCTCGTGAGGTACCTCGCCTTGTTATCTCCGCCTCCTTGTGAGTCAGCCTGATGAGGTCGTGCCTAAGGAAGCTCCGTGTCGTCCGCCCCGCGAGGCTTGGCCCCTCGCGAGGGTCTTGGGTCTGTGTTGATGAAGATGGGCCGTGCTGGGCCCCCCTTCGAGCCACGCCGCGGGCTGCAGGCAGGCAAGTCTGGGGACCCCCGTTCCCAAAACGCCGACAATAGCCCCCGGGCCCAAGGCGCGCCCGAACTTGGCCGTGCAGGGAGGCGAAAGGGCAAGAGCGAAGCGCCGCGGGCCCTAACAGCCTGTGGCCTTGGGCGCCGCGTGGCGGTTGACTGGGCGTGGGCGGCACTGTTCCCCCACGCCCCCCTTATTTTGTGCCATGCTAGGCGGACTCATAGTCGTACACAGCCGCTCCCCTTTCTGTTGCTCGAGCGCCCTCTATCCTTCCTCCTCTCGAACTCCAGCTTCTGTTTTCAATCCAATCTCGAACCTCCCCCCTTCCCATCGCCATGGCTCTGAC
Source organism: Triticum urartu (assembly GCF_056163025.1). Classification (NCBI taxonomy): domain Eukaryota; kingdom Viridiplantae; phylum Streptophyta; class Magnoliopsida; order Poales; family Poaceae; genus Triticum; species Triticum urartu. The sequence continues at coordinate 404,236,463 of NC_141873.1, forward strand.
GAAGAAGGGAAGAGGGAAGAAATCCATGCCTCCGCCTTGCTCGCCGCCGTTGGCGGCCCCCGCCAAGGGCTTGGGCAAGGTCAGCTCCGCTCTGGCCACTATCTTCAACGAATGCGGGAGGACGACGGCCTGGCCCGCGTCCCACTTCTCCATCGACAGGATAGTCACCGAGGTCCCGTATTTTGCCGATGCCTTGTGGGCGGGTCTGGTTCCCCCCTTTTTTGATTTCTTCAATGCCGTGCTTTCCCACTATCAGATCCACATGATGCATCTGGGTCCTGAATCCATCACCCTCCTTTCGGTCTTCGCCTTCGTTTGCGAGGCAATGATGGGCATCCTTCCTTCGGTTGCCTTGCTGCGCCACTTCTTCTCTCTGCGCCTTGTCGACCGTACCCAATGCTGGGCGTGCGTAAGCTTCGTTGCCACGTCTGAGACAGCGGCCTCAGGGATTGAATTCAGGCTCCCTCTGCCTGCGGCTGGGTTCCGCGAGCGGTGGTTGTATGTGGATGTAGGGGTGCCCAGCCCCCTGCTATCGGAGCCAACTTCGCCTGCTGTCCCCAACTCGGGCTGGGGCCAGGAGACGCTTGAGAGCCCCCGGCTCGTCTTCGTCTGGCACCGCTTCGCGTTCTTGAGGTCGCTTGGCGTGACAGCGCCCAAGGTGGTGAGGGAGTTCCTGCTACGCCGCGTTGCTCCTCTCCAACGCCACTCCCGCCGGATGTGGGCCTTCAGCGGGCGTGATGATCGTATGAGGCTCCAGGAAGAGGACATAACGCCTGAAGCATTGAGGACAGCGCTCTTGATCCTGACTGGGGACCCCAACCCTGGCAGCATCCAGCAGGGAGGGGCCTTGCTGTACCTCTGCCAGAACAGGGGCGATTTTGTGAATCAGACGCCTATCTTTGATGAGTGGGGGCCGCGCCCCGCCGGCCTCTAGGGGCCTCGCGAGAACCCAGTGATGGTGATTGCCCTTCCAGTCGGCCAAGGCGACTCTTCCTCAAGTGGTGGAGCAGGGAGGCATGAGGCGCCAGAGGCCGAGGGGGCTCCCGGCAGGGCGACAGCGCCAGGCGATGCTCATGAGGGAGCAGCTCTTGGGGCCCGTGCCGCTGAGGCTGAGGGTGGCAAGAAGTTGCCCTCAGCGCCTGCGACTGAGGCCCCTGAGGCTCCAGCCGCTTCTCTGGGCGAGGCGATTGGCAGCGCGCATCAGGCAGGCGCCCCTGACACGGATCGCCTTGACGCTCCGTCTTCATCGCAGGTTGATACCGGCGCTCAACTCTTGGGCCGCTTCCGCATGGACTTCGAGGCCCTCCAGAAGAGAAGGGAGGCCCTGGGCGACGATTACCCTTGTCGCCTGCTGAAACGTAGGAAGTACTTCGCCACTGATGAGTAAGCCTTCTCCTTTCCCAGCTCCCGATCCTTCTGTTGCTTTTACTGATCCTTGCTCCGCAGGCCCCTTCCAGCCGAGCTCGCAGAGGCGGCTGAGGCATTGTCCCCCTTGGCTTCGCCCCCTCCACTGTCCTCAAGCGCTCCGAGCAGCAGAGCCCTTGTGGTGAGGGCGATCAGAGAGGCGAACCGTCCCGAGGCACATCGTGGCCCTGCGCACCTCGCGATCCTCCTTCGCGGGCCTTCTCGTGGCATAGCCAGCCTGTCGTGGGCCTCTCGCCTGGTCGTGGACTGCGAGTGGCTGAGGCGCTCCCTGCGCTCTTCATCAGGGGACGGGCTGGCTCCAGGCCGGGCTTCTGGCATGGCGTGCCCGGCCGTCGCGAGGGTGCCAGCCCCCAGCCCCCTGCCCGGAGGGGGAGTGCTGACTGGTGGCCCCCGGCGCTTGCTCGAGGCAGATGATGGTGTGGAAGACATGGTCGAGCGCGCCCGGGAGCATCACGCTCTTCGCCAAGGATTCCTTCGAAGGGCGGCTGACGCGGTGAGCCTGCTTGGTGAGGAGCTCGCTAATGAAGACGCGCTCCTTGAGGCCGAGGGCCTGCGCCTGGCAGCAGAGAGGCGCGAGCTGGAGGGAGCCATCGCCCTTGCGTGCCGTCAGCGTGATCTTGACGACGCAGAGGCCAAGGCGTCGCTGATGGCCTCTCGAGAGGCCCCATCTTGGGCCACTGAGGAGGCCCGAGAAGCTGACCGGCGGCGAGAGGCGGCGGAGGAGTGGGCTCAGGACCTCCTGGCCTGGTGCCACTCACTGGAGGAGCAAGTGGAGCTGCGCGAGGCAGCTCTTGCATCGATGAAGGTGGCCTTTGGCGACCCAGCAGAGCTCCAGAAGCGTGAGGAGGCGCTGACGCTGGAAGCCGCCGAACGTACCCGCGAGTACGAGCGCCTGGAGACGAGGGAGCGCTTGGTGACGCAGGCGGAGGATGATGTCGCTGCACGGGAAGCCTGTGTCCTGGAGGAGGTCGGACGTCGGGTGGCGATGGCGTGCTTGAACCTCGAGCACGAGTTCCAGGAGAGGCTGGAGTTGATCCGGGCCGAGGCTGAAGGCAGGACTGCTGCCTTGAGGGCCAAGCTGGAGGAGGCGACGTGGCGGGCCGACGCTTTTCGGGCCACCCTTAAGGTAGCGCAAGGGGAGTCAACTACCTCCCAGGCCGAGGTGCTCCTTCTTCGCCAGCGGGTGGAGGAGGCTGAGGTCGTCGCGCGCCAGAATGCGAACGAGATACGTCAGCGGCGAATCCTGGAGCATGAGCACGGCCCCATGCTCACCACGCTCCGAGAGAGAGCCAACACAGCCTTGGGCAACATCTGCGAGGCGGCTGTTGGCGAGTCGCACGCAGTCAACTACGCCGGCAACCTTCAGTTCTTCACCGACGTGGTGACGCAGCTGGAGGCGCGGTCGGTCAGGGCCAACAGGTTGGTGGAGGAGAGGAGCCGCGCCCTGCTCGGGCGCGCCTTTTCTCGCGTCTTCAGCCATCTCCAGAACATGGATCCCCATTTCGATTTCGACACTGCCATCGCTCCAGTCCCCCAGGCCGTCCGAGTCGACCTGGTGCACTGGGTGGAAGATACTGTGGATGCTCTTGTCAGGGCCTTCACTTCGGACAACGACGGCGTGATCGTGGCCGCCGATGAGGGCGGCGTGGTGAACGGCCCTAACACCACTGGCGGCGACGCAGTCAGCGATGGCGAGTCCAGCGATGCTAGCAACGGTTCGGGAGGTGCTCCTGAGGACGCATTGGGAGATTCGTCCGACTGATTGTGCATCGTTCCTGTTTCCTTACCCTGCATGAATAGAACTCAGGTCTTGGCCTGATGGCTGTGAGAGCATTTTGGGAGGGGGAGCCCCTCATGTAAAACTTGTGTTCATCGTATTAGTAGACGTTACATTGCCCATGCGCCCGCGCCAAGTGGTTGGCTAAGCGACGTGCTGGTTGGCTAGTTTTACCTTTGTCCCGTGCGGGCCCTGAGGTAGCCTGCGGGAGGCTGTGGTGTCCCGAGTGCTCCCTGATCAAATCCGTAGGATCTGCAGTAAAAAACCCTCCTGAGAGGACGCGGCGGCGGCAGTCTGGGCTGCGTGCAAGCTAGGCCTGACCCGGCTTGTGAGGGGCTCGCGAGGGGAGGCAGCTGAGGCGGAGTGGTAACCAAAATGCGAGAAATTGCTCGAACGATACTAAGCACCCCTTCCCCGAACACACGCAAATCTCAAATTCGAATCCAACTTAAATCCAGCGGGGGAAAGCGACAACCAAAGGGAAAAGCAATGAAAGCAGACAAAAGGCCGCGTCCGGTACCTAATCTAGTCTTGGACGTCTTCTCACCAGCGCGGAGCTAAGTGCTGCCACTGGGCGTGGGAGGGAGCCCCAGGGCCTGAGGCCGGCACCCCTGAGACTCCGGGGCGTGTACAGCCCCACTCATTATTACGTGAGAGTGTCACGGGGCGGCGAGCTTCACAGGCACTGGGCCTTCTTCACAGGAACTGGCCTTGCTTCATATCGCCAGATGAGGGCCCCGCCTTGCGCCACACTCTAGTGCCATCAATGACGACCGGAAACCAGGACGCCGCCGATGGGGTAGAGCGGTCGCCAGCGGTTCCCCCGACGACCACGGGTCCTCCGCCAGGGGCAGGCCCTGAGGCACCTCCCCAGCAGAGGGCCTACCTCCTGAGAACGCCTTGCTCCGAACGCTGCGGTGGTGATGTCGGATCTCGGCCCCTCTCCTGCAGCCCCCTGCGCCCTCCTCCCGAGGGGTAGGAGACTGTGGGAGCGGGGCAGCTGCTCGCTGTGGCGACCTGCACCTCCTGCGATCCATGATTAGCGTATGCCTGCTCCTGAGGAATTAGCGGTACCCGATAATCGTTGCCTCCAGCGTGGCCAGTGGGACCGTCCCGGGGCTCCTGGAAGGGCTCAGCTTCTGGCGCCTCGTCCCCCCAGCTTTGGCTGAGGAGCGAGCCTTGTTCGCCCTCGTGAGGGTGTCCTTGGTCCATCATGAGGGGCACGTATTCTTCTGGCGCCGTCATCCCGAAGGCCACGCCATAGTGCTCCGCGTGCCATGCAGCTCTGCTTGACGCACCCACCGTGGGGTGGTAGCGCGGCTGTCCACTAGGGCCGTGGGTTGCGTTGAGTCCTTCTTCTTCGCGGACCGGGAGCGGGGGCAGCGCCGCCGCCGGTCCGGTGCCGACAGCTTCACTGACGTTGGAGTAGCCTTGGAGCCCGCGGGCGCGCGCAGAGCCCCCGCGCGGGCCGCCCTGGGCTTGAGATGGGAGCTGGGTGCAGAAGGGGTGAGCCCCCGAGGCGGCGAAGCCTAGGAGCTTGGCCACCCGCTCCAGCAGCACGTCGCGGCCGCCCTCCAGCAGCCTGCACTGCAGCAGCTCTCGGGCCACCGTGAGCGCGGCCCTCGAGTACGCCTGCTCCCGGCGGGTGTACGGTGTCGTGGTCGCGGCGTGATTGGAGGCCCTTGCTACCGACCGCACCTGCCGCGGTGTGAGAGCTGTCGAAGCCTATCCGCGTCGCCCGCGGCCCGCAGCGCCCTACGGATCGCGAGCTGCCTGGGGCACGGGGTCGCTCGAGGCGAGCGGCTCTGCGCGGGTGGGCCACGCCGCCCATGGATCTGGGTTGCCCGCCTGGTCACCGGACATGGTGATGACGACGCGACGTGGCGCGAAGCGGTAGAAGGTGGATTCTGGCGCACCCCTACCTGGCGCGCCAAATGTCGGGTTTCGGGTTCCGGCAGACCCTTGAGGTTCGAACACTGGGGTGTGCGCGGAGATTTCGCCTTCTACCTACCTGCACCCCTCTGCCTCGCTAAGATCTAAGCTATGGAAAGAACAGCACAAGAGACACAGGGTTTATACTGGTTCGGGCCACCATTGTGGTGTAATACCCTACTCCAGTGTGTGGTGTGGTGGATTGCCTCTTGGACTGATGGTGATGAACAATACAAGGAAGAACAGCCTCGCGAGGGTCTGTTCTTGGTTGGGGGGATGAACTGCTAGGGGGAGTTCAGTCACCCTTCTCTCTCTCTCTGTGTGTGATGCTACTCGACCCGATCTCGATCTCCTCTAGCTAAGATGAGGTTCTCCCCATCCACTGTGGTGGCTAGTCCTATTTATAGAGGCCCTGGTCCTTTTCCCAAATATTGAGCAGGAAGGGAGCCAACAATGGCGGGCTAATTTGAATGGGGACAACTAGTACAAGCTATCCTGACAAAAGTAGTCTTCGCCTGCACAAAGCTCTGGTGGCGACGCTGCTTTGGGCTCCACGATGACCTCCGTCTTGTAGTCCGTGGTCTTGGTCTTGTTGCACCGGAATGGCAACCTTTGCCTGATGCATCGGTACTCCGTGGCTGCGCTTACCCCCTTTGCACCAAAGAGGAAAGGAGGACACTACGCGGGCTGGCGCCCGCCTGGCGCCTTTGATCGTCATGGCTTGCATCACGGGCACCTCGTGAGGTACCTCGCCTTGTTATCTCCGCCTCCTCGCGAGCCAGCCTGATGAGGCCGTGCCTGAGGAAGCTCCGTGTCGTCCGCCCCGCGAGGGTCTTGGGTCTGTGTTGATGAAGATGGGCCGTGCTGGGGCCCCCTTCGAGCCACGCCGCGGGCTGCAGGCAGGCAAGTCTGGGGACCCCCGTTCCCAGAACGCCGACAAAGTGTCATGTAGTCGACGTTCACATGATACCACTAGAGGGATGACAACATACATCTCATCAAATATCGAACGAATACCAAATTCACATGACTACTTATAGCAAGACTTCTTCCATGTCCTCAGGAACAAACGTAACTACTCACAAAGCATATTCATGTTCATAATCAGAGGGGTATTAATATGCATAATGGATCTGAACATATGATCGTCCACCAAGTAAACCAACTAGCATCAACTACAAGGAGTAATCAACACTACTAGCAACCCACAGGTACCAACCTGAGGTTTGGATACAAAGATTGGATACAAGAGATGAACTAGGGTTTGAGATGGGATGGTGCTGGTGAAGATGTTGATGGAGATTGACTCCCTCCCGATGAGAGGATCGTTGGTGATGACGATGGTGATGATTTCCCCCTCCCGGAGGGAAGTTTCCCCAGCAGAACAGCTCTACCGGAGCCCTAGATTGGTTCCGTCAAGGTTCCGCCTCGTGGCGGCGGAGTTTCTTCCCGAAAGCTTGCTTATGATTTTTTCCTCGACGAAAGACTCCATATAGCCAAAGATGGGCATCAGAGGGCCACCAGGTGGCCCACGAGGCAGGGGGCGCGCCCCCCACCCTCGTGGCCAGGGTGTGGGCCCCCTCTGGTACTTTCTTCACTCAGTATTTTTTATTAATTCCAAAAATGACTTCCGTGAAGTTTCAGGACTTTTGGAGCTGTGCGGAATAGGTCTCTAATATTTGCTCCTTTTCTAGCCCAGAATTCCAGCTGCCGGCATTCTCCCTCTTCATGTAAACTTTGTAAAATAAGAGAGAATAGGCATAAGTATTGTGACATAATGTGTAATAACAACCCATAAGGCAATAAATATCGATATAAAAGCTTCATGCAATCCGCTTTCAGCGGACGAGATCCTCTCCATCACCGTATTCATCAGCACACGGTGTTCATCTCAGATGGCCGCTCGCCCCACCAACTCCCTCAGAACATCCGATCGCACACCAGACGGTGCCGGACTCTTTTGTCCGCTCTCTTCGGGAGCTGGACACTGGGAGCTTCGGGGGTCAATGGGATTATCTTTTGGCCTCACCGGACTCGGAGAGGCCCTCCGCAACGACACTTCGGGGTCGCCCGCTTCCGGAGCGGAGGAGTCCGGAGGAGGCGTTTCGTTCTCCATCATCTCTGGAAGAAGATCCCCGAAGACGAGCTCATTTGAGAGGGGCTAAGGCCCGAACTGCAAAGATATATGCGGTGGTTATTTTCTTAGAAGAAGAAGATGGCATACCTGTACTATTAAAGTATTTCGGGTCACTTACGACTCGCTGGAGAATTGATCCCCCCGCGGACTTTGTGCGGCAAAGGCACCCCTCAAGGTAGGACCCTCTGTGGGAGACTTCTTCTCCCGTTTGGGAGCTTTGGCTTCCGAATCCCCGGGCACAGTCCTTTTCCTCCTCCGATCGTCTTCCTTCATGGAGACGCTCGCTCCCTCGGTTAGAACGGGCAGCGTTGGGGGCCCGCGTCCGCCTGTATTATCCTCCCCAGTATCTTCCTTCAAGGGCTCCAGGTAGGGTGCGACCTGGAGCATCTTTTCCAATACCGGATTGTCCAAACCCTCAGGGAGGGGGGCCGAACACCGAATCAACTTCGCCTTTGTTAGCCAGTCCTGGTCAAAAAGCAAACTCTCAGAAATAACTTCATAACAAATGAGAGATAGTATGTTCGGCCGGAAGATTCCTTACCTGTTCGGCGGCGCGGTTACTGCTTAGGCCCACGTCCTCGGTGATTTCCGGACACTCTACCTGAGGTCCGAAGAATGACTTGTACATCTCCTCGTGCTTCAGGCCGAGGAAATTTTGGATGACACGCGGTCCCTCGGGATTGAACTCCCACAAGCGAAGGGGCCGGCGTTTGCAAGTATGGACTTGACGAACCAGCATAACTTGTATTACCGCAACCAAACTAAAATCTCCATTGAAGAGATCTCGAATGCGGCTTTGCAATATAGGCACGTCCTTGGCTGGACCCCAGCTCAGACCTCTGCTGATCCATGACATCAGTTGTGGTGGAGGGCCCGAGCGGAAAACAGGGGCGGCCGCCCACTTGGCACTTCTAGGAGCCGTGATGTAGAACCACTCCTGTTGCCACAATTCAGACACCTCTGGAATGGAACCTTTGGGCCATGGAGCTCCAGTCATCTTGCATATTGAGGCACCTCCACACGCTGCATGTTGCCCCTCGATCATCTTCGGCTTTACTTCAAAGGTCTTGAGCCACAAGCCAAAGTGAGGGGTAACCCGGAGGAAGGCCTCACACACGACAATAAATGTCGTGATATGAAGAAAGGAGTCCGGAGCTAGATCATGGAAGTCTAGCCTGTAATAAAACATCAAACCCCTGACGAAGGGAAGTATCCCCTGCAGAACAGCTCTGCTAGAGCCCTAGATTGGTTCCGCCAAGGTTCCGCCTCGTGGCGGCGGAGTTTCTTCCCGAAAGCTTGCTTATGATTTTTTCCTCGACGAAAGACTCCATGTAGCCAAAGATGGGCATCAGAGGGCCACCAGGGGGCCCACGAGGCAGGGGGCGCGCCCAGGGGGGTAGGGCGCGCCCCCACCCTCGTGGCCAGGGTGTGGGCCCCCTCTGGTACTTTCTTCGCTCGGTATTTTTTATTAATTCCAAAAATGACTTCCGTGAAGTTTTAGGACTTTTGGAGCTGTGCAGAATAGGTCTCTAATATTTGCTCCTTTTCCATCCCAAAATTCCAGCTGCCGGCATTCTCCCTCTTCATGTAAACCTTGTAAAATAAGCGAGAATAGGCATAAGTATTGTGACATAATGTGTAATAACATCCCATAATGCAATAAATATTTATATAAAAGCATGATGCAAAATGAACGTATCACTCATTACGCTCCTCGTCAGTCTCGGCAGCGGGAATGGTCTCCTCCTCTGACTCCGTCCACTGGTAGCCCTGCTTCGCCATCCAGACAGCCTCAGGAGTGATGACCCTCTCGGACCCGCTCGGCACGTGCTCGCCGAACGTCCTCAAGATCCTCTTGTCGCGCCAACGACTCTCCTTCTGAGCAACATGGGACTTGCACTGTCCCTTGGCCTGCATGCAGAATATGGCCTTCATCTTGTTCTTCAGCTTCTTAGCCCAAGTGATCTCAGACGATGGAGGAGTGTATCCATCAGAACTGTCCTCATCCGCCTCCTCCTCCTCGAGCTCATCCTCATCTGCAATCCTAGCAGCCTCAACCTCAGCCCTGGTAGTGGTGTTAGCCCACTTGCTCTTGATGCGAAGCTTGATGGGCTCATGACGAATCCAGTTGGGGGCAACAAACTCTTCATTGGGAAAGAGCTACTCCCAAGTCTTTGAGATCAAGAGATGCGGGTAAGGTCCATAGCTGGGCACCTTATGGTTGAGCACGACAAACTGCAGCTCACACCACATGATATGCGAGACATCAAGTGGTTCTGTCTGATGGAGACGCGCCTTCTCACAGATGAGCATCATGTCCACAAGATAAGCATGCACCTTATCCCTGTCCGAAAACCACACCGGCCCGTACATATCTAGATGTCGAACCACCGTAAGGGCCGGTGACAATAGTAAATGGATCCGAACCCGTTCCCCATCATGCGAGCCCGCATGCGTTCGCTGCAAATAGGGATACATGCCCCACGGCACGCCCGCACTCTTCGCCCTCCACGTGCCACGTCAGCACAACTTCGCACTCAAAGTGACATGGGCAGCCGTGAGGCATACACTATACGGAAGTACAGGTTTGGCTAAATCGAACTTCGGCATTACCTCGTCTTCGGACAATCCGGAGACATATCCCAGATACCATAAAGCATAAAGATTCGTTGACAGGTCTCATTGAAGGTCCTTTTCCCAACCTATCAGAAGCAAAGGCATAGACGTGCAACAGGGCGCAGTGAAGGCTTCAACTCACGCATCAAGGCCCCGCGTTAACCTTTACTCTGTAACCTTTTTCTATTCTTTTTTCCCTATACGTACCGCCTTGGCAATTCGAATTGTACGGTTGGACATCTTGAGCTCATGAGAAGTAACAAAAATACCCTTTATGGTGTTCAGACATCCGCATCTTGTAAACCCTTATGTTTCTTACCAGATTCCTCACTCGCTCTTCGAACAGCCCGACACTAAAGTATGAATAACCAAGAGTTTTTGATTTATATATCAGCTCAAAAGCTTCAAGATCAGCCTCACTTTCCGCCAGGTGTTTGACGTCTCGGATATTGCGCTATATGCATTCATTCTGAACTATGTCTTGGGTCAATAATCGGGTTGCCCGGCTCCTGTGCTTGCCCCTTATGTTCCACACGTTCGGCTAAGAGGGCAAAGGGAGAACCCCTGGGATTGTACTTCTGGTTTGCCTAGTCAAGTACCTCTGGAGGAAAAAGCCAAAAACTGACCGTCATAGTAAGTGCAAACGGATCCGCGGTCCGATGATGAGGTTTGACTCTAAAACTTGTTGGTGATTTCACCGTGTAAACAAAGGGTTCGTCTTAACACAAACCATCTGATCGGAAAGGGTAGGCTTCGACCCCCAAGTACATCACAAACACATCACGGGCTAGTCCCTAGTCCCCACCATCGAGCTCCTAAGGCTAAGTGAAAGCAGTAAAACCAAATAGTGTGATTGCCTAGTTTCGTTCCCTCACTACCGCCTCCGGGAACCAAGACGTTGGCTAAGGGTAACAGTGCGGAAACCAAACACCCTTCGTGATATTCACTTGGGGGCTTAAGCCGACGACTGGTAGCTTTCAGAATTAAACACACGGCCACAAAGGAGTCAAAATTTAACCACTACAATATTAAATATGTCCGTCGGGCACATACATAGAACCCCACTTGGCACAAACCCGCTAAAACTACTCAAGCATTACATATTTCAAACACTGGCCCTCTATTGCCCGTGCTCCGGCCATCACCTGTGAGAAATACTGTTCAAGATGGCGATACTCTTTTCCCTCAGACGGGGGACCAGTGGCCATCTCCATTGGATTGATCTTCGGCCAATGCACCATGATCTTCGAAAATGTAAGCCTCGCCCCCTCAATGCACGCTGATCTCTTCACGATGTCAATCCGGAGCGGCGCCTCCTGCAGCTTCTGCACAAGGCCAAAGTTTGTGTCTGGAATAGGCTCGGATGACCACAGTTTAACACAGAGGTCCTTCGGGGCCAGCTCGGGCATCCGATGCATCTCCATCAGCTACTTCATTTGATCGTTGAAGAGGGGAGGACACTCGGAGTCCGGAAACTGCGACCAAAAGAGCCACTGCATGGAGTCCTCGCGGGTGGCATAGTGCCTCGCCGCGGCTGCTGCATTCTTCGGGAGATCGGCGAAGACACCTGCGGAGTGCCATACCCTCGTCAACTGAGCAAACCTGTTGCCTCTGAACATGCACTGCAGTAAGTATTGCTTACCATTCGCAATCTGCGCCGCCTGCCGAAGCTCCCCCCGGACACCTCGGGCGTCACTTCGCGCCTCTTGGAGATCCTTCTCCACCTTGGACATATGGGAGGATTGATCCGCTCGTCCCTTCTCAAGGGCCTCAAGCTTCTCAGCGGCATCCTTGAGCTCCACTTGGACCTCGGTCACCCGAGATTCATGCTTCTTAGCAGCACACTTGGCTTGCTCCAGCTCGGATACCGCCTTCTTCGCGGCTGCCCCCTTCTTGGCCGCCTCGGCCTCAGCTTTCCTTAGGGCCTCCTTCAAGCCCTCGACTTTGGCGGCAGTAGCTGTAATATCATCAAGTTATAAGGATCAATAAATGGTTCGGACGGTCATTATCTGGCAAGTACATATATTTTTACAGAGCTTACCTTGTGCCTCGTCAAGCCGCTTGTTGACAAGATCCAGCTCCTGATCGGAAAGTTTGAGTTTCCGATACATCTCCTCTAACGTCGCGCCATTAGCAGCCGTAGCCACGGAGGATGCCTGCGTTAACATTCAAAATATCGACATTATTAGACAACTAACAGATTTTGATCCTCTACAGGTCTCTTCGAGTTCCTGGACCGCTGATCTTTTTGGCCTTGGCAAGCCAGCCCTATAGGACCCGCGTAAGTATCCGAACACTCTTCGAAGAAACATGCCGCTTACCTCCTTCGGGCATTTTCCGGCATCATAGCCGATGTCCTTCCCCTCTGTTGGCCACCCCTCCTGGGGCAGGAATATTTGGCCCCATATCTTGTCATGAGTTGTGCCGAAGAGGTGTCGCACAGTGGCCTGGTCTTCGGGATCATACTCTCACATAGGCTTGGCCCTCACCTGGCAAGGAAGGAGCCCGCGGTGGAGCATGATCTGGAAAACGTCGACCAGCTTCGCGTCGGTCTCTATCACGCTTTCCACGCGCTTTTGCAGCGCTTTGGTGTGGGCAACACTACCCCAATCCAGACCCTTGTTGGTCCAAGAGGCTAATCGGGTGGAGGTCCGGATTGGAATGCGGGGCCGCTCCCCATGCGGCCTCCCTCGGCTCGGTGATGTAGAACCACTCCTTCTGCCACATCCGGACAGTAACGCGATGAAGTGGCCCTTCGGCCACTGGACCCGGGTCAATCTGCTGATCATAGCCCCTCCGCAATCCGCATGCTCCTTGGTGACCACTTCGGGATTCACATTGAACACTTTCAGCCATAGGCCGAAGTGCGGCTCGACTCGGAGGAGAGCTTCACAGACGACGATGAACGTCGAAATGTGGAGGAGGGAATTGGGGGCTAGATCATGAAAATCCATCTCGTAATAGAACATTATCCCCCGCACAAAGGGGTGCAAGGGGAATCCTAGTCCTCTAAGGAAATGAGGAAGAAAAACTACCCTCTCGCCTAGCCCGGGCGGCGGGATGATCTAGCCCTTTTCAGGGGCTCTGTGAGCGACGTTGGCCGGCACGTAGCCGACCTCCTCCAACTTCAATATCTCCTTGTTGGAGACAAAGGAAGCTTCCCACTTCCCATTAGCGCTGGATCCGGCCATGGTCGAGGGAGTTGGAGTGGGATTGGCTACGGAAACAAGGAGAAAGGGGGCGCTGGAGCTCTGGAGATCTGTGAGTACGGAAGGAAGGAGAAGGCATGGGGTATAAAGTGTAGTGGCCACCCTTTATAGGCTATGGGCAGGCCAAAGATCCCTTTTTTCACATTGTTGGCTTCTCCACTTCCCGATATCTCCGCGACATTATGAAAGGGGGGATCAAAATCATTAACCATATCCCCCAAAAGGCGGGACACGATCTCCACTTCAAATGGATGTGTCAAGGGTGGCGTCGGCCTCGAGCCGCGCTTCGAGAAATAATAACTGCTCGGCGTTATGGCCGGGAGCGACTCTTCGTTAAAGGAGGAAAAATTGTCAGGTAAAGGCACTATTTGTGCTCGAATAATTTTTTTATTACTACCTTCGGTATTGAGAAAAATAGCTGCTCTGGAATCCCAACATTGCGTGGCACCGAACAGGGAGGATTTGCTGAAGAACTCACCTTGCAAGCTGAATATAGTTATCAAAGCGGATACCGGACACAAGTTTTGGCGTTGAAGGCAAGTTCGGGGGCTACTTATGGAGTCATGGACTAAGGGGTCCTTGGGGCGACAACCCATTGTATACGGGCCGGACTGGTGGAACCGTACTATGGCAGGAATCCTATGAAGTCGTGGAGTATCCTCCAAGTCATGAAGGCGCAAGATCTCTTCTATTCCTGATATGTAATCTATCTTTAGTAACCATTGCCCTATCGGTGTCTATATAAACCAAAGAGTGTAGTCATTAGGGGAGAGAAATCTTCATCCCCCGTAGCCTAGGGTTTGCTCATACTGATCTCGAGGTAGATCAACCTTGTAACACATATATCGAATACAATCAAGCAGGAGTAGGGTTTTACCTCTTAGAGAGGGCCCGAACCTGGGTAAATATTGTGTTCCTCATCTCCTGTTACCATCAATCCTAGATCCACAGTCCGGGACCCCCTACCCCAAGGTCTGCTGGTTTTGACACTGACACCAGGACTACCACTTCAGCACGTGCAGCCACTGCCATAGTTGTTCCTCTAGTGTCAACTCCTCCAGCTCCACAGATTTCTTCAGAGGCATTTGTAGATGCCCTCCTATCCACGCCATCTACGCACACCGGAGCAACAAGCCAGAAGACCCCTTCAGGAGCTCCCGGAGATCGTGCCTAGAGTGCCGCATAGCACTATACATTTTCGAACTTTTTGGTAACTTGTTGCCAAAGGGGGAGAAACTGTATAGATCACAGGCTTCGAGAGAGAGAGAGAGTGCTCCTTGCTTTTGTTGGTTGGTTTCATTTGCTACTCTTGCTACTTTGGTCGTTTGGTTGTTTGATTCCTATGCTACAATTTGTGATATGCTCGTGAGATACTTATGTGATCATGTGTTTGATCATATTATGCTTAATGTGTGCTTGCATGTTTATATCCATAATTTTTTGTGTATGATCAATCACTTATATCCTTGGTGATGAGTGCATGTTATTTAACTCTTATCATTTTTTAGCACTCCACCAAGATGTATGTGACATGGAAGAGTGACCCATGATCCTAATCGATTGTGCATTTGCATTCAAAAGTAAATTTTAAATAATGCACAAATTTAGGGGGAGCTGTTACTTATCACATACTTCTCAAAGCGACGATGTATTTCATTCACATTATCATTTGTCGAAGCTTTGATCTATATGTTTTCATCAATTACCCAAACGGGGGAGATTGAAAATGCAACTAATCCCCGGGTGGTTTTGGTAATTCATAACAACATATATCTCATTGAACTAATATCCATTCAAGTCTAATATTTCAGAAAGTTCAATGAATGGCATGGCATGGACTAGAGATGTGGACCCCCCACCCCCACCCCCCAAAATGCTAAGGACACATATTGGCAAAAGCTCAAGACTCTTCATTTATATTTTAATGATCCAAGATCACATTGAGTCCATAGGAAAGCCAATACTATTAAAAGGGGATGAGGTGTTGCTTAATGATCTCCTTGCTCAAAGTGCTTAGTGATATTGCCCCAAGACCCTCAACCACTTTCTCATTTCCAAATATGTCCAAAACTCAAAGTCAAACTCGACCCCATCGAAATGATCTATCCGGCGCCACCGAGTTCACTTGACCTAACCACTGCTAAAAACCCTAACACCTCGGTCACACTAATATGGATCACGGTCTCACCGAGATGGCATTGCAAACTCTCTATTGCCTGTTACAATTATTTTGGTCTCACCTAAATGTGCAATCGGTCCCACCAAGTTTGCTTGACCAACTCTCTGTTTGCACTTTGCTGAAATCGGTCTCATTGAGTTCAAGCAGTCAGCTTCACCGAGATGAGGCTTTTCCCTAGCCCTAGCCATCGGTCTCACCGAGTTGTTCCAGTCGGTCCCACCGAGATTCCTAACGTTCACATTTTTAACTAAACCGGTCTCATCGAGTACTTCTATTCGGTCTGACCGTGTTGGGTCAAATGTGTGTAACGGTTGGATTTTGTGTGGAGGCTATATATACCCTTCCACCCCCCCCTTCTTCATATGTGAGAGAGCCATCAGAACGTGCCTACACTTCCATCATACATTTTCTAATAGAGAACCACCTACTCATGTGTTGAGATCAAGATATTCCAATCCAACCACAAGAATCTTGATTCCTAGCCTTCCTCAAGATGCTTTCCACTCAAACCATCTTTCCACCATATCCAAATATGTGAGAGAGAGTTGAGTGTTGGGGAGACTATTATTTGAAGCACAAGAGCAAGGAGTTCATCATCAACACAACATCTATTACCTTTTGGAGAGTGGTGTATCCTAGATTGGTTAGGTGTCGCTTGGGAGCCTCCGACAAGATTGTGGAGTTGAACCAAGAAGTTTGTAAGGGCAAGGAGATCGCCTACTTCATGAAGATCTACCCGAGTGAGGCAAGTCCTTCGTGGGTGATGGCCATGGTGGGATAGACAAGGTTGCTTCTTCGTGGACCCTTCGTGAGTGGAGCCCTCGGTAGACTCACACAACCGTTATCCTTCGTGGGTTGAAGTCCCCATCAACGTGGATGTACGATAGCACCACCTATCGGAACCACGCCAAAAATCTCCGTGTCATCATTGTGTTTGCACTCTCCAAACCCTTCCCTTTACCTTCATATGCAATATTTTACTTTTCCCTGCTACGCTCTTAGAATTGCATGTGTAGGTTGATTGCTTGACTTGTGCTAATCGCTAAAATCTGCCCACAACTAAAATTGGAAAATGTTAGATTTTTATTTGGTCAAGTAGTCTAATCACCATCCTCTAGACCTACTTTCGATCCTACAGTTATCAATCCAGTAGGAGAACCACACAGAACCTCGTTAGCAGCACCTACACACATAAACGCAAATATTTGCACCCAACGTGAACAAGGGAGTTGTCAATCCCCTCGGCGATTATTTGCAAGGATCAAATCTCATAGTGGTAGATACATAAATAAGTTGCAAGATAAAAAAGGAAACAAAATTGCAGCAATGTATTTTTGAATTTTGTATATGATAAAAGTAGACCCAGAGGCCATAGTTTTCATTGGAGACTTCTCTCTCAAACACAAAGCATACAATGGGTAAACAAAATATTGTTGGGCAATTGATAGAAACGCGCATAGTTATGACGATATCAAGGCAATGATCATTTATATAGGCATCACGTCCCAGACAAGTAGACCGACTCATGCCTGAATCTAGTACAACTACTCCACCCATCGATCAATATCCAACATGCATTTAGGGTATTAAGCTATAACAACGAAGCAACGTCTTAAGCAAGATGACATGATGTAGACAAAGTAAACCCAAACAATATGAATAAACTCCATCTTTTTATCCTTAATGGCAATAATACAAATATGTGTCATGTACTTTTCTGTCACTGGGATTGAGCACCGCAAGATTGAACCCATCACAAAGCACCTCTATAATTGCAAAATAAATCAATCTAGTTGGCCAAACCGAACGGATATATCGGAGAGAAATACAACTCTATAACAATCATGCATAAAAGAATTTAGAGAAGACTCGATTAATATTCATGAATAATCTGATCATAAACCCACAATTCACCGGATCCCAACAAACACACCGCAAAATAAGATTACATCGAATAGAACTTCAAGAAGATCGATGAGACTATTGTATTGAAGATCAAAGAGAGATAAGAAGCCATCTAGCTACTAGCTATAGACCCGTAGGTCTGTGATGAATTACTCACGCATCATTGGAAGGACGGCAAGGATGATGTAGAAGCCTAGGGCTGGAAAAAAAGCTCGAAACTCGTGAGCTAAACAAGTAGCTCGTGACTCGGCTCGAATCGACTCGAACTCGAAGAATAACGAGCCGAGCCGAGCTTTAGTTTAAGATCGTTTATAGACCAAGTTAAACGAGTCAATCTCACGAGTACTCGTGTAACTCGTTAGGCTCGGTACAAAAGATCAGCCACTCAGCACCCTATGTCCCAGGTGCACAACACAAGGCCTAGCCGTTGAAGGCCCAACCGCCTAGGAGAGACTCATGCGTTACAAGAAAATTACTATTGTTTAGTGATATATATGTTTAATATATACATAATAATTTTTATAATATTTGAGGGTTTTATGTTCATATTTTTAATGAGCTTAACAAGCTAAACGAGCCAGCTCGCGAGTTATACAAACCGAGCCAATCTTGAATTTGAGCTCGTTAATAATAATGAGTCGAGTCGAGCAAGCTCGTTAATGAAACAAGTTTTAGCGAGTCGAGTCGAGCTGGCTCGACTCGGCTTGAATTCCAGCCCTATAGATGACCACCATACCTATCCGTGTCGACGGACACGTCTATACCGCTATACGTGCCCGCGAACATTTGATGAGCTCCATTTCGATAATCCGCATTGGAGTTTCCTTAAGGGCGGTATACGGTTTTGAATTAATGATGGCGCCGACAAGCGGTGGCATACGGAAGATTGTACATACATATATTCATAGATGCCACAACAAGCGAAAGACAGCTCGGTTGAAAGCAATGGTTGTGAATTGGCATTCGGACCTGCACGCAACTGGATCCATCGACCATTCGTATGTACTTCCAGCTTCGCATTTGGACTGGCTAATGAGTGGGACCGTCTTAGAAAAGTTGGGTGCGCGGTGCCGTGGTTTGTGCGCCAAACGTGGCCGGGTCAATTAAGCTGCGTACGTACGTAGTATACGTACACATACGCAGTGGCGGATCTACCATTGGGGCGAGGTGGGGCGGCCGCCCCGGGTCCCCGCCGGCGGAGCAACGATCCCCGCCTACCTATCGTCCGGTGGCCGTCTGATTTCATGGCGGCGGCGAACAGTTTCCATGGAGGCGGCTTGTTTCTTATTTCCACGAAGCAGTACGTGAGGCAGGGCTGGGTGAGGGAGAGAAACGCGTTTGGGTTGGGCTGCAGCAATAGGGCTAACCTGTAGCATTTGCACAATTGCATGTAAGGCTTAAGCGATCGAACGCATGCTGCCGGATACCGAATATCGATCCAGCTCAGCAGTATTGAATGGGTTGGTCTCCTACTGTCAAAATCAGTGATAAGTAGATTATGGCACATTTTTATACTTTGCGGAAACGTAGAGGCCATCTAGCTTGACAACCTCGTGTTCTTTGTACAATTACATGTTAGAGGTATACTGCCATCTTATGAAAATATACAATAATTTTTTTGGGAGGGGTAGAAAAAATATACAATAATCCTTCCGTTTTAAAATATAGCATGCCCACGTTTTTCAAGGTTTAACTTTAACCATAAATTTAATCAACGAGACCAACTGCGGCGGAGGCAAACATTATATAATTGAAAACTTCTTTTGAATACGAATTCATTGCTATAATTTTTAGTCATGCCGCAGTCGGTTTCGTTAGTTAAATTTATGGTCAAAGTTGAAACGCGAGAACCAAGGACGCATTATATTTTGGAGCAGAGAGAGTAGTTATCACACTTGAGCCAATCATTTATAATTTTGTAGGCCTCGCTTGAGATTGTGGACATGTATTGTGACATCAAGTGAAGAATCCATATTAATTGTTTCAAAGACCTTCTTATGTTTTTGGTAGTTGAATGACATGAATTTTGATTAAGTAGATTTATATTTCCAACAATGTTCGCCCCGGCTAACTTCAATTTCTGGGTCCGCCACTGCACGTACGGTCAACCGATGATTAATCAATGGAGGAGAAGTTTGGTGAAGATCGGACAAAAGTGTCACGAGCCATGCATACATACGTACGTGTGCCTTTTCTCTTGTGGAGCGATGCCATACATGTGAAGTACTGTAGTACGTACATGCAGTGCAGTAGACATTTTCCTGAGCTCAAAACAGGTCTGGTACGTGCACGTAGTCGATGATTTGCCTCTGCCCTCTCGTCTGTATATCAATCTGAAGGAAGAGGAGAGACTGGTATAAAATACCGTGTGCAACGGAATTGTACGTCGGCATCTGCATCGCGTGGCACTTTTGCCAAGGACTGATTTGCATGTTCTCCGTGTCGTGGATTTTTCATGTAAAGTGGAGTACGTTACGTTAGTAATTAAGACGTGTCTATGCTACATACGGAGATAGACCGAAGCTTGATGCCCCTTTGCTGCCTCTTGTCGCATAACAGTTAATTATTGTGCCGTGGAGGTGTCATCTCCTCATCAGATCACCGCTTTACAGCCTATAATCCTTGGACGAGAAAACTCCCGAAGAGCAAGCATCCGAGAAAGAAAGGGAGAAAGGTGTGGAAGAAGCGAAGGGACGTGGGCATCTCATGCCTCACGTGGTTCGCTCGTTGAACCTCCTTTTTGTATGGTATTCCCCTGTAGAGTGACGGGCACTGGTGATGGGCTTCCACTAGCTTGCGAGAGGTTAGCATCATGGCATGGGCCATGGGGCGACGACGTTCACACAGTTGCATTCGGTTTCCTCTTTCCTGGCCGGTATTTCTGCCAAAGTCTCGTGTGATCTTCCATCAGTTCCATGGGAACGGGATGGAAATCTACGAGAAAGCAGAGCAGTCAGCAGCTAGCACTCCGGACGTCGCGCGGGCGGCGACTAAATGAAATGAAATGAAATGAGCACCTAAATCTGCCAAACCGCCACACCGTTTCAACCCCGTCAATCTCCTTGTTGGCCAGATAAATTTGGACTCTGCGACTGCGCTTCCATATCTGCATGCATGACTGATGGCAGCCATGGTACCTCTCAGTTTCCTAGTCCAGTCCAGCTGTCCGAGTGTGGACGACGTACCTGGGTCTCTCACTCTGACTCTGTGTGACCCAGCAAGGAGGGAAGATTCCAAATGTTAGGCCGGCCTCGTGACCCCACGAAAGTGGCAGACCCTACTTCCTGGAAGAGGACTCTCGTATGCTATGGCACGCGCAAATGTTTGAACCCAGGGACTCCGTCTTCCGCCACGAGGGTGACATGAACCACACTAGCACATGATAGGTGTGGCCGCTCAAGTGAACGCCAGAATAACTACACTCGTCAGGGCGCCAAAGGGGGTCCATCGATGCGTAGATTTTTCTCAGGAGTCGTCCCGTCGTAGACGACGGGTGCCGGTGTCAGTGTCGGCGGCAATGCTACACACACGGACTAATACGGGGTCATTACGGGGATTGATCCAGTTGACAGTTTATGATTGGCCATTAGGGAAATCGACCCACACCCTCCTGAAAATCAGTGGGGAGGGGGGTGCTAGACCAATCACAAACTTACCCTCCATCTGATTTTCAGGAGGGTGGGCCGGCTCCACAATCTATTGGCCAATCACAAACACACAAGTTAATCCTCCCTTGTAAAACCCTGTAGTGTAGTTATTTGTACGTGTAGCATTGCTCTTTTTGCAGCGTCGGTGTCGGCAAATTCTGCATACGCAAGGCAGGCACGGCATGCAGGGCGCCAATAATAATGGGACGGATGGGATGAACAATAGAGACCAAGTAGGTAAGAAATCGTCCACGCTTTTGCATGCAAAAAGTGAAGGGTCACTCCGGATCAGCAACTTTGTAGGAGTATTATTATTTTTATTTTACGGGGGTGCCTTTTTGGAGCCAACATATGCTTGTGCCATGCGTGAATGAATGATAATGAGGCGGCACTGTGTTTGTGTCGCCCCCCATGTGGATCATGTGGTGTGAGCTGTGCCCCCATGCCTCCATCACGTTGCTGCACTTGCCCGTGCCTGTCACTCGGACGGCATGGGAACTGGCTTGTGTCTACATCTCCCCTGCTGGGCTGGGTTTCTTTCTCTTGCCATCAACGACGACGGGGAGGAAGAAACCTGACTGCCTGAGGGCTGAGGCCATCTGCCGCTTTGGGCTCGCTGTGGTAAGGGGCGGTAGCTCTGCCAGAGTGAGCCGGCGATTCCCATTCTACATGGAGAAGAATAAACCCTAAAAAAAAAAATATCATGGCGAACAATAGAGCCAATCTCTATTTGACGCCCTAACCGTCAGGGCGAGCTGTAATGCGTCGGGGCGTTCAACGTTTTTTCACTTTAACAAGCATGCTATTGGTCTTTTGACCAATTTCTTTCACCAATGTAGATGTAAATACTGCTTTTCTGCTGATTTTCATTAGTTTTCTTCCTTTCATCCTTTTCCATTTATGTTTTTATTTCTCTTGTTGTTTCAATTTAAAAACCGCATAGTTTTTTAATCATGACCTGTTTCAAAATTATTGAACATTATTTAAATCCATGTATATTTTAAAATTTTATTAATATTGTAAAGTTGGTAACCTCTATTTAAAAATACTATATTAGGCCCAAGCACACACAAAACACTGTGGGCCACGAATATGCCAAACACGGCTATAGCACGGGTATCGAGTGAACGCACATGCGCTTCTATGTTGGGTAGACCCAAATGACTGACATCACTTACCTTGGAGCTAAAATGGGTCGAGCCCATGTCCTAGTTTGAACAATTTTTTTATCTCATCAATAAAAAGGTTAAATTATGCGTAGATAAATGAAAGGAAATCCATACTTTGATAAATATTTATGAATTTTCAAAAATCTTTAAAATATTATAAACTTCCAAATTTAATAAATGTTCACATGCTATATAGAATATTAATTTTAAAGTTATTATGAAATCTAAAATATTCATAATTTTATAAAAAAAAATATCACTCCCGCAGATCCATATTAGTTGAAAACTATTACTCCCTTGGAGGGAGTAACAATTTTTTTTAATGTTCAGGAATTTAAAATGTTAATGGACTACTTCATGAATTTTAAAACATGTTGAATAATTATTATAAATGATTACATAATTTTCTAAATATAATGTTTTAAACTATTCAAGGATTTATAAGGAGTCACACATTTTTATAAAAGGTTAGCAACTGTTTTTTATGATTTTAAATAAGATAAAAAACACATTGTATAATAGAAAAAGGAAAAGACAAAAAAGGCAACCTACTAAGGGGAAAAACATAAAGAAAAAACCCTAGAAATACCAAAAACGAAAAAAACTGCACACAAATGGCAACCACAATAACATTTTTCTTATTTTTTTTAGGAACTTGCCACATCCTGCTTTATGTATTAGATCGCCTATATGTATCAATGACGACAAAAATATGAAAAAAAAACTTTGAAGCTTATTTTGCACTTGCATATTTTTGTTTCTTATTGGATTTCATTGCCTTAGTAGGCAACTAAAATTTTACTAATTCAATTTGTGCCAAATAATACTACCACATTCTTGTATGATGCAAATAACCCTAAATTATTTTATGAGGATTAACTTTAAAAAAGCTAAGTGAAAATAATAATTGTTCTAAACCCTTATAAACAAGGGTGCAAATACAAGTACAAAATTTTATATAGAGTAAACCATTAAAAATCATATCTAAAGTCTATATCATCCTAGAACAACACATGAACTAAAACTATTTTTTGGAGGGAAATAAATAATGTTTTTTGTTCTTTTTACAGTAGGAAAAACCACAAAACATGCATATACTTTTTACAAGAGAGCAACCACAAAAAGTAAAAAGTAAAACCGGAAAAAGAACCGAAAACCCGGCCCAGCCCACCAGCGGGGTACAAGAATTGGCTCTTGGCGCGGCACGTGCGGGCTCGATTCAAATGGTGCACATTTCCGCCGGAAGCTTCTAGCACTCTCTCGAAGGTTCCCTCCTGTCAACCCGGACCTCTGATTCGTGGTTGGTCTGGCGTGGCGCATACATCTCCGGAAGGTCAGGCGTGGACGCGTAGTGGAGGGAGGAGGACAAGAAGCCAAGAAGAGTTTCTCCAGGAGCACACCCGCAGGGTGTTCGTGGGAATGCCGCAACGGACATGCCATCGGCACAGTAGCAGTGGCGGCTATGTCAATTTGCTTCGGATGCTGCATCAGGTGCACCCGTATTCCGCTTGATCCTTATCAGCATTGTTCGTCGATCTGCTGCAAATTGCGTTGCTTTTGTTGTTCATCACGCGTTGTTTTCACGCGATAGCCATGTTGAGCTTTGATTCTACACTTCTTCGGCTTTCTGCCTAAATCTAAATGCCCGATTTCAGTTTCACTATGCTAATGCGAATTTATGGAAGTTGCTGCCAGTGAGACAGTGTCAAGTATTCACACACACACACACACACACACACACACACACACACACACACCGGCACACAATCGTTTTTTAACGGTGAACATGCACATTATCCTCTCAAAGAAGAAATATAATCACAAGAAGACTATTTACATTAGGTACGACTGTACTAGTCACTGTGAAGCAGGAAAACATTATCTGCGGTGCCGTCTCTTCTGGAGGGTGCCTTGTACAACAAAGGGGTGTCCTTTCCTTATTTTCCATGTGTGTTCTGTACACGCTCTGCATTTACAAAGTTGATCCATGGTCTGTGCTCATCTCTCCTCTTCTGCGCCCTTCACAAAGGGATCCATGCCTGTAATAGCAACATGGTGTGTTTATTCTTGGTGTAAATGCTAGACAAACATGAATGACACCTTACCAAGATTCATGGTATGCTACTGACCTTGATTAACCCGGTTTCAGTTCCACAGAAAATGATGTCATTTGCAGTGAAGAGGCTCGTTATCTTGCTCCCTGCAGGCAGCCTTCCAACTTTCTGCTGCTTCTCTCTCAACCATATCTGTTGATATCCATATGCAGAAGCATAATCAGTTGGCAAGTTCTGTAATTTTGTAATCAAGACATCGGAGTGAAAGAGGTTTACTAGTATGGCACATGCCACATATTGATACATACTCCCTCCGTTCCGAATTACTCGTCGCAGAAATGGATGTATCTAGATGTATTTAGTTCAAGATACATCCATTTCTGCGACGAGTAATTTGAAACGGAGGGAGTAGATTAGTGTAACCAAAATAATAATGATAATGATAATAATATTAATATCTTTCTTCAGATAGAAATAATAATAATAAACATATTACCTGAATGACACTTGGGCTTTTATTGCAGGTCAGGTAGATGAAGTCCTCCACCACTGCCATTGCCTCTACATTTGTTCCCTTTGGCATTGACATTGTCATCGTAGGCTTGCATCGCTTTTTCCAATCCTGTTTTCAAAGTAGTACCATGTTTAGCATTTTATTCTTCATGTGATGGCTGATGGTTTTGAGAGGTCAACTGAACATTACCTTCATGGCAGATCCTTCCACTTGAGAACCAGCACAGTACACCCAATCTTTATATACTACTATGGAGTTAATTGGTTGCTTACTGATTCTCCAGCTTCTTGTAGGCGCTCTTATTTCAATCTTCGATTCTACTGATACATCTAATTCCTGATAACATGTCTTGTGTTTCAGATGCCATGTTTTTAGATGCTATTACCATCATCGACTAACAAAACTAACCTGTATACTCAAGTCTCCGCAGCCGAGGTAAGCTTTGCCCTGAGAAAGAGCTAGGGATTTTACATGCTTGCTCTTGTAAAATGTCTGGGTGCTTCTTGCTGAACAAGAGAACTGTGGAAGTAAAAGGAATGTAAAGTAAAAACAGTATTATTTCTATACAGCCGATCTGGTGAGATAATTTAGCATAGGAAGCAAATGCACACCTTCAGAACGTTTTTATGTGTTAGTACAATAATTTTGTCACCGTAAATATCAAACTTCTGCACAGCCTCTTTTATTTGAAATACCTCGACACACTCAAGCTTGCGCTGTGCCATTTTCCATACCTGCAAAGGAGCATTATTTTACCCGAACAAAGGAGCATATTAGTTAATAATTTGTGATTACTTTTCCTTTATGGTTGATTGCAGTTCCTACCCGAATAGATTTGTCAGCTGATCCGCTCAAGAGATTTTGTCCAGTTTCTGATAGTGCAAAACACGTGACTGCTTTCTTGTGCTCTTTAACCTCTCTGATGATTACTGCTCTCTGGCCTTTTATATCCCATGCCTGTGTAGGAACACCCAAGTATTAGGAATTTAGTTAGCAAACTATTACAGTGTTACTGTCGTTTTAATAGATGATTTTTAAGGAGAAAAACCATAGATTATCCCTAATTATGAATTAACTATTGCCATGCAAATATATGTGTGTTATTTTTGTTTAAGGAAAATATGTTTGACTTATGAGTTGGAAAGTATCTACTGAGATATGGAACATATCATTACCCTGATGGTGCCATTGAAGTAACCAACAAAGAGCTGCCCTCTAAAGAATGTTATAGCAGTTACTGCTCCATTGCCAGGTTGACCAATCTCTAGGATTTGTGTATGTACACATGATACATGCTGCACTGACAACTTCAGACAATTAGATTTCATGTAAAAGTAAAGCTTTGAGAAGGAGAACTAGAGTCGAATAATTCTTATTACATTTGCATTATAGCTTCTGGAAAATCCTAAAACACATGTTCTTGAGTTTAGAAGGGAAAAAAGGACCACGCTAAAATTATAAAGATACATAGATGTCCATTTTAATATTGGTGCCATCTTTTATTTAAGATGGTATAATTCATCTTTATTACTCCCTCCGTCCCACAATATAAGGTGTTGTTACATCCAATACATCCAATATGTATATTGGATGTAACAACACCTTATATTGTGGGACGGAGGGAGTATAAGTTAAAGACGAATATGAACCATCAAGTTTTTGCTCACAGTTCTGATTCAGAAAGGAAGGAGAGGAAAATAAGTAAATAAAACATGACTTAATTTTAACAGTACTCACTGGTTTCCTAGGGAGGTAGTAATCTGTAACTTGAAGTAACTCCTCAGCCATCCATGTGAATGATGAGAGCCTCCTAAGGGATTCTCGCGAACCCTCTGATAAGCTCATCAACTTTTGCTTACCTGACGTTAGGGAAACAGATCACTTCTTTGGAACATATTAATTTGACTATTATTGTGTTACAAACTTAGGCTAGTTGACTCTACATTTGAAATCAACATAATGCGCAATGTACTAGTAAGTCAATACCAAACCATTCAACTTTGAGTCTAATAAATAGGTACAAGAAACTCTCCTTACCTTTTCCAGAGGTGTAGTTATATACACACATGCACGCTAGAACCCTTTCATCAAGCTCGCATCCCGGATGAAGGTGGTGCACTATGTCAAGTAACAAGATCTCACAAGCATAATATCTTATATCATTTTCACCAAGGGAAGCCAGCTCACTTGCAAGCCATGCGGCGCATACTAGGCAGTCGTGTGAGGTTCCCTTCACCTTGCTTTGCAATCCTTTGGCTAGTGCACTGATAAAGGGCACTCCTATTCCTATAATTGCTCGTGCAAATTTGTTGCTCCATGAGCTTATTTCTGTATCCTGCATCGTATTTTTACTCGTCAATTAAAACTAGTTTCTGTTATGCTAGCAAATAATGAATATGTTTATACTTGACCTGAAGGCAAGCATCCTGCCAGTCGATGTTTCTGATCATATTTCTATGAGATTTTGAGGTGAGGCCTGCTTTCTTTGATAGCCATGCAGCAGTGTAGGATTCTCCTGACCAGGAATGAGTCCCTCCAAGATTTGACAGAAAAGACGCTGCTAGTGCTTGCGCAGTGAAATTTTCTTGAGATGATAGAGATTCCAGTAGGACCTCCACTGCTTCGTCTTTGAAGACACTCCTTCCATCTGGATTTTCCTGCAAAAATAGGAAAATAAACTGTCATTTCCGATAATGTAAGATCACTGCAGTGCTGTGGCTGTTTAAATACGTATTTACTTCTTTTTGGAATCAAGGGCAGGAGCTCTGCCTCATTTGATTAACAGAAAAAAGAGAAGACAAACGCCAACATAAGCTGGTAGATGGCGCAGTTAAAAATGGTGGGTGTCAATGCATTGTGACCCTTAAAGTTCATTTGTAGCTAGTATGCAGCATATCATCTGTTGTTTCTATGGACCAGAAGAAAAATGATTGTTCATATCAGGAGTATCTGGGATAGTAGGAATACCAGCATATCCAATTGAAGGAGAAGATTAGCCGCTAAAACCCGTTGCTCAGGTTCAGTTTGATGGAGGCAGGCCACCAATGTATGCATAATAGCAATACCTCCTAGCTGCCATATTTTTTGTAGCAAAGAAATTGCAGAGGACCTAAAGGTTGACACAATTGGACAAGTTATTGTGGCAAAGGTTTAACAACTGAGCCTTATCAGGGTGTGGATCATACCGAGGAATCTGAAGAATCTCATGGAAGTATTCAAGCGCAGCGTACTTGACACGCTGTTCTTTCCTTCTGAGAAGGTGAAGGAAAGGTTCCACTGGAGTAGCCTGTGACAGAAACTTCTTACAGTTTCCGCTAAGTCGCACACACCTGACGAGAATAGCTGCCAGGGCCATGCCTTCTTCCAAGTTGTTGTTCTTTGCAACATCAACAAGCTTAGATAGAATAGGAGGAGAGCTGATTGTGGCCAAGTGAACATTATTCGTTACATAGTCAAATGCTGTCACCAAGATCTCAATGAGAGCTATTGATGCGGATGTTGGCGTCAGTGGAAGCAGTGTAGGCCATTTTTGGGTGGCAGTATTACAGGCCACGTGTAAAAGTGAAGGTAACAGCTCCAAGTTTTTTATCTCAGAAGGTGAAGGATCCAATAAATATATCAGAATGACCGCTTCATGCACATCTCTCTTCAACACAGTGGCTAAATTGGATAAATAGTAGTCTTTCTTCTTGATGTCTCTCATTACATTCCTATCTTCAGATATCATAAGCACTAGAACATAGACTGATGCTCTGATCACTTTATCCTTCTTGTCTGTTGAAATGCTATCAAACAGTTGTTCAAGGATGTCTTGCCTTACTGACGGTTTGTGTCTCACTTCAGATGTATGGCTCAGCAGCTGCCATATAGTTGTGACTTCTGAGCTGGCATCTAGGCAGCTTTCTAGCCCGTCAGAAACCAATAGTTTTGATACCGCCTTCTCGAATCTTTCAAGAAAATCAACCTGACTGTTGTTCCCGCTGCGCGAGCTAGCATCGCTCCAGTCATCACTGTTTGAGAAAGGTTTGAATTTCCTACTCATGCTTCCTCGAGACACTAGGTCGGATAGAGCACTTCTCTTGATGAATTTGGTTGAGAAGTTGCTGAAGCACCTGAGATCATGTCTGGGTGTGCATTGTGGAGAAATGTCATCCTTGTTAAAATAGTTGGACACAGCGTATGAGTCTGCATTGTGCAGATCGAAGACTGAAGTTGACAGATTGTTCGGTGAGCCTTGTGATCTGCTTAATTGCAAGTTGTTTGGTTGCATCTCAGCGTCATCGACAGTGTAAAGTGGAGATTCAGGAGCATATATCATTGCATTCTCAGGAGAAGTGCACCATGTTAGACTCTTGTTGTGGCATGATCTACCCAACAAAAGAATGCGTTAGGATGGCAATACTCGGCAGTATAACAGATGAAGTCGAATGCAGTAGCACCTTTCATGGAGTTTACTTGACAAGAAATCTGCATCAATAGGCATAATCTTTGCTGACCTCCCTTTGTCATGTAGAGCTGCCTGCTTCAGATGAATTAAATGCCATTAAACTCTAAGGTCTGTGCAGCATATCTAAATTTTTGCAGTTAAGGTACAAATTCTGTTACCCCACATACTAATGTTACAAAGTTCCGCGTACAATTGCAGGAAAGGGTTTCACTAAATTTTACTGGATAACAGTTGTGCTATTTTTAGGTGTCTCTCACAAGCAAAAATGTTGGAGAAAATTCAAATAAGGGATAGCTGTTCTTTTGATAATGATATGAAACCACAGTACTTGTTCTAAAAAAATGTGAACACAGAACTCTCTTCGCCATTATAATTTGCAGCGAGTGGTAGGATTTGCATGTCTTACCTCGCTGTCGCTTGCTTCGCTAGAATCAAGATGCGAGTAGAATGAAACCGGCGAGTCGGACTGGGCCTCCTCAAGCATCTCATGGAGGCACCTGCTGTCAGAGCTCCCCTTGGCATCTTCCTGGAACTCCTGATCGGCACAGCTGAGAAAGTACTTCAGCTCGGCGAAGCCACCATGACCGCCGAAGTTGGAGACCAAGGCCGTGCTCTTCTCCCCATGTCCGATCCATTGGGCCGTCGTCTCCTGCAGAAATGTCAAGTCCACTTCAGCTCTAAAACACAGGTAACTCCTCAACTCATCTGCACATGCCCTGAACTGCATTATAAAGGGACATGTGTGCTAAAGTACATCACTTGCCTCAGAGACATTTCTCCATCTTGGAATCGCAGAGCCTGCAGATTTTCCCAGCTGAAAGCACCTGTCCATGGAGGTATGTATGTATGTTACTACTATAGTAGGAGTATAGAGAAGCAGAAGGTGCTGTGCAACCATGAGTTTTCATCTACTATTCTCTGAAGTATATATAGCAGTGTGGTGTAGCACCACTCAAGATGATGTCTCTAGATGGTGTTAAATTTTGTAGGCATGCGGCTGGTGCTGGTGTGGGTCAGGATGGTTTAGTGTGCATGCTTGTCTCAAGCTGCTAGTGGAGAATCTTCGCTTTGCTTTGCATTGCTTCAGAAACTCGTCAGGAATTTTGGAGATGGCATGCCGGTAAAAAAGGTGTGTCAGTCAAGTTCCTTTTTAGAATCCCTTTTGCAAAAAGGATTAGTCCTGGGCTGATCTCTCCCTCCTTTTTATCTTTTTGCCACATCAGAGACATGCTAGAGAAAGTGCCCATGACCTGCACATTGTGCTCTACAGAATCAACAAGGAAAGAAAAGCTTGGACAAAAGGAATGTGGAAGGCAACTCCCAATCATCTCTTTCAGAAACCAGAAGTTGGTTCTGTTTGAGTTCCACACAAAACAATTCAAGGCTTCTTTGATTTGTAGGATTCCAGGGGAACAGGAAAAACGTAGAATTGAAATCCTATCAAATTGGAAAGAGAACTACAGATGTTGCCGCCAAATGCCAATGATCTCTAATACTCCCTCCGTAAAGAAATATACAAGAAAACAGAATTGTAGCAAGAGATTTGGGTTGGTGGAAACTTCCCTCCGAAAAAGAGCTCATATAGAATCCTTAGGACAAATTCCTAAGGATTCAAATCCTGTGAACCAAATGACCTCCACCAGAAAAGATAAAATAAAAAACTTATGATTCAAATCCCCCAAAACTTCTGTAAAATTCGTTTGAATCAAAGATCGAATTCTCATTCGAAACGATCTTCGAGCTAAGGCAGAGCAATGGAGGAGAATTATATCCATGACCCAAGATTAGTACTTCATACATTTATGAGTGTGATGTTTCATCTTTGGCTACTCTCAACAAAATACTGACATAACAAAATAATCAAAGCGGGTCCGCCTTTATATTTAAAAAATAATCTTCAATTGGAGAGGAAATTATTATCAAGAAAAGAGAAGAGAAAAAGTGAGTGAGAGAGACATTGGACAAAACTCCAGCTTCAAAATCTTTTCCATGAAAAGGGAGACGTCCCTGCCGCACAACATCACGGCCCTATCATGAAAAGTCACCCTGCTCACTTTCCAGTACCCCTCGTCAGCATGGTGTGTGTACAGTACGATGTATACCGTATACGTGTACGCGCGTACAGTTATACTGTCCAGCGTATGTGCATACGCACTGTGAACGTACGGCTTGCATGTGAGTACCGTTATAACTGTCTCGCGGTAAAACAAACATGGATGGTTTCCCACGCTCGCAACGGCTCACTCACCCGCCACCGTCGGCCGAGGCGGCGCCGGCGCCGTCGGGCGCGGCGGCCACGACCCGGTAGTACATGAGCCAGTCCTTGTACCGCCGGGCGGCCCGGCGCGCCGCGTCGTCCTCGCTGGCGCCGGCGCCGCCGGCGCGCGCGAGGACGGCCTCGTCGAACAGCCCGTCCCAGAGCGCGCGGGGCGCGAGCCCGCCGCGGCCGGCCAGCGCGGCGGGGGAGACGAGCACGGCCTGCAGGAAGTGCGCGGCCATCTGCCACGCGTCCCCCTGCGCCGCCCGCACCAGGGCCAGGTAGAAGTAGGCGCACGCGGCCACGACCCGGTTGCCCCGCCCCGCCGTCCGCCCGTCCTCCGGCAGCAGCGCGGGCGCCTGCAGCGCCGCCTCGACGTCGCGGAGGAGCCCCGCGTCCGCAGAGGCCGCCGTCGGGAACGAGTCGATGGCGCCCTGGAGCGCGGCGAGGACGGCGTCGTCGTCGTCATCGTCGTTGCCGTCGGCCGAGGAGGCCGGGCGCGGGGAAGGCCCCGCGAGCAGCGCCACGCAGCGGCGCCGCGTGGCGAGGAGGTCGGCCGGGTCGGCGAGGAGCGCGGCGAGGTGGTGGCCGAGGAAGGAGATGAGGGAGCAGATGGAGGCGTGCGGCGGGAATGCCGCCACCGCCGTCGCCGTCATCGTCGGCGTCGCGGTGCTGGCGCCGGTCTCTCTGTGACTACGGCCCCTCCTCCTCCGGCAGGAGTGGCTCTCGGGTAGATAAGCGCTTGCATGCGCGAGAATGAAAGAGAGGGAGACGACGCACTTGGCGCGCACGGACAATGTTGGGTAGGTATGCGAGGAGGCAAGCTGGTCCTTCCTTCCTTGATGTCATGTGGAGAAGAGATAAGCGTGGTGGATTACTTTGCTGGGGGAAGAGATTTGGTTCTTGCGGTTAAATGAACGGAAGCATTTCTTAAATGGATCTCAGAGGGGGAAGGAGTAATAAACAGTGACTTAGGCTGGGTAGATTGGTACTTCTTCTGGGCAGAGAGGTGCGGCCTACACGTACGTCTCCGCTCCACGATTCAGAGGATAGATAGAGTCCAACTCTGCTGGGCGCCTGGACTGGTCTTGGCGGCAGGATGTGGTTAGGGAGACTTTCATTGCTCCAGATGCCAGATGCCGAAGCCATTCTAAACATTCCTATTAGGTAAGAGGGAAGTGAGGATTCTTTTGTTTGGGCATTCGAGAAATCAAGCAACTACACTGTGAAGACGGTGTACCGTGCTCTAATGATTCAGAAAGAGCGATTGGCTCTAGAGGAAGGGACGGCTACCGGAATCTTAAAAGATGATCAATAGTCGTGGATGGCCTTATGGAAAATGAATGTCATACCGAAAGTGAGAGTCTTCTTGTGAAGAGTTCTTCGTGGGATTCTTCCGGATGAAGTTACTCTCAACTATCGTCATATTGCACCAATTAATCGATGCAAGGTTTGCTTAGCAACGAGGGAGGATCCGGAGCATGCTCTCATTCATTGTTTCCATGCGCAACACTTCTGGGACAAGGCATGTGCATGGTTTGGTATTCGTCTCCCTCGTCTCCACCCAAATTCATGGGCTCGCGATATCACATGTGACCCCCGTTTCTCTGATGATGGCCGAGCCAAGATCACCACTGTCATGTGGTCAATTTGGCACTCCCGCAACTGAATCAAACACGGCGAAGAAGGGAGGGATCCAACATCAACGATCAGAGCAATAAAGGAGGCTATGCCCTCCTTTAGCTTCCGCGAAAGGCGGCCTCAATTTTGCCTGGGTATGGCTGGCGTCCACCTGATGATGGCACTGTGAAAATCACAACGGATGGCGCGTTGAATTTTGCCGAGGGGCGGGGCGGTGCAAGTGGCGTCGCACGATCTTCTTCGGCATTGCTAGGCTCATGGTGAGAGCCGTATACGGGGATCTCTGATCCCTTGATCATGGAAGCTTTCTCTCTGCGAGATGGAGTTTTATTCGCCACTCTTCGAGGATTCTCGCATGTGATAATTCAAGTTGACTGCATGGAGTTAGTGACACTCTGGAACACTCGCCACAATTCCCGCTCAATTGTGGCCCTGATTCTGTTAGAAATAGGAGAGCTTAGTAATCACTTTACTTCTTTTGTTATCCAGCATATTAACAGGTCAGCAAACTTACCGGCGCATCTCTGTGCTAAGCATGCTTATACTTTGAATGTGACCGACTGTTGGCTTGATGTAACTCCTAGCTTTCTAGTGACCAGCTTGATGGCTGATTGTCCTAGGAATGCTTTCATATGAATAAAGCTCTCTGAATTGCCCGCAAAAAAGGGTGCTCTGCCTTAGTTGATTAAAACATGTGTAGCAAGTTAAGCTTTTACTAAGCTGATCTTCTACTAAACTAAAGTCGCATTTTCCTGAACCGATGGAAACTTAATAAAATTTCAGTCAACTTAGACATAGACGTATGAGTAGTGTGTTTCGGTGCCCAGCCTCATCTGCATCCGGTTAGAAAAAAATCATAAAAAATTCAAAAGAAGATTCAAAAAATTCCAAAAAAAAATTGTGCAGTAGACAATTTGGTGCATGAGGCCCGCTCCAAATTTCAAGTCATTTGGACGTCTGAGCAGCTCTAAGCAAAAAAAAAGCAAAAAAAACAAATCAGACCAAAACAGTACATGAACAGTAAACATTTTTATAGACCCCCAATTTGTCTTTTTTGCTGAGAGCTCCTCAGATGTCGAAATGACTTGAAATTTAGAGCGGACCTCATGCATCAAATTGTCTATCGCACAAAAAAATGGATTTTTTTGAATGTTTCCAGTATTTGTTTTGATTTTTTTCGTCAGCGTGGGTGTAGATGAGCTCGGGTACAGAGATGGATTTTCGCAACTTTTTTAAGTGAAAGACTCTTGTTGACTTGTCAGGTTGAGTTCAATCAAAGGTCCCGGTCTCTGCATCTGTGGTGAATGCACACACCCAATAACGTGCAAACCAACTACTCCCTCCGTCCCAAAATTCTTGTCTTAGATTCGTCTGAAATTTTGGGACGGAAGGAGTAGTAAATGGGAAACCCGCTAAGTACATGAATCACCCTGGACCTACTTGCCAGGTGCCTTCTAAATGTTCTGAAAGCTCAACTCGGCAGGAGCGAATCCAACTCATACTTGAGTGGGCAGAGCTGCCATCCATCTTGGAGCGTGACTGTCAGAAGCGCTTCTGCTAATTACCAGTGATGGTCCATACTTACCAAAATATGTACACCTGGTGAGGGACATCGAAAGGGAGATCTCATTAGCTAAAACCGATCACAAGCAAAACCAAGCCACTCACATCCTCGCTTTTGAGCATCATTTTTGAACGGTCGTCGTGAAACAGACGAGATCGACGCAAAACACGGCGTAACCAACAGCGTGTAGGGCGGACGTGGCACGACAAAGCGACAACGCGTGCCAGTTACACTTGCACATCAGCTCTGCCGCACCGTACGTGTCCGTTGGCTGTCACATGGTCTCAAGGACGTCCTGAAGTCGACTAGATCCAGTATTCCGCATTTCGCTTGGCTGCCTTGGATTTTGCAGTCTTCAATGATCACATGCGGCCGTAAATCCTTGTATGAACGCTTGTTAATTTGCTACTGCAAGACTATTCTTCCGTGGCAGATTTAACGGCACAATTTCTCCCCGAGAGCCCGAGAAATGTTCTTACTATGGGTGATGGCCCTACATAATTATGTACTGTGAGTGTGCTATACTTGTTGTCTACTACAGTACGTCCGTGTCAAAGCATACGCTCCTTATCCTCGGACAAGTCAGGGGATGAGACATTTCTCTGCAGCTCAGACAGATCTTTACCACAGACCTGTATAAGAGTGACCGACTCCTTGCCTTGTCAGAATTTGTCTGGTAGTAGGAATCGATGCTGTAATCTGTAAGGTTATACATTAGTGGTTGGATTAATGACCGTACATTCGATTCTCGCTGCACACATACATGCACGGCGTGTGGTGTGGGTGCATGATGTGCCGGCGCCGCTGCAATCATCGGATCCGCGGTGAACGGGAGAAGACCCGTGCATGCATGCATGCATGGGATAGTACTGTTCTTTTATTTACTTTCTCCATTCATAAATACTCCGTCTACATAGTTTGTATTTCATGAATGCATGCATGAAATACTCCCTACTGCATGCATGGAGTATAAGTCTTTTTAAGATTTCAATACGAACTACACACGTATGTATATAGACATATTTTAAAATGTAGATTCACTCATTTTGCTCCGTATGTAGTTTATATTTGAAATCTCTAAAAAGACTTATATTTAGGAATTATTATTCTTTTCTTTTTGCAGGTGAAAGAAAAAAACCCTATTCTTTCAGCAGATGGATTCTTCTGTAATTCTGACAAGTGAGTGTTTTAGACGTAGCTACTTGTAACTGGCGAACAAAAAAAAAATTATGTACTCCTTCGGATCTAAAATAAGTGTTGTAGTTTTGAACTAAGGTTAGTATGCGCATCCATTTGAAGATTAACATGAAAAAATAGATGAAAACAATATACGACTCGAGCTGCTCTAGGTGTTTTGCGGTTGTTAAATGGCCAGCGGGGAATGAACGATATGAATCACACCCACACACCCGACCCAAGGACGCTTGCACAAACCCACTTTGCTTGCGGTGTGATCTTATCCTACGTACCAGCAGCAGCTGGCCTACGAGGCGAAAGAAACTAAAAGGCGCCTCGTCACAAGCTGGATCGACATGTTGGCCCCGATCTTGGCCGCATGCAAAAGGGGGGCTGGCTCAAGCAAACAAACCACGCATGGAATTATTGGGCTGCTCCTTTTGCGACGTACAAAACGTCTGGAAAAAGGTTTGCTAACCCCAACAACAACCTGGACATGCATGAGCATGGTGTACGTACGCACGCACACATGCACGGCACACCCACTTTGTCGAGATCTTCCAAGACAGCAAACTTTGGTTCGTTCTATATTGCCGTTGTGGTGGGTTATTGTGGGTTTTCCTGGTATTATTACATGGATCATCAGAAATCTTGGTAAACTTAATAGGGATGTTCTTCTGGTCCATCATCCACATGCATGTCATTTACCGTATATCCCTGCGGCACGCTAGTCTCTGTTCTCTCCACACCGGCACTGCACGTCTGCACCCACCGCGTCCACCCTTGAACCACCTCCAAATTCATGCTGCTGGATTACGTGGAAGAATTGGATCATCGCCTTCTTCTAGGACGTCGAGTTCCTTACCTCGAGCTCATGTGAGTTCGGTGAATGGTAAAATTCAGAAAAATAGAAAAGTTTGAAATGATCCACACTTGAAAATCATTTTTGATAAATGTCATACGACATTACATTTGAGGAGGAGGGGGGGGGGGGGGAAGGCAGCCTGGCAGCATTTTCTGGGAAACATGCCCTGTATGTGTACACACGCACAATGGCCGGATGTAGAAAATCAAGGGGGCCCTGCATCACGAGCTCCTCCCAACGGCGAGAAAAGGCCAGAATGACTTTTGATTAGTAGGAGTAGTACACTTTGCATGGCATAACGCTCCAAGGGTCACAGGACGATTCCTTCCCTGGGCAAGGCCAGTCCAGTCCAGGACGCAACGCAGCGGATCCACCGGCGGAGTACGTAGATATGGGAAGGGAATGGGCAACAGTTACTGATGCCAGTCTACTAGTAGTAGATCGGGCAACGACACGTACTGCCGGCAGAACACGCTCGTGCACGCATAAGAATCAATCAGTCACGATGCCCATGCCGATGAAGCGGACGTTCTCCATCTCGTGGCCGCATGCATTGCATGGCGACCTGAATCGCATGCACGCTGCACGCATCATGAATGCATTCAGAATCCTGCACCGCGGAGTAAACGGAAGCTCTGGAAACAAGTGTTAGTAAGTGCAGATTGTTGCACGTGGGGGGTGGGAAAAACAGCTCCAGGCCGGTGGCCGGGCTGAGATCGCATGAATTTCCGGCGATCCCGAAGGAAGGAACGGCGTGGTGGGCTGAAATTGGTGCCGTCCTAGACGTCGCCCGCTGAAAATGCGTGTCGAGAGATCGACTAGGCTAGGCACGCACGCTCGTGACGCATAGACTTTTGGGAAGCAATTGTCCGATCTGAATCCGATGCCGTGAGGAGGAGGGGCAGCAAACAGCGATGGAACTACGATCACCCCACCACACTCTACGAGGGCGACGTGACCCCTAACTTCGTCCCCGAGCAGCAAGCACTCTATGAGGTCGTCCATACTCAAGCCGTCGCTCGCAACACACAGGCGGCATAGCCGGGCGTGAACGCAGACGCGGGAGCGACACTGGCTGCGCAGCCGATCACGGACCAGAACATCGAGAGTTGTGTGGCCTACACGCCGCCAAACACTGTTTGGCCACACCGGTGGAACGACAACAGTATCGGCCCCTTTATTTTTATCATGGACCTCACATCCGCCGGCGACGTACAAGTCAAAGACTTCTCTCGGAATGAGTAGGGCATGGGAGGCGGCAAGACCTTGTATCTCAAGTGGGCCGGTCCATCTCTCATGTTTTATTCTTCGTCACCGGAGACTGCACATCCACTTTATGGGTCTTGTTACTACCGCTCATGGGGATGATAGATGGGGGACGCTGTCGCCGGGAGGGAACACCAAGGAGTTGGACAGTGAACGCTGCCATAGTCTAGGTTTAGGTCAGGTCTCCTTTTTTTAATGAAAAATTGTCTGAAATGTAATAAATGTGCTCCGTTATTATATGAAAATCATTTGATTTGCATGTGATTTTTCTTGTTTGTTTAAAGAGTGTTTGAAATGTATGTGGTCGGCGTTGGAAGGCCGGTTCCCGCATCCGTGTTCGCTGACTGGTCCGTTCTTTTCGCGGACGGATGCGGGAGGAAATTTGAGGGTCAATGTTGGAGATGCCGTGATCGTGGACTCCTATCCAACCTTTATATGTCCGTACCGCAACAGTCCAGACACTTTTATTCTCCAACGCGAACGCCTATATTGCATTGGATATTGTGGACGTTTGAAATCCCCCAATTCGGCCCCAAAGAGGCGGAGTAGACCAGTCCGGAACGTCTGCCATGTCAGTCCGATAACTCGACATCCACTGTTTTTTTAATTGGGCCCAACCTCTCACTGTCACTGTCACTCCACTCTCCTCCTCTCCCAAAACCCTAGTCGTCGCACCACCGGTGTCGGCCATCGCCCCATCGCAATGGGTAAGAAGAAGATGATATAGGAGGAGCTCACCCACAACATGTGGTACCTTGGTGTGTAACACTCAAAGGTGTTGTCGCCTCGCGGGGATGACATATGAACGGCTGAGGGAGCTCAAGCTCCAACCCAGGGCAGCATGGAGGCACGTCGTCGCCGCTTGCGAAAGGCGGTGGAGGAGGCATGAGGGAGACACTGTGGGGAAGGGGGAGAGGGGGGGGGGGTATGCCGCAGTGGCTTCCGCAACTAGCGTGACGACGACAACGCTCTCATTAGCCTTGGAGGCCATGCCTACGATGTTGCCATTCACTGTTCAATCTAGTTTTGTTGTAGTTTAGGTTATCTTGGGATGCAATATATGGAACTAGTTAAATTGTCAAATTTGCATGTAATATATCAAACTAGTCTAAATTTTGTCTAAATTTACGGTTTCAAATTAAACTCATTAAGCATCGTGAGATTGGCGGCCAACCAGCTATGCCACTTGCACAAACTAGTTGGCCATCATGAGAAAGCTTTTGTAATATTTTTTAGATAGATGTGAGGATTTTTTTAAATGTTTTTTAGATGGTGGTCAAAAACCCACAAAGTGGCGGGTTATGCAAAGTGTATTTTTTAAATGAAGGATTATGCAAAGTGGCGCTCCCCGGTAGACTACGATGATAAGAAAAATTCATTTTCAGATGGCGGTGAGGATTTTTTTTCTGAGATGTTTTTTAGATAGAAGCAAGGGCTACATGTTTTTCTTAAATGAAAACATGCGTACAACTTCCTTTCAAGTGAAGCCACAGGATGACGCCCCAACCACTAGTGTACACCATTTGAGGGCTAGCCTTGGAGGACCGGTGCCCGGCCGGCTATCCACAAACACATCCAGATGTGTCAGTGGAAATAAAAATGTTTGTTACCTTGAGATGCCCTAAGGGCTTTACTAATGACTTTCAGCATCATACGGAAATCAACATTCGATGAAAACCGGTGAAAACCACAAGAAAAAGATGTTTTGAAGTTTCAAAAAAATGCGGGATGTTAAGAGGATGATGTTTTATTGCCACACAAAATTTCAAGTTAAAACACAGATGTGAGCTATGAAAAACACAAAATCAGCGTTGAATAGTGCCAAATAGTAATGTCACTATTCAGAGCGTTCAAAGATGGTATTCAGCACTGACCGTAGTTGAAATGTCAACTCTGGCCCTGCACGTCATCCCCAGATGTCATTGTACCATTTAATATATAAACGTATTCGCGATGATAATGAACTGTAGTAATATTCTATCAGAAAAATCCAATTACCAACAAAATGGAGACAAAACAACCAATTCAATTGGAAAGCGCGACCCCCGCAAATCAATTTAAGTGTGCCTTATTTGTTGATGACAACTTCTAAAAGTAAACATCAATGAGAACTGCAAAGAACGCATTTCTGACCTTTTTTTTTTACTGAAACTACTTAGAGCAGATCATGGAAGTTTAGAACAGACAAACCTATTGCAGAACAATGGAACGTCACAACAACGATGCTTGCTAGTAGATGCAAGAGCATATTTCGCAGTACAGAATCCTGAGAGATCTAAGGTACATAACCATAACAAGACAAACCCCAGGTGCCTACAAAACTCTGTCCTTTGCATGCCTGCGCTCCAGCATTTCAAAGTTTTCAAATCGAAACAAACGTGCTACCACAAATCTCAAGTCTCAGCTCGAATGAAACACAATATGAGTAATGATGAACCCCAGGCAGCAGAAATCAGTAAATAAATCCTCCAAAAACCGTACCAATTTATCCGAGAAAAACTTTATGGTTCCAGTGACTTGCCTGGATAACGTGATTTAGGGCGGCTAGAAATTGTTCTCAAGACAGAGTAGGCAAAACATGACGGCTTGTACTTGAAAAAGGAATACAAGTGCTGCAACTATGTTGTTGACTGCTGCTATGACAGATGGACGACAGGAAATGGTCTTATTATAACTAGCCTATCAGTGACGCTTGCACATCGGATAATGCAAACCTCCTCTATTTCAACGTAGACAGGGTCTCCTCGGAAGGAATCTCAAGCGTAGCTCCAGCATGTGCCTTCTCAGGCTTCACAACTGCAACACCAAGTAAATGAATTGTCAGAACTAACCAAAACAGCAGCTCGTAGTAGTAAACAAAAGATATGCAACCTTTGGTAATGCCTTATTATCTATACCACATACAACAACGGATCAACATTCTAAGGGTTTACATAGTAGTATAATGTTACTATAGTTTACTTCATCAAAAAGCGAAATCTGAAATCAATTGGTACAAGACCGTTGCCTGGACCCTGGAGCTGTCAGTACTACGGTTCTCCACATAAGGAAGTCACAAGCAAAGCACAAGTGAAGCCAATACTAGTCTGGAAAAAACAGTTTTCCATCATTAGCACCCTGCACAGCCATGGTTGTTGGCATGAGGTGTAACCTGGACCACTGCAACCAGATACAACAAGCAGTACTGATGCATTGCTACAGCCAAAACAAGGCCAGGGAATACTATGACAGTGTGATCCAGAGTATTGGCGATAACCATGGAACACGATCCCAATAATTCGAAAACTGCATTTATTGCAGATTCTTTGAACAAGAGGTGTCTGGTTTTGTAAAACGGGCTAATGCTACCCCAAAACCTTAACCTGCCTTTACCTTGAGCCTGTTCCTCTGCTCTTTCGGGTCAGCTATAAAAGGTCAATGTCAAAAAAATAGACAGATGTGCTTCCTCGTTTCAATCTTAATATAATATGGCCTTCAGTTTCAAATTCAATATTCAATGCCAGTAAAAAGATACACGAAGAATATACTTGCTACGAATCAGCTTTCAACTCGATATGTATCAACAACATAAAAAAATCGGTGGCTCATTTGAAATTTATGGCCATTAATTACTCTCTGCGATCTGTATAAACCATAACTTCATTTTTGCCCTTCAGAGAACAAAAACCTTGATACAATAATTGTGTTAAAGCTCAAGCACATACTAAAATCACTGTGGAGTGAAAGAGGGGAAAACAGTACTAGATCAATTTTACAGGGGCAACTTTCATATGTTCCTGCCATTTAATTGTGAGATTGCTGCGAAGATGAAAAATATACGACTGGATTATATGCTTGTGTGCGTGAGTGCTTCCATTATCTGAGATCTGTGCACTCTCTCACCACGCATTTACTGACATGAGGTAGAGAATATGCACAAATCTCAAGGCAGGAGGTACATTTTATGGGTGAGATAGTGGAAGTACTCTCGGACACATACAAGTATAGATGTTTTTTCCTAAGGGAGACTTCACTATTAATACTGTTACATTAAGCAATGTGTTATAAAAAATACATGACAACTGATGAATTAGGCTATATTATTAAAAAAATGAGTAACAAACAGAACATATTTAAATGTTAAGAGTAGAATATTCAACGAGTCACTTGTAACTTTTCACAGTCAATATATTTGTGCACTTTCCATTCATCAATAACTTTGTGAACACACCAACATGGTGAAAGTCTCCTAACTTTGGGCCAAAAGTTGGGAGTTTAAGGTAGGTTAAAGAGTATGATCACTAGTAACCTACAAACAGGAATTTGCTAAAGAGCACTACTCATACTCTTGACTCAATAAACACAATTTAACCATGGCATGTGGTTAAAAGATGGCATGACACTGAATTAGTTAAAGTTTTAAACAAATGAAACAGTTTGCCAAGAAGTGATTCAAAAAATTTGCTGTATTTGTGTCCTGTAAAATGCATTGCAATT
Organism: Triticum urartu; assembly: GCF_056163025.1. NCBI lineage: Eukaryota > Viridiplantae > Streptophyta > Magnoliopsida > Poales > Poaceae > Triticum > Triticum urartu. The sequence goes on from NC_141873.1 coordinate 404,278,719, forward strand.
CCCATGTATGATTGAAACAGGAACTAAAACATTGGAACAGATCAACAGGAAGTGTGCGCTCTTCCACCAACATCAGCTGTTATAGGGCACTAGTTCTTGCACCACCTTGGGTCCTAATGCTGTACAACAATAATCTTTGCAACCACTAAGCTCAAGCCTCCATCATCACTGACTTTGGCTATGGTGCTTCTGGGCTACTTGAATTGCCATCAATGGAGGGAGAATGCAGAGGAGCCAGGTTACCAGAGCAAAGCACCTTCCAACGGATTGGAATCCATTTTCATAGCAAGGTAAGACAAGTTAATCCATTTCGAAGGGCATGGGTGTCAGGACCTGGCTATGATCTAGAAGGAATTTGAGATGAAATTGTATAAGCTATGAGGAAAGTTTCTCCCAGATCTACTTTATTGAATATCTGTAAACGAGCTAGCGTATGTGCGAAGCCATCAGGCAATTCAGAGAGAATCGAATATGCTCCACCCAGCCACACCCCGGCTGTTATATAGGGGAAGCTTTTACCGGCAAGACTGTGAAGTGAAATAGTAACTACTGGAAACGGTACAGTAAGAATCTAACGGTCCACGACGATGCTGAGCAGAGGAGAGATCCTGGCCGTTGGTGACGATGCGTTATCTGAACCGAACTCTGAAACTGAACTTGGCTGCAGCTAAGGTCCTGACATTGCCCCCCTCTTGAGCATCGACGAGTCCTCACGTCAATTCTTGTGCTGCGCGCCAAGCTTGTGTAGTTTGCCTGAAAAACTCGGGGAATGAATACTTGATGAAGTCTGCATCTTCCCACGTAGCGTCCTCCGGTGACAGATTTTCCCATTGAATTTGCCACTGTACCACAGGGGCATTGTTGCGTGGGATTTGCCTGACCTGTAGAACTGCGGCTGGACCCGTTTTGATCGTACCATCCGCATTGACCATTGGAAGGTTGGGGCTCGGAATCGCTTTTGTCCCAATGTGTTTCTTGAGCTGGCTGACATGGAAGACAGGGTGTATCTGAACCTTGCCAGGGAATTGCAATTTGTAAGCAGAGTTCCCTATCTTTTGGATTATGAGAAAAGGGCCATAATACTTGTTCTGCAACTTCAGAGCTCCGCGAAAGCCAAATGCTGCTAATCGATAAGGTGTCATCTTCAAGTAGACCATGTCCCCAACCTGGAAACGTCTCTCCACTCGTTTGAGGTCTGCATAACGCTTCATTCTGTTCTGGGCTGTGCACAAATTCTCTTTCAAATGCTCTAACATTTGCTGTTTAGCAGTCAAGAAATCTTGTGCTTCCTCATCTTCTGGTCCAGGTATCTCTAATTCAGATATGAGTGGAGGTGGAAATCCATAAAGGGCTTGGAATGGAGACATTTTCAGAGCAGTGTGGTAAGTGGAATTATACCAATATTCTACTAGAGACAGCCATGACATCCACTTGGTAGGTTGATCAGTTGTCATACATCGCAGATAAGTTTCTAAACACTGGTTCACCCGCTCTGTCTGGCCATCAGTTTGCGGATGATAGGCTGTGCTAAACCTTAGTTCCACCTTAAGTGCTGTAAAAATGTCCTTCCACAATTTGCTCGTGAAAATTCTATCTCTATCAGAGACAATAAGTTTAGGAGGGCCATGTAGTCTTATGATGTTGTCAACAAACTTTTGAGCCACCCAGAGAACTGAATATGGGTGAGACAGGGGAATGAAATGGCTGTACTTCGTGAATCTATCGACCACAACCATAATAACATCCTTGCCCTGGGATTTTGGTAGGCCTTCCACAAAGTCCAGTGAGATGTGTTGCCAAGCCATGTCTGCAACAGGAAGGGGGTCCAGCAGGCCAGGTTGCAAGCAGTTCTCATGTTTTGCTCTTTGGCAAATAGGGCAAGCTGCAACAAAAGTTTCTACATCATGTTTCAGTCCTGGCCAGAAAAAAATGTTCTTCACTCTATTATATGTAGCTCTCACTCCTGAGTGGCCTCCAATGGGGGAATTGTGTAGTGCAGACAGTAGTTTATTTCTCAGCTCTGCAGACTTGCCCACCCATAGTTTACCCATGAATCTCATAATCCCAGAGTGGAGGCTGTAATCTGAAAAATTATCCTACTTTTGCACTAACAATTTCTCTAGCAACTGTTGAGATTGTGGATCTTCCTGATAACTTCCCACTAGATCTTCTGCCCAAGTAGGAGTCACAGCAGATAGGGTGAAACAACTGGGCAATAGTCTAGATAAAGCATCAGCCACTTTGTTTTGCACTCCTTTCTTGTACTGAATAGTGAAATTGAATTCCAAGAGTTTCATCATCAACTTATGTTGTACCCCCTCTGTTATTTTCTGATCGGTGATAAACTTTAAGGATTGTTGATCAGTTTTGATCACTAGCTCATTGCCCAGCAAATAGTGTCTCCATCTCTTTAGTGCTTCCAAAATAGCTAGAGCCTCTTTTTCATAAGTAGAGAGAGCTGCATTTCTTGGACAAAGAGCAGAGCTGTAGTAGGACAAGGGTCTCCCTCCCTGCATGAGGACTGCCCCAATGCCCTTTCCTGATGCATCAGTTTCCAGGACAAATGGTTGCCTGAAATTTGGTAGAGCCAGTACTGGTGCTGTAGTTAAAGCTTGTTTGAGTGTACAGAAAGCCTTGTCATGCACTGGGGTCCATAGGAACTGTCCTTTCTTTAGCAGGTCATGTAGTGGCCTACAAATAAGGCCATAATCTTTAATAAACCTTCTATAATAACCAGCCAGGCCTAAGAAACTTCTCAGCTTTGTGACTGTGTTAGGAGTTGGCCAATCAGCTATTGCTGCAATTTTTTTGTGGATCAGTAGCTACTCCCTTCTCAGAAATCACATGTCCCAGATACTCCACTTTTTGCACTGCAAAACTGCATTTGGACATGTTTGCAAACAACTTATGGTCTCTCAGCACTTGTAATACAATCTGAACATGTTCCAAATGTTCCTTGAGGTTTCTGCTGTAAATGAGAATATCATCAAAGAACACCAACACAAACTTCCTCAAATAGGGAGCAAATATAGTATTCATCAGTTCCTGAAATGTGCCAGGAGCATTAGACAACCCAAAAGGCATGACTAAGTACTCAAAATGCCCCAAATAGGTCCTGAAGGCAGTTTTATGTATATCATCTGGGTGCATTCGTATTTGGTGATAACCAGACCTCAGATCCAGTTTAGAGAAATACTTTGCTCCATGCAATTCATCCAATAAATCCTCTATTACTGGTATTGGGAATTTATTTTTGACTGTTAGGGAATTGAGCTTTCTGAAATCAGAGCATAACCTCATAGAGCTGTCCTTCTTAACCAACAAGACTGGAGCAGCATAAGGACTTTGGCTGTGTCTGATCAAGTGTTTAGCCAATAGCTTTTTGATTTGTTCTTCCATTTCTTTCTTCTGATGTTGTGGAACTCTGTAAGGTCTCAGTTGTGGAGGATTTGCTCCTGGTACCAAAGGAATTTTGTGATCCAATGCTCTATGAGGTGGAAGTTCAGTGGGTTCCTCAAACAAATCAGCATATTTCAAGAGTAGCTGTTGTATTTGGGGAGGAGTTTTGGTCCCTTCTGGAACTTCCATAAGTATATTATGCACTTGCATTAAGAATACCTCTGCTCCTTTATCCATTAACTTATTCACACCCTCTGCTTGTACTTCCTTAGTGGTTTGAGGGTTTGTGAAGATAGCTGTAGAAAATGACTGTTGCCCCTTTTGTGTGAAGCTGAAGTGTTGCTTGGGAATGTCAAAAGCTACAGGACTAACTGCAGTAAACCAATCATAACCCAAAATTACATCATGGGTGGGCAGATCCAGAGTTCTGAAGTTGTGTGAAATCTTTGTTTTGGCAACTATGAACTCACAATTTGGAACTACCGATGCAGATATTAACTTTGCCCCACCAGCTACAGCAATGGCCCTTGGTTTCACTGGCAATATATTGCAACTAGCTTTAGCTGCAAATTGTGGATTGATAAAGGAAGTTGTACTGCCTGAATCCAGAAGAGCAACTGCTCGTTTGCCATTGATGTGTATGATAATGGTGGGTGTGGGCACTGCCAATTGTTGGCCCATAGCATGAGCAGAGAGAAACATGACTTGCTCTTCTTGTTCATTAGTTTCAACTTGTTCATGCTGTGTTCCTTCCTCTATTTCTTCTTGTTGTTGCTCCTCCACTTCCTGTTGTAACAAATGGACATTTGGTATTAATCTGCACTTATGTCCATGCATCCACTTATCCCCACATCTCCAGCATTCCCCCACCTTCCTCACTTTTTGAGTGTTTGTAACAGGGACTTCTGCTTGTCTTATAGGGATTTGCTGCTGTTGCAAAGGAGTGCTCTGCTTTGCTTGGGAGTTCCAATTAGACTTCTGGTAAACATTGTTGTATGGAATTCCTTGCTTCTTTGATGCTGCACTTATGGGTGGATGGCAAGGTTCAATATCTCTAGCCAAGCAGTAAGCATCTGTAAGTGTTTGAGGCCTGAGAGGTCTGAGTTGAAATTTTATCCCATCTCTTAATCCATTAACATAACACCTGACAAACCACTGTTCCCCTAGCTCAGGGTTTTCTTCTTGGACATCAGCCATCAGGTCTTCAAAAACCTTAGTGTATTCAGACATTGTGCTGTTTAGCTGTTTAACTGAGTTGAATTTTTCAGTTAGATCATAAGATCCTGTGTCAGAAAACCTTTTGATCACTTCAGCTCCAAACTGCTTCCAAGATAGTTGTTTCTTCAATAACCCAGAGTGTCTAAGCCACACATCAGCGTCATCCACCACATACATTTGTGCTAGAGACCTTGTATTCTTCGGGAGCTGCTGACATCTGAAAGTACTTGTTGCATTGCCTTATCCACCCCACTGGGTCATCACCCGAAAACCTTGGAAAATCCAACTTTGGTCCTTTTGTTAATGACCTCATGAACTGAGCTTGCATCTCCTGTTCATATGTTTTGTGATAACCCTGCCACATTTGCCTCTCTCTATTCTGTTGATAAAATTTGTTGAAAGCTGGTGTGGGCACCTGATCTCTTGCAGTTAATGGTGTACTGACATTCGGGCTAAAATCTGTTCTGATTGGGTTTGCAAACCCTGGAGGTGCTTGTGCCCTGCTGGTTCTTATTGGGGGCAGATTTTGCATTTGATCTTCCATCTGTTTTGATTTTTCTCTCTCAAGTTCTAATTGCTTCCGCAGCTGTTCTGTTCTGGTAAGCTGATCCTGAATGTTTTCCTGTTGCAGCGTTGGGGACTTGGGAACTTGATGCGAGCTGGATGGTATTTCACTCTGAGTAAGTGTTGCTGTGGTTTTTACTAGCGATTGCAGCACTGAACTGATGGTTGACGGTTGTTTGTTGAGATCCATAACGACTTGCTCAACCCCACCAACTTGCTTAGAAATTTCTCCCTGTTTAGCACTCATGGGCAGCACCTCCCCCTGCAATTTGGACATCTCTGATCGCATCTGAACATTATCTTGTTGCATAACACTAAAATCATCTCGAATTGCCATGACCTCTTGCAGATCCGCCTCATCAATTGCTTTGGCACGACCCATCTCCTTCGATCAGAGGATTGGGTGAGGAATTTTATCACTGGATCCCCAGCAACCCTTCCCTTTCCCCAGACCCTGCCGCCGCCACGATTCACGCCACCCTAGCGCACGGATCTGTGCAGGAACTCGGGATTTTACCGATCAAGCAGTTTGCTCGAGCAACCGATTCCGCTCGACAGACCTGCGCCCGAATTTCACCGCCACCAGCGCCTCCACACCGCCGCCGATCGCCACCACTCCGCCTCCAACGCTACCAACAGAACTCCGCCGTCGATTACGAAGAAGGGTGGGAAGAAGGGTGGGAATCGCCCGTCGGAGAAAAAAAAATTCCTTCGGAATCGCGCCTTCGCTGAGGATTGTTGGCTCTGATTACCACTTTGTCAGGACCTGGCTATGATCTAGAAGGAATTTGAGATGAAATTGTATAAGCTATGAGGAAAGTTTCTCCCAGATCTACTTTATTGAATATCTGTAAACGAGCTAGCGTATGTGCGAAGCCATCAGGCAATTCAGAGAGAATCGAATATGCTCCACCCAGCCACACCCCGGCTGTTATATAGGGGAAGCTTTTACCGGCAAGACTGTGAAGTGAAATAGTAACTACTGGAAACGGTACAGTAAGAATCTAACGGTCCGCGACGATGCTGAGCAGAGGAGCGATCCTGGCCGTTGGTGACGATGCGTTATCTGAACCGAACTCTGAAACTGAACTTGGCTGCAGCTAAGGTCCTGACAATGGGCCCATCTGGACCTTATGTCTTTAGCTATAATATGTCAAATTGATATTCTGCCCTCAAACCATGCCAAGTTGCAAACTTCATCCTAAGGCGGTAAGGCCTAACATGTCGTTTTTCTGGGGCTGTTGTTCAGTTAAAGCTGGAAAATCGCATTGATATTATGTTGCACTGTCTGAATCTAGCATCCTATCTATCACTAAAAATTACAGCCAGGCATGAATCAGTAAATCCGGCAGTTCCAAGCGGTTAAACCCCATGCGACAGTAGCCGATCAAGTAAGATCAGTGCATAGGCTTATATTATTTTGGTGAAATGCCACTTTATGTAGCCTGAAAAATAACAGTATTTCCATCTAACGGTACTTCTAAAGAACATCATTACTGTTAAGACTGAAGATTTCTAGCAGATATGGTACAAACTAGAACCTTCAATTTCTATGTGTACTTAAATGCCTTTAGGGTTCGACATTTATCTGTTTTAGAAAATTCAAATGTTACAGTACCCACTCTGTAACTATCAGAAACATTTTATCCACCGAGCACTGCAGTTTTCTTAGGGTCAGAGTCAATGTGCCCAATTAGCAACGACACCCCTGCTCCTACGATCCTACCATCTTTAACTCCTATTTCGAGCCTACTCAAAGCGCTAATTCACATAGCAACTGCTTCTAAGATGAACACACAACGAAATATTTCAAAACCCTAAGATCTCAAACAGAAAGCATGCATAACAATCCAAGCGATATGTGGCGATTTGCATATATATGATAATGGTAGTATTACCGAAGGATCCGGAGGGTGAGCGCTTGGCCTGGACGATCATGTTGGCGATGAAGTCCGCGGCCTCGCGGGCCTCGGAGAGGGCGCGGACGGCGTCCTCCGATCCCGGGGCGAGGCCGCGGTGATCCTCGAAGCGGCGCCGGATCTCCACCGCCGACTCCGTCAGCATCAGCTGGTCGCCTGAGAACGTCCGCCGCGCCGCCCGCAACACCGCCCGATACGCCGCCAGCCCCTCCGCCGCCGCCGCCATTTTTTTAGAGCCGAAAAGGTGTGTGGCCTCGAGGCGTCGTAGTGGCAGAGTCTGCAAGCGCTTTGGCCATTCACGCCGACTAGCGTTTTAACTTGCCCTTTGTTTGTTCCTTGAAAAAAAAGAAAAAGAAAACATTTGTTTGTCCCAAAAAACAAAATAAATAAATTAAGGCTGCGTTTGGGAGCTCATTTTCTAAAAGTATTTGAATAATATTATGGTTTTCTTAGAAACCACAGTTTTCAAAACTTTGAGGTGTCTAGCTTCAACAAATATTTATAAATAGTAGTATCTTCAACGCCATCATTTTTTTAATAGTACTCCCTCCGTCCGAGAAAGTTTGTCCCTCAAATGAATGTATCTAGCACCAAGTTAGTGCTAGATACATCCATATGAGAAACAAACTTGGGACAAGTTTTTTCGGACGGAGGGAGTAGTATTTAAGAAAGAGGTCTTGACTGGACGCGGAGTTTTGGCTCCCGGGCTCATCTGCGCCTATACTTAGAAAAAAATCAAAACAACTAATAGAAAAATTCAAAAAAAAAATCAAAAAAAGGTGGTAGATAATTTGATGCGTGAGTTCCGCTTCAAATTTTAACTCATTTGAGTATCTGAGCAGCTCTCGGTAAAAAAAACAAAATTGGGGTACTGTTCACGCACTGTTCTGATCGATTTGTCTTTTTTGCCGAGAGCTACTCAGATGTCCAAATAAGTTGAAATTTGGAGCGGACCTCACGCGGCAAATTATCTATCACACAAAAAAAATGTTGGATTTTTTTAAAATTTTCTAGTATTTATTTTGATTTTTGCCTGAGTGAGAGCAGATGAGCCTGGGCACCAAATTGGATATCCGGTCTTGACCACTTTTCTCTAAAATGAAGAAGAAGAAGAAGATGAGGTTTTTAGAAACTTAAGTATTCGTTGGATCGGCTATTGACTACCGAGGTTTTACATTATTACGGTTTTGAGAAAACAATGTTGCCAAACTAGGCATTACCCTTTTGTTGGGATGTCTATATTGGATGGCTCTTTAATGAATTTGTTGGAATGCGAAGCAAGAAAATTATAATGGATATAAATATGAATTCGGTTGTTTGGGTGTTAACAGATTTGACTCACGAAATCTTAGTGACGTTTCAATCTGAAAATCTATTTGGATGACAAACTATGGAATTGTGTAATAACATGAGTACAAAGATGATGCTTTGTTCTATATGCATAAAAAAATGTACAATATGTGACTAGAATGATTGTATAGCAGAGAATCAATAAGTGGTTGAATTGTTAAGAGGACAGTGGTACTCTCAGCCTACCAGAGATCAAACCCCAGGTTTGACGCTTTGATGTCTCACTAATACAGACTGTTCTTTAAGTGGGAGGTGATGTTCCCATCGATAGCGACAAGGCTACTTTGAACCGGTCTTCAGTAGGCGATGTGTGAGTCTGTGTCTGTACATGAGTACATCTATGTTTTAATCTGTGTTTCTCGGAAAAAGAGTGATTGTATATAATAATAAAAGTCATTGAATATTCTAGAAATGCATGACCACAAATAATATTCACGCAACAACAACAATAATTCTCTTACAACAACAAAGTACAACACATAGTTCAAATAGGTGTTTCAAATTCTCAACAACAGTGAGACGTAGTTCCAAATTTAACAACACAATAGTTCGGATGGGTTCAAGTTCAACAATAAAAACAAGAAAGCATCATTTGGATAACTTCAAGGCAATGAAAGCAGTTATGTCTTCCTCATGTGCATGGGCAGCTCCATTAGAGCGTCAAACAGATGCTCATTAAGAATCAACTTCTCCAAAGTCTACAATGTGTTTGGTACTGTCAAATGTGGTATCAATTGAAGTGTAATGAGTATTTTAGAAGGATTAACATCCTTTGCCAGTGGAGGTGGATCAGTTATCTTCAAAGCATCCTTACTAGCAGTCCTCATGTCTTCAACCATGCATCTAACGGCATCACCTGCTCTCTTTGGCGCCATTTATGGAAAGACTTCAATTGGTTGTGCTTCTAGGTTTGGAACAATCTCTGCATACTAAGATAAGCAAGCCCAAGACAAACTGACTCAACATACATCGCTATAAATATAATTCTTTTTCTCTCTCTAATTTTGTTCTCTTCGGTAATGAAAGCAATCAAGTCTGGTTAATACATGGTGTAGCTACAATGCACACACACCATGCCAATTTTATAATTATGTTCGATACAACATACAAGATATAAGCATAGTTAACTAGCAACAAACTTTCTTTGAGAGTGGTCTAGCTATGCAATCACGGATCCATCAATATAATATACATAACCAACACATGCATCCAACAATCCTTCATGTCACATAAGAAACTAAAAAAGCAATGCATCCATCAATATACATGACTAGCACACAACAACAATAACCATAAGTTCATTGGCAGCAAATCACTAATTCACCATATCAAATCCACATGCTCGTACCTAAATTGGCATCAGGGGGATCCATTTTTTAGCAAAGTTTGCAACAAGATACAAGTATGGTTAGCAATATATGCAAAAAAAAGGACAAAGGGAAGAGGGAGAAGTGCAACAATTGTTGGCTGGAAAGGGGAGGGGCATGAGCAAGGGAGGAGGAAGAAAAAGAGGCATAAGAGGAGGGGATCTGGCGGCAGAGAAAATGGGAACGAGCAGAGGAGATGGGGAACCAGCGAGAAAGGAGGAGGATGTCCGGTGGCATGGGAGGGACGCCCCAGCAGGGAAGAGTAGAGAGTGGCGGGTGATAGCTAGGGCCAGGTCGTGGTGGCCATGGGAGGATGAGATGGGGCGGCGAGGAGGAGGGGAACGAGCTGCGGCTATATTCATGGATCCATCAATAGAATCTTCCGAAGACTTGGCGCATACTCCAAGACACGAAGGCGGTCTTCGACATGCTTAATTATCCTTAGATGTAACCGACCTATGTGTAATCCTAGGTACCCCCGGTGTCTATATAAGCCAAGGGGTGTAGACCGTAGAGGCCAACTCACTCATACATCATCTCGTGGTAGATCAACATGTACTATGTACCCCATCCATTAATACAATCAAAGCAAGATGTAGGGTGTTCTCTCCTAGAGAGAGCCCGAGCCTGGGTAAAATCATGTGCCTATGTTACCATCGCGCCAAGGCTACCAGCTCGGGAGCCCCTACCCGAGATTTGCCAGATTCGACTCCGTCAACCCACTACAATGCACAACTCCCTCTGAAGAAAAACCCATCAAACTTGGCTAAACAAGATAGATAGATTGAAAAACATACAAAGCTATTCAATTATACAACAAATAAACCTCAAAAAAATCAATTGGATTCAGTGAAAAATCTAATCATAAAGTGACAATTCATCATATCACAACAAACACATTCACTAATTTACATCAGATGGATCCTGATCATGTGAGGCAGCTCACATGAACTTGGTATTGAAGATCAAAGAGAGGGAGAGAGGGAGAGAGATCTAGCTACTACTATGGACCCTAAGGTCATAAGAGAACTACTTACACATGGTCATGAAGGTAGCAAGGGTGATGAAGAAGTCTCCGGCAATGGATCCCCCATCTAGCAGAGTACCGAAACAGGCCTCCAGATTGGATCTCCTCGAAATAGAAGTTTGCAGCGACGAAAAAATTCAAAGAAATATTTCGAAGGATTTCGTGAAGTATGGAATTTATAGGCAAAAGAATGGACGTAAGGCGGTGTAGGTGGGGCCCACATGGCTATGGGGCACAACCAAGGCCTTGGTCGTGCCACCAGGCCGTGTGGGGCCCTGTGGCTCCTCTTGTATCCCTTTGATGCTTCCTTGAACCTTCACGCCCCCCAAAAAACTTATTAAATCTTCAGGCTTTTTATCTCTATAGATATTGACTTTCTATAAAGTCAAAAACATGCACAAGACAACAAATGGCACTGGGCACTAAATTAATAAGTTATTTAAGAAAAATAGTATAAAATAACATAAAATGTGCACAAAAGTAATAATATAGTAGCTGAGGGAGTCCTGGATTAGGGGGTCTCCGGACAGCCGTTCTATATCCTTTGGCCGGACTGTTTGACTATGAAGATACGAGATTGAAGACTTCGTCCCGTGTCCGGATGGGACTCTACTTGGCGTGGAAGGCAAGCTAGGCAATACGGATATGTATATCTCCTCCTTTGTAACCGACCTTGTGTAACCCTAGCCCCCTCCGGTGTCTATATAAACCGGAGGGTTTTAGTCCATAGGACAACAGACAATCATACCATAGGCTAGCTTCTAGGTTTTAGCCGCTTTGATCTCGTGGTAGATCAACTCTTGTAATACTCATATCATCAAGAACAATCAAGCAGGACGTAGGGTATTACCTCCATCAAGAGGGCCCGAACCTGGGTAAACATCGTGTCCCCTGCCTCCTGTTACCATCCGCCTTAGACGCACAGTTCGGGACCCCCTACCCGAGATCCGCCGGTTTTGACACCGGCATTGGTGCTTTCATTGAGAGTTCCACTGTGTCATCACCATAAGGCTTGATGGCTCCTTCGATCATCGCTAGCGATGTGGTCCAGGGTGAGGCTTTCCTCCCCGGACAGATCTTCGTATTCGGCGGCTTCGCACTGTAGGCCAATTCGCTCGGCCACCTGGAGCAGATCAAAAGCTACGCCCCTGGCCATCAGGTCAGATTTGGAAACTGGAACTACACGGCCGACATCCGCGGAGACTTGATCTTCGACGGATTCGAGCCCATGCCGGACGCGCCGTACAGTCGCGACGAGCAAGATGTAACTCTACCGTCGGACAGTGTTCGGGAGATCGCATCCGCAGCTACTCCGGTCGTTAATCCGGAGCAAATTGAGCCATCCGAGAGCGGAGGGATAGACCCCGCCATGGAGGCCGCACTCTCAGTGGCGATATAGTCAGATACTGACTTCACCCCTTTCGAGAGCCGCGTCGCCGAACCACTGGATTTATCCCTGACCACGGACTCTAAGCCGCCTACATCCGTGCCTGTCGAATCCGACGGGGCGCCGATCATGGAGTTCACCTCCGCGGATATCTTTCAGCACTCACCTTTCGGAGATGTGCTAAATTCATTAAGGTCTCTCTCCCTGTCAGGAGAACCTTGGCCGAACTATGTCCGGCTAGAATGGGATGCGGACGATGAAGAAATTCATTGCCCACCCACCACCCACTTAGTAGCCACTGTCGTTGACTTAACCAACATGCTCGATTTCGACTCCGAAGACATCGACGGTATGGACGATGATGCTGGAGACGAACATGAACCACCGCCCACAGGGCGTTGGACCGCCACTTCATCACATGACGTATACATGGTAGATACACCCAGAGAGGGCAATGGCAAAGAGACAGTGGAGGATGCCCCCTCCAAGCAACCCAGGCGCCAACGTCAGCGGCGCCACTCTAAGTCCCGCCATAGCAAAAACAACGATAACAACGCAAGAGGAAATAACAGTCCAGTCGACTCTAGAAGAAACGACGACTGCACCACCCCGGTGGCAGAGCACGATCAAGATGCAAAATGCAAACATAGTACGGATCCGACGTCCGACCACGACGACGCCAAGGATAAGCCTCATCAAACCCCGTCTGGGGAAGAAAACAGTCCGGACGAAGATGCACACATCATCCCAACGCACTTGGAGCAAGAAAACCTCCGCAGAAGGCTTATTGCCACAACGAGGAGTCTGAAGAAACAGAAGCAAAGGCTCAAGGTTGCACAAGATACGCTCAACGGCAAGTGGAACAAAGTAACAAAGTATGGTGTAAGTTACCATAAAAATAGCTATCCAAAGCGCAAGCTATTACTGCATTTCAACGATGAGGCCATAGAGCCCATACAGCCGAAGAGTGATACGGCCAACCGGCCGGATCCACCACCTTGTGAACGCGATAGAGCGGCTAACAAAGTCACGCATAAGTCAACACACGATCTACATGAGAACTTGCGTCAAAAATCCGGCGCGACCAGATCTATCTATGGATCTAGGAAGCGCGCTATGGTACAAAACCAACACCGAATACTACAACCGTCCGAACACCATGGCGCATCCCAATACAGGGGTGTCGCACACCCCTTATGTTTCACTGATGAGGTGCTGGATCACGAATTCCCAGAGGGATTCAAACCGGTGAACATAGAGGCGTACGATGGGACCACAGACCCTGGAGTCTGGATAGAGGACTTCATCCTCCATATTCATATGGCTCGTGGAGACGATCTCCATGCCATTAAATACTTGCCCCTCAAGCTTAAAGGGCCAGCTCGGCACTGGCTGAAAAGCCTCCCGAAAACTCAATTGGAAGTTGGGAGGAGCTCGAGGATGCTTTTCGGGCCAATTTTCAAGGGACTTATGTTCGACCTCCGGATGCAGACGATTTAAGTCATATAATCCAACAGTCCGGAGAGTCCGCCCGAAAGCTTTGGAACAGGTTCCTCACCAAGAAGAACCAAATCGTCGACTGTCCGGACGCTGAAGCCTTAGCAGCTTTTAAACACAGCGTCCGAGACGAATGGCTCGCCAAACACCTCGGTCAAGAAAAACCGAGAACAATGGCAGCCCTAACAAGCCTCATGACCCGCTTTTGTGCGGGCGAGGACAGCTGGTTGGCCTGTAGCAGCACCAGCGACCCAAGCACATCCGAAGTCAGGGATGACAATGGTAAACCACGACGCAACAAAAACAAGCGTCGAAATAAAGAAGGTAGCCTAGATAACACGGCGGTAAATGCCGGATTCAGGGGCTCCCGACCAGGTCAGCGGAAAAAGCCTTTCAAAGGCAGCAGAGAAGGACAATCTGGCCTAAACAAAATTCTTGACAAACTCTGTCATATTCACGGCACCCCAGACAAACCTGCAAATCATACCCACAGAGAATGTTGGGTCTTCAAGCAGGCCGGTAAGCTAAATGCCGAACACAAAAGGGAAGAGACACCAAGCGAAGACGAGGATGAGCCTCGCCAGCAAAGCGCCGGAGGACAAAAAAAGTTCCCACCAGAGGTTAAAACAGTAAACATGATCCATGTGACAAAGAGGAGAAGCAAGCATGCACTCCAAGGCACACGCGCCATATAGCCCATCACCCTAGGTTCAACCCCTGGTTGGCCTGCCAGATCAATTTTGATTGTAGGGATCACGAGACAAATATCCGGCACGAAGGACTGACAGCCTTGGTGTTAGACCCAATAATAAATGGGTACCATTTCACATGAGTCCTCATGGATGGCGGAAGTGATCTAAAACCGATATATCAGGACACAATCCACAAAATGGGGATAGACCCGACACAAATTAGCCATAGTAATACTACCTTCAAGGGAGTAATACCAGGCCAAGAGGCCCGCTGTACGGGCTCTCTACTACTAGAGGTGGTATTCGGTTCTCCTGATAACTTCCGAAGCGAAAGGTTAACTTTTCACATTGCCCCATTCCGAAGTGGCTATCAAGCACTACTCAGAAGAACGGCTTTTGCTCGTTTTAACGCAATACCGCATTATGCTTTTCTCAAGCTTAAGATGCCCGGTCCACGTGGCATCATCTCAGTCAGCGGAAATACCGAATGTTTCCCACGTACAGGAGAGGATGCGGCGGCTCTAGCAGCGCAAACTAGACGACCTCACCAACCAGAAAAATGGCAGGTCTTCAAGACCACGGACACGGTCAAACGAATCCGGCGTTCCATCATATATACATGAGATTGGTTTGATGATCAAACCCTCATAAACGATACCAGGGGCTTCCCGCGTGTAATCAGGGCCAGCCCGGCTGAACTTGGCTTCTCCTGAATTTTGATAGTTCATTGACAATAACCAATTCTTCTTTTTGGCACGACAACTTTTACTTAAGTTCTTTCCTTTTGCAGATGACAATCATGCTACACCCGTCCAGGACACAGCACAACGGAGACACAGGCACAGACGTGCAGCAGGGACCCGCCCAAAGGTTTCTTTTTAGATTAAGACCCTGCGTAAACCTTTTTTACTGTCTCTTGTTTCTCACATCCTCCGGATACTCCACACAACCGAGAAGGATGCTGGCGTTATTGACATGTGGCCACGTCAGGATTTTGCACGTACTTGGACACATGGGGTTTCTTATTAAGGGCATTGTTTAGCCCGGTATATGTTATAAAGACCGAACACCTTAGGGAGTGTTCGGCGTCGCGAGTTTGGCGCTATATGCATCAGCTCCGAATCATGTCTTTGGTCACATGTTGGTTTCCCCGACTCCCATGTTTTGGTACCTTACGTTCCGTTATATCGGCTAAGGTAGCACTGGGAGAACTACTACGATTGTGCCCTGGTTCATCCAGATGAGCACCTCAGTAGAGAAAGCCGAAAACTGACTGTCATGATATAGCGAGAGACTGGTCAACCACTCGATGACTCATCGGAATCTTCGGGATTCCTCCGCATTAACGAAGGGCTGTTTCCCGGTCATGTATGTATGCGCCCCGTATTCGGATGAGCGCAGAAGTACCAGGGGCTATATAGTAGCCCCACCGTCAAACTCCTATGGCTAAGTGAAAGTGTTAAAACAATATAGTCCGATTGCCTCGTTCGCTGTGCTATCACCTCCTTAACGGACCAAGACGTTGGATCAAGTGTGGATATGCATTTTCTGCGAACACCCCCGCATTATATGCGTGGGGGCGGAAGCCGACGACTGCAAGCTTTCAGGTTATATACATATATACATAAACGGCCGCACAGGAGGCATCATAATACTTTCGGGCAAAAGTATAAATACAACCTTGATAATTCACTAAAACATTGTTTTTACAATGGGAATACATGTCACTAGAACATAATATTCTTCGAGCACTGAGCCTCTATCAAACGAGTGCCTTCAAGAACCTCTTCAAAGTAGTGCTCGGCAGCCACTCGGCCTACGGTCGAACCCTGTGTCGCAACAATGGTGGCCTCCATCTCCGCCCAGTATGTCTTGACACGGGCAAGGGCCATCCGTGCACCCTCTTGCTACCTCTTTTAGCACTGCGTTGGTTTTCCCCGAAGAGGAAGGGATGATGCAGCAAAGTAGCGTAAGTATTTCCCTCAGTTTTTGAGAACCAAGGTATCAATCCAGTAGGAGGCTACGCGTGAGTCCCTCGTACCTGCACAAAACAAATAAATCCTCGCAACCAACACAAATAGGGGTTGTCAATCCCTATAGGGCCACTTACGAGAGTGATATCTGATAGATATGATAAGATAATATTTTTGGTATTTTTATGATAAAGATGCAAAGTAAAATAAAGGCAAAGGAAATAACTAAGTAGTAGGAGATTAATATGATAAAGATAGACCCGGGGGCCATAGGTTTCACTAGTGGCTTCTCTCGAGAACATAAGTATTCTACTGTGGGTGAACAAATTACTGTTGAGCAATTGACAGAATTGAGCATAGTTATGAGAATATCTAGGTATGATCATGTATATAGGCATCATGTCCGACACAAGTAGACCGACTCCTGCCTGCATCTACTACTATTACTCCACTCATCGACCACTATCCAGCATGCATCTAGAGTCATCTTGTTATCCTCGATGGCAACAATACAATACGTGCCTTGCTGCCCCTACTGTCACTGGGAAAGGACACCGCAAGATTGAACCCAAAGCTAAGAACTTCTCCCATTGCAAGAAAGATCAATCTAGTAGGCCAAACCAAACTGATAATTCGAAGAGACTTGCAAAGATAACCAATCATACATAAAAGAATTCAGAAAAGATTCAAATATTATTCATAGATAGACTTGATCATAAACCCACAATTCATCGATCTCAATAAACACACCGCAAAAAGAAGATTACATCGAATAGATCTCCACAAGAGAGGGGGGGGGAACATTGTATTGAGATCTAAAAAGAGAGAAGAAGCCATCTAGCTACTAACTATGGACCCGTAGGTCTGAGGTAAACTACTCACACTTCATCGGAGGGGCTATGGTGTTGATGTAGAAGCCCTCCGTGATCGATGCCCCCTCCAGCGGAGCTCCGGAACAGGCCCCAAGATGGTATCTCGTGGATACAGAAAGTTGCGGCGGTGGAATTAGGTTTTTGGCTCCGTATCTGATCGTTTGGGGTACGTAGGTATATATAGGAGGAAGGAGTACGTCGGTGGAGCAACAAGGGGCCCACGAGGGTGGAGGGCGTGCATGGGGTAGGCAGGCGCGCCCCCTACCTCGTGGCCTCCTCTTTTGTGCCTTGACGTAGGGTCCAAGTCTCCCGGGTCTTGTTCGTTGAGAAAATCACGTTCCTGAAGGTTTCATTCCGTTTGGACTCCGTTTGATATTTCTTTTCTTTGAAACCCTAAAACAGGCAAAAAACAACAATTCTGGGCTGGGCCTCCGGTTAATAGGTTAGTCCCAAAAATAATATAAAAGTGGATAATAAAGCCCAATAATGTCCAAAACAGTAGATAATATAGCATGGAGCAATAAAAAATATAGATACGTTGGAGATGTATCAAGCATCCCCAAGCTTAATTCCTACTCGTCCTCGAGTAGGTAAATGATAAAACAGAATTTTTGATGTGGAGTGCTACTTGGCATAATTTTAATGTAATTCTTCTTAATTGTGGTATGAATATTCAGATCCGAAAGATTCAAGACAAAAGTTCATATTGACATAAAAATAATAATACGTCAAGCATACTAACAAAGCAATCATGTCTTCTCAAAATAACATGGCTAAAGAAAGTTATCCCTACAAAATCATATAGTCTGGCTATGCTCTATCTTCACCACACAAAATATTTAAATCATGCACAACCCCGATGACAAGCCAAGCAATTGTTTCATACTTTTGACATTCTCAAAACTTTTTCAATCTTCACGCAATACATGAGCGTGAGCCATGGATATAGCACTATAGGTGGAATAGAATGGTGGTTGTGGAGAAGACAAAAAGGAAAAGATAGTCTTGTTGGAAATATGCCCTAGAGGCAATAATAAATTAGTTATTATTATATTTCCTTGTTCATGATAATCGTTTATTATCCATGCTAGAATTGTATTGATAGGAAACTCAGATACATGTGTGGATACATAGACAACACCATGTCCCTAGTAAGCCTCTAGTTGACTAGCTCGTTGATCAATAGATGGTTACGGTTTCCTGACCATGGACACTGGATGTTGTTGATAACGGGATCACATCATTAGGAGAATGATGTGATGGACAAGACCCAATCCTAAGCATAGCACTAGATCGTGTACTTCGTATGCTAAAGCTTTTCTAATGTCAAGTATCATTTCCTTAGACCATGAGATTGTGCAACTCCCGGATACCGTAGGAGTGCTTTGGGTGTGCCAAACGTCACAACATAATTGGGTGGCTATAAAGGTACACTATGGGTATCTCCGAAAGTGTCTGTTGGGTTGGCACGAATCGAGACTGGGATTTGTCACTCCGTGTGACGGAGAGGTATCTTTGGGCCCACTCGGTAGGACATCATCATAATGTGCACAATGTGATCAAGGAGTTGATCACGGGATGATGTGTTACGGAACGAGTAAAAGAGACTTGCCGGTAACGAGATTGAACAAGGTATCGGGATACCGACGATCGAATCTCGGGCAAGTATCGTACCGCTAGACAAAGGGAATTGTATACGGGATTGATTAAGTCCTTGACATCGTGGTTTATCCGATGAGATCATCGTGGAACATGTGGGAGCCAACATGGGTATCCAGATCCCGCTGTTGGTTATTGGCCGGAGAGTCGTCTCGGTCATGTCTGCATGTCTCCCGAACCCGTAGGGTCTACACACTTAAGGTTCGGTGACGCTAGGGTTATAGAGATATTAGTATTCGGTAACCCGAAAGTTGTTCGGAGTCCCGGATGAGATCCCGGACATCACGAGGAGTTCCGGAATGGTCCGGAGGTAAAGATTTATATATGGGAAGTCCTGTTTTGGTCACTAGACAAGTTTCGGGGTCACCGGTATTGTACCGGGACCACCGGAAGGGTCCCGGGGGTCCACCGGGTGGGGCCACCTGCCCCGGGGGGGCCACATGGGCTGTAGGGGTGTGCACCTTGGCCTATATGGGCCAAGGGCACCAGCCCCAAGAGGCCCATGCGCCAAAGGATAAGGAAAGGAAGAGTCCTAAAGGGGGAAGGCACCTCCGAGGTGCCTTGGGGAGGAGGGACTCCTCCTAGCCGCACCCTTCCTTGGAGGAAGGGCCAAGGCTGCGCCTCCCCCCTTCTCCCTTGCCCCTATATATATGTGGGGGGTGGGAGGTCAGCAATACCAATGTTCTGGTGCAGCCCTCCCCTTCTCCCAAGTCCTTCTCCTCTCCCGTGGTGCTTGGCGAAGCCCTGCAGGATTGCCACGCTCCTCCACCACCACCACGCCGTTGTGCTGCTGCTGGATGGAGTCTTCCTCAAACTCTCCCTCTCTCCTTGCTGGATCAAGGCGTGGGAGACGTCACCAGGCTGTACGTGTGTTGAACGCGGAGGTGCTGTCCGTTCGGCACTTGGTCATCGGTGATTTGGATCACGACGAGTACGACTCCATCAACCCCGTTCACTTGAACGCTTCCGCTTAGCGATCTACAAGGGTATGTAGATCCACTCCTCCCTCGTTGCTAGATGACTCCATAGATTGATCTTGGTGACACGTAGGAAAATTTTGAATTTCTGCTACGTTCCCCGACAGTGGCATCATGAGCTAGGTCTATGCGTAGTTTCTATGCACGAGTAGAACACAAAGTAGTTGTGGGCGTTGATTTTGTTCAATATGCTTGCCGTTACTAGCCTTATCTTGATTCGGCAGCATCGTGGGATGAAGCGGCCCGGACCGACCTTACACGTACTCTTACATGAGACTGGTTCCACAGACTGACATGCACTAGTTGCATAAGGTGGCTAGCGGGTGTCTGTCTCTCCTACTTTAGTCGGATCGGATTCGATGAAAAGGGTCCTTATGAAGGGTAAATAGCAATTGGCATATCACGTTGTGGTTTTTGCGTAGGTAAGAAACGTTCTTGCTAGAAACCCATAGCAGCCACGTAAAACATGCAAACAACAATTAGAGGACGTCTAACTTGTTTTTGCAGGGTATGCTATGTGATGTGATATGGCCAAAAGGATGTGATGAATGATATATGTGATGTATGAGATTGATCATGTTCTTGTAATAGGAATCACGACTTGCATGTCGATGAGTATGACAACCGGCAGGAGCCATAGGAGTTGTCTTAATTTATTTATGACCTGCGTGTCAACATAAACGTCATGTAATTACTTTACTTTATTGCTAACCGTTAGCTGTAGTAGTAGAAGTAATAGATGACATGACAACTTCATGGAGACACGATGATGGAGATCATGATGATGGAGATCATGGTGTCATGCCGGTGACGTTGATGATCATGGAGCCCCAAGATGGAGATCAAAGGAGCTATATGATATTGGCCATATCATGTCACTATTTGATTGCATGTGATGTTTATCATGTTTATGCATCTTGTTTACTTAGAACGACGGTAGTAAATAAGATGATCCCTCATAATAATTTCAAGAAAGTGTTCCCCCTAACTGTGCACCGTTGCGATAGTTCGTTGTTTCGAAGCACCACGTGATGATCGGGTGTTAGATTCTAACGTTCACATACAACGGGTGTAAGACAGATTTACACACGCGAAACACTTAGGTTGACTTGACGAGCCTAGCATGTGTATAGACATGGCCTCGGAACACAGAAGACCGAAAGGTCGAGCATGAGTCGTATGGTAGATACGATCAACATGAAGATGTTCACCGATGTTGACTAGTCCGTCTCACGTGATGATCGGACACGGCCTAGTCGACTCGGATCATGTAATCACTTAGATGACTGGAGGGATGTCTATCTGAGTGGGAGTTCATAAGATGAACTTAATTATCCTGAACATAGTCAAAAGGTCTTCGCAAATTATGTCGTAGCTCGCGCTTCAGTTCTACTGTTTAGATATGTTCCTAGAGAAAATTTAGTTGAAAGTTGATAGTAGCAATTATCCGGACTAGGTCCGTAAACTGAGGATTGTCCTCATTGCTTCATAGAAGGCTTATGTCCTTAATGCACCACTCAGTGTGCTGAACCTCGAACATTGTCTGTGGGTATTGCGAACATCTGACATACACATTTTGATAACTACGTGATAGTTCAGTTAAACGGTTTAGAGTTGAGGCACCGAAGACGTTTTGAAACGTCGCGAAACATATGAGATGTTTCGAGGGCTGAAATTGGGATTTCAGGCTCGTGCCCACGTCAAGAGGTATAAGACCTCCGATGATTTTCTTAGCCTACAAACTAAGGAGAAAATCTCAATTGTTGTGCTTGTGCTCAGATTGTCTGAGTACAACAATCGCTTGAATCGAGTGGGAGTTGATCTTCCAGATGAAATAGTGATGGTTCTCCGAAGTCATTACCACCAAGCTGCTAGAGCTTCGTGATGAACTATGATATATCAGGGACATATATGATGATCCTTGAGATATTCGTGATGTTTGACACCGCAAAAGTAGAAATCAAGAAGGAGCATCAATTGTTGATGGTTGATGAAACCACTAGTTTCAAGAAGGGCAAGGGAACAAAGAGATACTTCATGAAACGGCAATTCAGCTGCTGCTCTAGTGAAGAAATCCAAGGTTGAACCCAAACCCGAGACTGAGTGCTTCTGTAATAAGGGGAACAACCACTGGAGCAGAATTACCCTAGATACTTGGTAGATGAGAAGGCTGGCAAGGTCGATAGAAGTATATTGGATATACATTGTGTTGATGTGCACTTTACTAGTACTCCTAGTAGCACCAGGGTATTAGATACCGGTTCGGTTGCTAAGTGTTAGTAACTCGAAACACAAGGCTACGGAATAAACGGAGACTAGCTAAAGGTGAGATGACGATATGTGTTGGAAGTATTTCCAAGGTTGATCAAATATCGTACGCTCCCTCTACCATCGTTATTTGGTGTTTGCGTTGAGCATAGACATGATTGGATTATGTCTATCGCAATACGGTTATTCATTTAAGAAGAATAATGGTTACTCTGTTTATTTTGAATAATACCTTCAATGGTCTTACACCTAAAATAAATGGTTTATTGAATCTCGATCATAGTGATACACATATTCATGCCAAAAGATATAAGATAGTAATGATAGTACCACCTACTTGTGGCACTGCCACGTAAGTCATATCGGTATAAAATGCATGAAGAAGCTCCATGTTGATGGATCTTTGGGCTCACTCGTTTTGAAAAGTTTGAGACATGCGAACCATGTCTATTGGTGTATATGCATGAAGAAACTCCATGCAAATGGACCGCTTGGACTCACTTGATTTTGAATCACTTGAGACATGCAAATCATACCACATGGGCAAGATGACTGAAAGCCTCGGTTTCAGTAAAATGGAACTAGAAAGCAACTTGTTGGAAGTAATACATTTTGATGTGTGCAGTCCAATGAGTGCTGAGGCATGTAGTGGATATCGTTATGTTCTTACTTCACAGATGATTTGAGTAGATGTTGAGTATATTTACTTGATGAATCACGTGTCTGAATTATTGAAAGGTTCAAGTAATTTCAGGGTGAAGTTGAAAGATCGTCGTGACAAGAGGATAAAAGATCTATGATATGATCATAGAGATGAATATCTGAATTACGAGTTTGGCACAGAATTAAGACATTCTGGAAATTGTTTCACAACTGATACAGCTTGGAACACCATGGTATGATGGTGTGTCCGAACATCATAACTGCACCCTATTGGATATGATGCATACCATGATGTCTCTTATCGAATTACCACGATAGTTTATGGGTTAGGCATTAAAGACAACCACATTCACTTTAAATAGGGCACCACGTAATTCCGATGAGATGACACCGTATGAACTATGGTTTAGAGAAACATAAACTGTCATTTCTTAAAAGTTTGGGGCTGCGACGCTTATGTGAAACAGTTTCAGGCTGATAAGCTCGAACCCAAAGCGGATAAATGCATCTTCAGTTGGGTATACCTCCTGTCTCAGATCCAAAAGCAATAAGGGATTGTTTCTAGAATCGGGTCCTTTCTTGAGGAAAAGTTTCTCTCGAAAGAATTGAGTGGGAGGATGGTGGAGACTTGATGAGGTTATTGAACCGTCTCTTCAACTAGTGTGTGGCAGAGCACAGGGAGTTGTTCCTGTGGCACCTACACCAATTGAAGTGGAAGCTTATGATAGTGATCATGAAACTTCAGATCAAGTCACTACCAAACCTCGAGGGATGACAAGGATGCGTACTACTTCAGAGTGGTACGTAATCCTGTCTTGGAAGTCATGTTGCTAGACAACAATGAACCTACGAGCTATGTAGAAGCGATGGTGGGCCCGGATTCCGATAAATGGCTCGAGGCCATAAAATCCGAGAGAGGATCCATGTATGGAAACAAAGTGTAGACTTTGACAGAACAGCTCGATGGTCGTGAGGCTATTGAGTACAGATGGATTTTAAAAGGAAGACGGACAATGAGGGTAAATGTCACCATTAAAAAGCTCGACTTGTCGTTAAGATGTTTTCCGACAAGTTCAAGGAGTTGACTACGATGAGACTTTCTCACCCGTAGCGATGCTAAGAGTCTGTTGGAATTATATTAGCGTTTACTGCATTATTTATGAAATCTTGCAGATAGGATGTCAAAACATTGTTTCCTCGACGATTTTCTTGAGGAAAGGTTGTATGTGATACAACCGGATGGTTTTGTCAATCCTGAAAGATGCTAATAAGTATGCAAAGCTCCAGCAATCCTTCTAGGGACTGGAGTAAGCATCTTGGAGTTGGAATGTATGCTTTGATAAGATGATCAAAGTTTTGGGTGTATACAAAGTTTATGAGAAACTTGTATTTCCAAAGAAGTGAGTGGGAGCACTATAGAATTTCTGATGAATATATGTTGTTGACATGTTGTTGATCAGAAATGACGTAGAATTTCTGGAAAGCATATAGGGTTATTTGGAAATTGTTTTTCAATGGAAAGCCAGGATTAAGCTACTTGAACATTGAGCATCAAGATCTATAAGGATAGATCAAAACGCTTAATGGTACTTTCAAATGAGCACATACCTTGACATGATCTTGAAGGTGTTCAAGATGGACCAGTCAAAGAAGGAGTTCTTGCCTGAGTTGTAAGGTATGAAGTTAAGACTTAAAGCTCGACCACGGCAGAATAGAGAGAAAGGACGAAGGTCGTCCCCTATGCTTTTGTCATAGGCTCTATACGGTATGCCATGCTGAGTACCGCACCTGATGTGTGCCTTGCCACATATCTGGCAAGAGGGTACAAAGGTAATCTAGGAGTAGATCACCAGATAGCGGTCTAAATTATCCTTAGAGGAATAAGGATATGTTTCTCGGTTATGGAGGTGATAAAGAGTTCGACGTAAAGAGTTACGTCGATGCAAGCTTAACACCTATCCAGATAGCTCTGAGTAGAGATACCGGATACGTATAATGGAGCAACAATTTAGAATAGCTCCAAGTAGAACAGTTATTTGGAATAGCTCCAAATAGAACGTGGTAGCTGCATCTAGGAGATGACATAGAGATTTGTAAAGCACACACGGATCTGAAAGATTCAGACCCGTTGACTATAACATCTCTCACAAGCATAACATGATCAAACCCAAAACTCATCGAGTGTTAATCACATGGTAATGTGAACTAGATTATTGACTCTAGTAAACTCTTTGGGTGTTAGTCACATGGGGATGTGACCTTGAGTGTTAGTCACATAGCGATGTGAACTGGATTATTGACTCTAGTGCAAGTGGGAGACTGTTGGAAATATGCCCTAGAGGCAATAATAAATTAGTTATTATTATATTTCCTTGTTCATGATAATCGTTTATTATCCATGCTAGAATTGTATTGATAGGAAACTCAGATACATGTGTGGATACATAGACAACACCATGTCCCTAGTAAGCCTCTAGTTGACTAGCTCGTTGATCAATAGATGGTTACGGTTTCCTGACCATGGACACTGGATGTCGTTGATAACGGGATCACATCATTAGGAGAATGATGTGATGGACAAGACCCAATCCTAAGCATAGCACTAGATCGTGTAGTTCGTATGCTAAAGCTTTTCTAATGTCAAGTATCATTTCCTTAGACGATGAGATTGTGCAACTCCCGGATACCGTAGGAGTGCTTTGGGTGTGCCAAACGTCACAACGTAACTGGGTGGCTATAAAGGTACACTATGGGTATCTCCGACAGTGTCTGTTGGGTTGGCACGAATCGAGACTGGGATTTGTCACTCCGTGTGACGGAGAGGTATCTCTGGGCCCACTCGGTAGGACATCATCATAATGTGCACAATGTGATCAAGGAGTTGATCACGGGATGATGTGTTACGGAATGAGTAAAAGAGACTTGCCGGTAACGATATTGAACAAGGTATCGGGATACCGACGATCGAATCTCGGGCAAGTATCGTACCGCTAGACAAAGGGAATTGTATACAGGATTGATTAAGTCCTTGACATCGTGGTTCATCCGATGAGATCATCGTGGAACATGTGGGAGCCAACATGGGTATCCAGATCCCGCTGTTGGTTATTGGCCGGAGAGTCGTCTCAGTCATGTCTGCATGTCTCCCGAACCCGTAGGGTCTACACACTTAAGGTTCGGTGACGCTAGGGTTATAGAGATATTAGTATGCGGTAACCCGAAAGTTGTTCGGAGTCCCGGATGAGATCCCGGACATCACGAGGAGTTCCAGAATGGTCCGGAGGTAAAGATTTATATATGGGAAGTCCTGTTTTGGTCACTGGACAAGTTTCGGGGTCACCGGTATTGTACCGGGACCACCGGAAGGGTCCCGGGGGTCCACCGGGTGGGGCCACCTGCCCCAGGGGGGCCACATGGGCTGTAGGGGTGTGCACCTTGGCCTATATGGGCCAAGGGCACCAGCCCCAAGAGGCCCATGCGCCAAAGGATAAGGAAAGGAAGAGTCCTAAAGGGCGAAGGCACCTCTGAGGTGCCTTGGGGAGGAGGGACTCCTCCTAGCCGCACCCTTCCTTGGAGGAAGGGCCAAGGCTGCGCCTCCCCCCTTCTCCCTTGCCCCTATATATATGTGGGGGGTGGGAGGGCAGCAATACCAATGTTCTGGTGCAGCCCTCCCCTTCTCCCAAGTCCTTCTCCTCTCCCGTGGTGCTTAGCGAAGCCCTGCAGGATTGCCACGCTCCTCCACCACCACCACGCCGTTGTGCTGCTGCTGGATGGAGTCTTCCTCAAACTCTCCCTCTCTCCTTGCTGGATCAAGGCGTGGGAGACGTCACCAGGCTGTACGTGTGTTGAACGCGGAGGTGCTGTCCGTTCGGCACTTGGTCATCGGTGATTTGGATCACGACGAGTACGACTCCATCAACCCCGTTCACTTGAACGCTTCCGCTTAGCGATCTACAAGGGTATGTAGATCCACTCCTCCCTCGTTGCTAGATGACTCCATAGATTGATCTTGGTGACACGTAGGAAAATTTTGAATTTCTGCTACGTTCCCCAACAAGTCTCACATCAACTAGGCGTATCAACGGGCTATGGAGATGCCCATCAATAGATATCAATGTGAGTGAGTAGGGATTGCCATGCAACGGATGCACTAGAGTTATAAGTATATGAAAGCTCAAAAAGAAACTAAGTGGGTGTGCATCCAACTTGCTTGCTCATGAAGACCTAGGGCATTTTGAGGAAGCCCATCATTGGAATATACAAGCCAAGTTCTATAATGAAAAATTCCCACTAGTATATGAAAGTGATAACATGAGAGACTCTCTACTATGAAGATCATGGTGCTACTTTGAAGCACAAGTGTGGTAAAAGGATAGTAACATTGTCCCTTCCCTCTTTTTCTCTCATTTTTTTATTTGGGCCTTTTCCCCTTTTTATGGCCTCTTTTCTTTCTCTTTTTTTCGTCCGGAGTCTCATCCCGACTTGTGGGGGAATCATAGTCTCCATCATCCTTTCCTCACTGGGACAATGCTTTAATAATGATGATCATCACACTTTTATTTTTCTTACAACTCAACAATTACAACTCGATACTTAGAACAAAATATGACTCTATATGAATGCCTCCGGCGGTGTACCGGGATATGCAATGAATCAAGAGTGACACGTATGAAAGAATTATGAATGGTGGCTTTGCCACAAATACGGTGTCAACTACATGATCATGCTAAGTAATATGACAATGATGAAGTGTGTCATAATAAACGGAACGGTGGAAAGTTGCATGGCAATATATCTCGGAATGGCTATGGAAATGCCATAATAGGTAGGTATGGTGGCTGTTTTGAGGAAGGTATATGGTGGGTGTATGATACCGCCGAAAGGTGCGCGGTATTAGAGAGGCTAGCAAAGGTGGAAGGGTGAGAGTGCGTATAATCCATGGACTCAACATTAGTCATAAAGAACTCATATACTTATTGCAAAAATCTACAAGTTATCAAAGCAAAGTATTACGTGCATGCTCCTAGGGGGGATAGATTGGTAGGAAAAGACCATCGCTCGTCCCCGACCGCCACTCATAAGGAAGACAATCAATAAATAAATCATGCTCCGACTTCATCACATAATAGTTCACCATACGTGCATGCTACGGGAATCACAAGCTTCAACACAAGTATTTCTCAAATTCACAACTACTCAACTAGCATGACTTTAATATCACCATCTCCATATCTCAAAACAATTATCAAGTATCAAAACTTCTCATAGTATTCAACACACTCATAAGAGAATTTTTATTATTAATCTTGCATACCAAGCATATTAGGATTTTAAGCAAATTACCATGCTATTAAGACTCTCAAAATAATCTAAGTGAAGCATGAGAAATCAATAGTTTCTATAAAACAAATCCACCACCGTGCTCTAAAAGATATAAGTGAGGTACTAGAGTGAAATTATATAACTCAAAAGATATAAGCGAAGCACATAGAGTATTCTAACAAATTCCAAATCATGTATGGCTCTCTCAAAAGGTGTGTACAGCAAGGATGATTGTGGTAAACTAAAAAGCAAAGAATCAAATCATACAAGACGCTCCAAGCAAAACACATATCATGTGGCGAATAAAAATATAGCTCCAAGTAAAGTTACCGATAGAAGTAGACGAAAGAGGGGATGCCTTCCGGGGCATCCCCAAGCTTTGGCTTTTAGGTGTCCTTAGATTATCTTGTGGGTGCCATGGGAATCCCCAAGCTTAGTCTCTTGCCACTCCTTGTTCCATAATCTATCAAATCTTTATCCAAAACTTGAAAACTTCACAACACAAAACTTAAAGTAGAAAATCTCGTGAGCTCCGTTAGCGAAAGAAAATAAAATACCACTTCAAGGTACTGTAATGAACTCATTCTTTATTTATATTGGTGTTATACCTACTGTATTCCAACTTCTCTATGGTTTATAAACTATTTTACTAGCCATAGATTCATCAAAATAAGCAAACAACACACGAAAAACAGAATCTGGCAAAAACAGAACAGTCTGTAGTAATCTGTAGCTAGCGCAAGATCTGGAACCCCAAAAATTCTAAAATAAATTACTGGACGTGAGGAATTTATCTATTAATCATCTGCAAAAATAATAAACTAAATATCACTCTCCAAATAAAAATGACAGCAGTTCTCGTGAGCGCTAAAGTTTCTGTTTTTTACAGCAAGTTCAACAAGACTTTCCCCAAGTCTTCCCAACGGTTCTACTTGGCACAAACACTAATTAAACATAAAAAACACAACCAAAACAGAGGCTAGATAATTTATTTATTACTAAACAGGAGCAAAAAGCAAGGAATAAAAATAAAATTGGGTTGCCTCCCAACAAGCGCTATCGTTTAATGCCCCTAGCTAGGCATAACAATCAAGAATCGATCTAGGTATTGCCATAATAGTAAGATAGATTATTAAAACTCATTTCATATTCTCTATGTTCAGTAGCAAGTTTTCTTTGAGGCAAGCAAAAGTAATCAAAAGGGCTGAATTTATTGGGACAAAAGTCCCCAAGATCAACCTTGGGAGGCATAGGTTCCTCCTTCGGTCCTTCATATTGCACAACCAATTCATCATTATAAGCGTTCTTTTGACAAAACTTTGTGAGCCTATATTCGAGAGAATATCCTAATTCATTATTTCGAATAGCCAAATCATCATTAAGTTCAGAAATTCTATCAACTAAAACATTGGTAGGAACCCTTTTTCTAAGATTTTCATTGAAAGCAACATAGTCTAGAGATTGAAAACGCATTATTTCTTCTTGATCAAAAAGGATGGCCTCTATGGGAGGATGGAAAGCGTCCACCCTATAATGCGCAAAGATTTCTTTGGCCTATTTTATTATGAATCTAAACTCATGAGCCAAAAAGATAGTAACGACACGCTTAATAGAAGAATGCTCAATATTAGAAAATTCTAGGAAAATCCTTTGTATGGAAGGATGCATGTGCATGAATTGTCTTTCAAGTTCAACTACAAGCATGGCAATAGCGTCCGCAAGACTACTAGTTCTATGAAGGATAGAACTACCCATAGAGGGTAAAGCACCGGCACAAGTAAAGAAATCTTGAATAACTCCTTTTCCAATAATATTACCGCTACCAACACAGAATCTTTTTATATGTGAGATAGTGGGTTCTTTAGTAGGAGTATCAAAATTATTATCGACAATAGTTTCCCCAATTTCAGACATAGAGGCAGAAGGTAAAGTAGTAGCCATAACGACAAGCAAACAAACTAACACACAAGCAAACAAAAAGCAAGCGGGCAAAAAGAGGCAAATAGAGAAAGAGAGGGAGGATAGAGAGAGAGGGCAAATAAAACGGCAAGGGTGAAATGGGGGGGGGGAGGAAAACGAGAGGCAAATGGCAAATAATGTAATGCGGGAGATAAGGGTATGTGATGGGTACTTGGTATGTTGACTTTTGCATAGACCTCCCCGGCAACGGCGCCATAAATCCTTCTTGCTACCTCTTTTAGCACTGCGTTGGTTTTCCCCGAAGAGGAAGGGATGATGCAGCAAAGTAGCGTAAGTATTTCCCTCAGTTTTTGAGAACCAAGGTATTAATCCAGTAGGAGGCTACGCGCGAGTCCCTCGTACCTGCACAAAACAAATAAATCCTCGCAACCAATGCAAATAGGGGTTATCAATCCCTATAGGGCCACTTACGAGAGTGAGATCTGATAGATATGATAAGATACTATTTTTTGTATTTTTATGATAAAGATGCAAAGTAAAATAAAGGCAAAGGAAATAACTAAGTAGTAGGAGATTAATATGA